>NC_064421.1:45470499-45795499 GCF_023375975.1 Astyanax mexicanus | reverse complement strand
CTAAGGGTTAACCTTAGAAAAAAAAAAAAAACATGACAAAGAAATCAAAATCTTTTCTACAGACAGACCACAAATCACAGTAAAGATATTCCTTTCATTTCTGTAGATTGTAGATGTGGGCCAGCCTGATGACTGTGACCATAATCAGTGGTGATACTAATTATCTAATCAGCCTTATCTGTGTGAAGCATGGAGATGTGTGAGCCTGGAATGTAGACTCTGCAAGTAGCCAAGCCCACTGACAGCAAGCGCTCCATCTAATGGCGGAGAGGCTGCACAGCACAGCACAGCAGAAGTAGGCTGCAAGGCTTTTTCTCTCTCTCTATTTCTCTCTCTCTCTCTTACTGACTCTCACACTCTCACACTCTGGAATCCTCCCCCCAATCCTCCACCCCAGTTCCCGCCCACACACAACCAAACCTCTGTAGATCCCGCCCCCTTCTGTCCCGCCCAGCCAATCCTCCCCCGGGCTCTGTGTTGTAGGCGCGCTCGGCCGTGTTTGACTGACATCTGCTTTTGTTATTGTTTGTGCTGGGGCAAAATTAATATTTGTTTTGCATGTGGGCAGCGCGTGTGGCGACGCAAGGAGCCAGGGGACCCGGGGGCCCTCCCGGCAAGCGGAGCAGGAAGCCTTTAATGAAGGATCCGGCTCCATTACGTAACCCTTTGGAACCAGGGCTCCGCTTCCTGAAACACTTAGCCATATCAGTGTTGTTTAGGAGTTAGCATATGCTGCCAAATGCCCCCATCGCGATGGGTACGTTGCTGCAGACTCTGGCATTTAGCAGGGAAGACTAATTATAAAAGAAAAAATAAAAAAAAATACGAGGCTGTGTGTGAGAAGAGAGCCACACTCCGGCGGCTAATGGACATACGGATGCCACTTAGCTCCTGGTCTCAGGTCAGAGAATAGTGGGGAACAAAATTAGCGTGCTAGCGCTAGTTGACACGGCCTTTGAATAATGCCAGATAATTTCAGGCTCACTTTTCCCTTTACCTCAGGAGTCACTGAAACGTGCACACAACACAAACCAATCTAAGATGTGTGGCATGTAACATAAGTGTCTGATCTCTTGGAGAGCGAAAGAGAGAGAGAGAGAAGAGAGGGAGAGAGTGAGTGAGTGAGTGAGAAAGAGAGAGGGGAGAGTGAGAAAGGGAAACTCTAGATCTGAGCCAGTGAGTCAAGTTGAATAGGCAGCCAGCGATCGCGGTCACCATGTCAGGTCACACAGATACGCCTCGGCGAGTGACATCGGAGAACTGGCCGATAACCAATCCACAGCGGCAGCGTTGCATTATAGGATTAAAGAGGGATTGCCAGGTCCCCCGGTTTTCATCATGTATCAATATAACAATTTGCTTAAGCCGCTTCAAGGTGCCTCCGAGGCTCACTTTAGCACATGGGGACTTCCTGAAGTGATCGACTGAAGCTATCCACACAATCTCACCTCCGAGACCTGACATTCCTCTGGTCTGCTTGAGTGCGAACGGGCAGATCGGGACAAAGCGGCCTCAGTGCTCCCATTTGCGAAGCGGCAGCCGAAGCCCTCGCCGCTGACAGACAGCCCACCTCGAGTGGTGCACGAAGCACCAGTCTGAAAGCTTTTCCTTTTCGCTTCTCTTCGGCATTTTCAAAGCCAAATAAGGCCACCTGAGGCCTTCCACGATGAGCTGTAGCGAGAGTTATGCAACCGGCAAGGCAAGAGTCAAACAAGATAAAGCTGTGAGCTGGTACACTGGTATACACAATCCGTCTTCCGTGTTCACTGGGGTTTAAAACTTAAGGGTGGGAGCCGCTACTAGTAGCAGAGTGGTTTATTGGATAGAAGGATTTAAACAGAGCACTATATATATAAATATATATATATATATATTTTTTTTTTTTTTTGTCTGTTGAAATCTCTACAGTGCCATGCTTAAAGTTTTTGGACAAGGGTTCAACCTAATTTTTTTAAAATCAAGTTTAGGTTTAAGGTGCTAGAAAAAAAAAACGACAACAACAAAACAATCAGGTTAGATGTAATTAGTTGATGCACCCGTCCTATTTTAGATCACGTGGAAGAATATTCGGTCCACTGCTCAGCATTACACAAGTGTGCAGTAGACAAGATGAATATCTTCCATGTCTCAGGTGTCCTGTATCAACTCCCGATCTTGAAATAAGCATTAAGAATTAAAGCTTAGGGGAAACTGAAGGTGTAGATAGCAAGTAAAACATACGTCTCCTTCTACACAATCTCTTGGAAAAGGCCTCAAGGCCAGATTAGGCCCAGGAAAAGTAAAGCAGCCTGCACACCTTTCCAGGGAGCCATTTCTTTTTTTTTCACTGCGGCGTTCGCGCCGACGCAGGTCAGGCCCACGTTACCCCTATAGTCACGGGTGCTCATCCGAGACTGAATGTTTTTTTCCCCCCCTTCCTCCTTGTGAAAAGGTGGATACTTAAGCTTTAATGTAAACATTCATCATTTATTTAGCGGGACATCTCTTAAACATGAATGGGTAAATGTTTTGAATACCGGGGCTTTAGTCCTCAGCCAGGGCCAAATGTCTCCCCTTGACCTTGCAAATTCAGACGGGTGCACACAAACACTTACCTGTCACTCACCACCCCTGACTTTTTGCGCCCGATGGAAAAAAAAAAATAGAGGTCCAAAAAAGGACCTGTGAAAACACACAAAACACACGAGCTTTAAGCTTTGGAGCTTTAGAGCTTTAGAGATTTAAAGGGTTGAGGGCTGAGAACCAAGGAGGCGATAAGAGTGTGGCTTCAGAAGGAAGAGAAATAAAGGGAGGGTCGACTCAGAGAGTCCCGGAGGCGAACGTCGCCTCGCCGAGGGGAATCGACGGCCCCTCGAGAGCCCTCGCCGAAGGGAAATCTTTCAGTCGGAGGAATTAAAATATTTCTGTCACTGAGGCGGGAGAGAGAGTGTCTGCGCAGACTCAGGAACGGTGTTTGTCTATGTATGTTTACAACAACTGTCATTAAAGGCACAAGAAACAAGATGGCTAATGTAACGCGATCCCTCCCTTCGGCTGAATAATTAATGCCAGCTGCGAGGAAGAGAGAGCGACGCATATTCTTCCTTCCCCATCGCTTGCCTCTCTCGCCCTTCTCTAAGTGTCTCTGGGGATGGATGGGTTTCGTTGCTGCTCTCGATGAGTAGCCATTTACCGCCTGATCTGGTCTTCTTAGTCCCGACTCTCTTCCTGTCTCCTGAAACCGAATTTGCCTCGTTTTAGTCACCTCGAAGCAGACTTGTGTGTGTATATATTTTCAGGGAAATCTGATTGTCGATATCGATTTTTCAATCAGGCCCCATCTCGGGTTCAGAAATATGTAAACTGTTGTGTTATTTCATCAGGGCCCGGCTAAAGAACACATACCTCAGATATCGAACGGCCAGCACGGTGGAGGGATCTTTAAGCAAGGCGATTCGGACGTAAGTAGATTAAAAAAGCCATAATGGGGAAACAAGTGCCCATTTCGAGTGCAGTTGAAGGAAACTCAAGACCTGGAAAGTTGCATTATAAATTTTTGATCAAATTGAGGATATTTTCACACTGACTGCAGCCTGAAACCCGAACCGATATTTTCTGTCTTTGGTTTCCTTTCTTCAAGCACCCTTAATGTGCCAAAGATGTACTACTTAAGCTCGGGTTACTGTTGTCGGTTTGTACGTTAATGTCTAAAAAGTTCAGACTGGATTTGAATCGACCGATATGCATTAAAACCACCGTTCTTTAATCAAAATCGTATACGATCTGAAGGGGAGAGTAACAAAAGCTTCCCATTCTTTCAACATCCTGCTCTTTTTGGCCCGTCTAATCCAGTTGAGGTTTTGAATGTGGTCTTTCTTCTCTTACAGCAGTGGAGGGTTACTGCAGGAGATGGGCAAATTAGCCTACACCTCCATTTCTGAGCGAGGCTATTGTGTATCGCCACGGTCTGTTCAGAGCCTCAAATAAAAAAAAGTAAAAAAAAAAAAGAGGGCCGTGGAACACTTGTACTTATTTCACGTGTAAAAATATCCTGCGCGAGGTGCCAAAGCAAGTAAGTCACACTTATTAGAAGCTAAAATAAACTAAACTGAAAACTTACAACCAACATACTTTCATAGGAAGGTTGAGAGACTTTTTTACAATATACTATAATGTACATTTAACTGAGCAACTACAAAATGTACCAAAAAAATGTATATATATATATATATATATATATATATATATATATATATATATATATATATATATAGTATATTATTTGTTCTGTTTTATTTTAACAAAAAAATATTTTGTCAAATATTATACTACTCCTTTATAAAAAAAAAAACAAAACACCACAGCTACATCTTATAGGAGGGCTTCTCCTATCTCCTATGACTGTTAAATCATCACCATCACTCACCATGTTCTTTTAAGACCATGTTCTTCTAAGATCAATATTTTAAAACAGGCCCTCTCGAAACAATCAATTAAGATGCCTCCCAACAGCACTTAATTTTCATAATTCAGCTGCCCCGACTTGAACTGCAGTCAATGTTTTGCTCGGGCCTCCAGTGGAATAAGTGTGTTGTCTTTCAACAGATGTGACTGAGACTGTATCAGGAACACTTTGTGCATTAGGCTCTGAATTCTAAATGAACGGCTGGCTTGGGCGATCCAACCCAAGCAGACACTTAAAAACTGACACACAGGAACCCGGAGAAATTACTTAAAGGATCGGTTACATCTAAAATGATGGAATCAATAACAATATTTTCCCTCGGATCCTATCGCACTGATAAGCGCGAAAAGAAATCCCCCTTAAAAGCCGCATTAAAGTTTAATCGGGCGCAGTTTGCTCCGGCGATTGGTAATATCTAGACAGCTGTCTTCTGACGTGTTTAAAGCTTGTTTCTTTTACCATTTCAGTGTCATCTACTAATTGCCATTTCTTTGGGACACATGATCCGATTGAATTCAATCATAGGAGTATGAAACAGGGAAAGGCTTTTTGGGGGCTTGGGTCAGGAGAAAACAGGCGAGGCTGGGAGTCTTGACTACATTTGTCAGCTCCGTCCCAAATGGCCTGCCTCACTTAGCATCTGATTTCAGGCCATCATGGGATAGTTATTTGTTTATTATCTTCTTTTTTTCTCTGGCCGTGTGAAATCTGGTTTTAAAACCAGACATCCCAAGTTGCGAAAGTTGATTTCAGGGAGGTTCCCCCACCCACAACACCCATCCCCCCCCCACCCACAACCCCCCACCCCCCACCCACAATCCACACCCCCCCCCCCCGCCAATAAAAACAAAACAAAAAAAACTTGTACACACACCAAAGGATAACGCAATTTTACTTATATATGAATTAATTTTACATTTTTTTTTAAATTAAATTTAGAGTATTCAGAGGTGAAATGAGTTTTATCTTTTTTTCTTTTTCAAAGGCCCTGCCTCTGCTTTCCCTTTTTTTTTTTTTTTTTTGGAAAAAAAGCCTTTGTTTGACAAAAATTGATCGTTACAATATCACAAAAAATTACACAACATCAAAAACATTTCATATCATATTACAATAATTATTAATATTGCCTCCGCCATGATCTGCTTTCTCTCACTCACTGAACAAATCCTGTCCGGGAGAGGGGGGAAAAACACTGCCCGCCCACACTAAAAACTGATTGGCTGTCTCACAGACTCTTTGCAGAGAACAGGCCAATCAGAACCCTCTCTGTTTTCTCTCTCTCCTTCCCACACGCGATTAGAGAAAAAAAGTCTGTCTATCGTTGTGAATTCCGGGAGATTATATGTGACTCGCGGGCATCAGGGAGCCACTACCGAAATGCGGGAGACTCCCGCAGCTTCAGGGAGACTTGGTTTGTCTGTAAAACGAGCTTCGCTCCCAGGCCGGGACTAGCTTCTACTACTTTTTTTTTTTTTTTCACTTCAGAGATCATAACACAATACAATACAATGTAAGCAATTTAAGAAAGTTTCAAAATGCATCTAATTTATGCTCGACCGCAATTTACATAGTGAATCACACAGATTCAGCCACTAGGGTATTTTTTCTCTCTTCTTTTTTTTTTTGTATTTGTATTGTCCTGCAGAGTGGAAATATATAGAAAGCATCGTTATCAGTTACTATACATTCGGATCTGAAGTACAATAAATGACTCCTATTGTCGTGAGCGCTGGAGAACGCCGAACGTATGTGAGAATCCCGTAGATGCCTGATGTCAGGAGGGTAGTAGCTGGTTTTTATGGAGGCCCCAATCAGTATTTACTTGAAAAGAGAATCTTAGGAGAGGTTGGTTTTAATATCTCCTTCAGGTCCGGGGCCAATGCGGGCTGTGATTTCACAAGTGCAACCCGAGCAATCACCGCTATCCCCCTGATTGCCTGGCCTGCGTCTCTGAGGATGCAAAGAGCGAAAGATTATCTTTCCCCCGAACTTCCTCTGATTACCGACTTTGAGAGGCATGCCTTCATCAGCCAACACGCTGGCAGAACCTCGCAGTCATAATGTAGTATTTATTAAAGACAGGGCTATTTAAGCCGATCGATACGTTCAATCTCTGTCTGTGTCTCTTGGCTTTGAGGGTTAGAATAGCTGACACAGGAGACATCCTATATTGGCTTGTGGTGAAACATTTCTTACAAAGTGTTTTAATGGGTTTATTTGAGCCAATACTGCCAACATTCGAGAGAGAGAGGCGCGGTAACAAAACCTGCAAGCCTTAATCGAGGAGAGGTTCAGTTTTAGCTTTTTATTTCGCAGTTGGTCTACGAAAAAGCCTGTGCATTAAATTATATTAATAATATAAGCATTTTATATTTTCCACAAAGAGTCAAATAACAGTAAATGCAAAAATATGTGTTAAAACTAAGCACAGGCAGGTTGTGATACACATACAAAGAAAAAAAACAGACCAAAAAGTACCAAAAGGAAAAAAAAACACAATAAGACATTGTAACAAACAGTTATAAGGGCATAAATCTTTTTTTCTGACTTTGCTATTTATAGGTTTATGTTTGAGTAAAATAAAACATCGTTGTTTTATTCTATAAACTACAGATAACATTTCTCCCAAATTCCAAATACAAATATTGACATTTAGATCATTTATTTGCAGAAAATGAGAAATGGCTAAAATAACAAAAAAAAAGATGCAGAGCTTTTAGACCTCAAATAAATAATGCAAAGAAAACAAAAAGGTTCATATTTATAAAGATTTAAGAGTTCAGAAGTTCGGAAATCAATATTTGGTGGAATAACCCTGGTAGTTTTTAATCACAGTTTTTTTTATAGGCATCTTGGCATCATGTTCTCCTCCACCAGTCTTACACACTGCTTTTGATAACTTTCAGATAACTTTAGACTTTACACTCCTGGTGCAACACTTTAAGTAGTTCAGTTTGGTGGTTTGATGGCTTGTGATCATCAGTCTTAATCTTGATTATATTACAGAGGTTTTCAATTTGGTAAAATCAAACAAACTCATCATTTTAAAATAAAATAGAGGTGAAATAAGCCTCTATATGGTCCACAATTGGTTGTCGTGTTTTACTGGTTAGAGTAGTTAGAGATAGCTCTTCCAAATGGAGCAGATTGGCAAAATGATTTTCTGTAATCTGTTTGCCAAGAGAAATCCATTTAGACCCAGATAAGAATCTCTAATTTAAAAAAAAAATGAATATAAATTAAATTAAATATATACAAAAATATAAAGAAACTAAAAGTTTGGAGGACATGAACGGGTTTATTTGTATTCAGGAAAAAAATGGTTTTAAAATTCAGGAAGTTCAGGAAAAAACAATTTTATGATTTTTTTCATTATATTTTGAGATTAGCATTTGAGATTTATTTTTTATTTTTTTTTATATATTTTCTATTACAATTACAGTTTTGCTTTTCAGTAATGTTCCTTATATCAAACATGAAAGCTTTTTATGTAAGGTGATGCTTGAATAGATTCAGTACTAAATCATCAATGTTTAGTAGTGTAATATCAGGCAGACAATTAAAAAATAAATAAATCTGGCCTGTTAATGGGGTTAAATGCACTAATTCAATTCTACTGCCAATTAAAGCAGGATTTTTTTTATTTTATTTTTAAACTCAATAATAAAATATAATAAATATATCTTTCTTTTTTTGTCTTTTTAAATGAACACTTCACGCAAAATGTTAACCCGGCTAATAAATAATTAATATTAATAATGCCGGTTAGCATAATGCAAATGAAATCGTGCTCGCTTGATCACAACTAGCTTTGATTTACATTTAGCCACATTAGCATTTTTTTAAGGGAAGTTAAAAAGCGCTGTGAGTAACAGGAAGTCACGGGCGAAACAAAACGAGGAGCCTCTTGAGAAAAACACAGAGGAAAGACACCTTTTTAAGTGCAAGTATTAAGTGCAAGTCGGTCTAATTGGCCTTCAAGAGGTTCCCTGAGAAAGCTGTCTATATGGACTCTCTTTTTTTTTGCCCTTCAGTAGCAGGCAGGGAGCAGGTTTGACGGATTGCATTCCTTGTGTAGCTATTGACGGCTCCTTCAGCTCCAGCCAGGTATGAAGATCTTATCAGATCTGAGTCCCGTTGCCCCGGGTCCTTTCAGACCGGCACAGCTTGGCTTACAGAAACATCTTTAGATTCACGCTGATGCACTGCGTCACGCAGCTGTAGAAAAATGTTGCCATGTCTGACTAATATGCATGTTATTCTTATACAACCTGATATAAACATAAAAAAGCAGAACAAAATAGAACAGAGAAAACAGCCTCATAATATATAATGCACTATAAAGTACTTTTTACATTGTAGTACAATATAAATACATTTATGAAGGATAACAAATTCAAGCACTATGTATTTTAAAAGCTTAAAGACTAACCTCTATTAAAAGTAACAAACCTCATGCATCATCTCCAGCCTGTATTTTTTTTGATGCTTAAAAAAAAACTGGTGCTACAGTACAGGAAACCTATATATTTAAATCATAAACCTGTAATTTTCATGACTTTTACATCTAATAACATCAAATGTTCGGATGTTAAAAAGTAAAGAATTAAAAAAAACAACCTCAAATATGCCAATTTTGTATTATATTGTAATTAGCGCAATTTAACATATACTAACAAATACAACAAAACAGAGAACATAACATGTAAAACATAACCTTTATACCAATCATAAAAAAAACAAAAACAAAAAAACATGTCAGGTAACCTTTAAACTAAATAAATAATACATGCTTTTTATTTACTTTATTTTATTATTTTGTTATGCATTTGTTCTTAAAAATATTTATGTGTACTTGTATTATTAATAAAAATAAATAATCCGATTAATCACAACAACATTGTGAAATTATTCATGATTGATTGCACCTTTTCTTCTTCTTCTTAATCTTTTAATAATGGATATTTTTTGTAAGTGTAAACAAAACAATATTTAAAAAAAATGCTACTTTTAAGATGGAATTCTATTTAAACTAATGGTCACAAAAAATATTGTTATAATCACAACAATATTCTGTGATTAATCATGATTAAAACCATGACTCAAATACTGGTATTTTACTGTATTTTTGGGCCTTGCAAACAGATTACAGCCTTTTTATACTTTATTATAATATCTTACAGTAATGAAAGTAGTCATTTTTTAATGTGCTGAGTAAAAGTTAAACAGCGATGTTTAGGAGCGGAAACAAAGGTGCAGAATTAAAAGGAGCAGCAGCTGTGTGTGTGTTCCCAAAGCTTTCAGACTTTCTGTTTATTTGTATCAAAGTGTGTGTGTGTGTGTGTGTGTGTGTGTTTGAGAGAGAGAGCGAGAAAGAGAGAGAGTGAGAGACAGAGAAACAGAGAGGGAGTGAGGGAGGAGTATTGAGTGTTACTTATGAGATTTAATCCATATTTTTAACATAAATAAAAAGCAATCAATCTAACTTCTAAAAACATCTTAAAACACTGCAAACAGCCAAATCTTAACAAGTAAAATAATCTCATTTTAAGGAAGTAAATCTTTTTTTATTTCTCTAAACAGATAAGATTTTTTGTCTTACTAAGCCTTGTGTGAGTGTAAGATTGTTTTGCTTATTTTAGAAATATTGATCTTATTTAGTCTAACTTATAATTTTCACCTTATTTTAAATTATTTGAACTCAAAATAAGTAGAAAAGGTTACCAGTCAAATTATTCTGATTCTTGTGTTCAAATTTAAGCAACAAAAAAGGGATTTTTTACTTGATTTAAGTCTTATTTCACTCACTTTATGACTTTGTGATTACAGTTTATTTAAAGAAATCTTACCAAAGAAAAATTTGCTCACCTCATAAGTTTTTTTTTTCTTTTTCTTAATTTTCACATTTTTGTCTCATTTTACATATCGCAGCTGTCCAATAAAAAACACCTATCTCCATTTTTGACGATTTTTAGTTCACTAAATAATTTGACCAGACAAACTGTTCCTGTTGTAACACTGTGCCAACATTTTTTTTTGATGAACAGACCAATAAAAACTCTTCAAAATGACCTGAAATTAACTATTTTTACATTGACTTCCATTGAAAATTTACAAGTTTTTTTTTTCACTCTTCTGTAAAGTTGATGTTTTGGAGATAAGTGTTTTTCATTGGACATCGACAATATATATTGTCTAGTTTTTGCCTAATGATTTTTTGTTTGCACTTCAGTAGCGATGCTTTATATGCATCACTTAAAAAAACTGTGTATACGTCACCAGGCTCTGCAAATTTGGTAACATGATTAATTTCTAATTTCTGTTTTTTTTTGGGGTTTTTTTTTTGTAGATATGTGTTAATGTTTCCAAATGATTAACAGCTATTTTTTTATGCTTTTAAATTATCATTAAATCCATGCCATTAAATAACTGTGTTAAAATGACAAAGATAGCAGAAGTAGTTTAGTAAAATTATTTCTGGGACAATATATCGTCCAAATTAAAACAGTTATGCAGACAGGCCTAATGACTCACATCTGTGGCTCCACCTTCACTAAGCTCTGATCTCATGGTGAGAGGACTTCCTCACAGACCCTCACAGACCCTGTAGCTCCACATAGCAGCATGCACCTGCTTTAACCCCGACAGGAACTTATCAATTCATCTCTCTTAGAACGGCACAAGTGGGGGTAATCCTCCCATTGAATTGTTTCGACTCCTCTGCCCATAAACAAAGGCAGGATAATGGCCTTGTTGGAACTGTCTTGTTTTGGTGGAGGATATTCAAGAGGCTTAAGACCAAACTCTTTGTAGCTGCTATTTGTCTCTCTGCACGGCCAATAATCCGGGCATTTGTCAGGCCATTAGGGCAAACTTAAGCTTTCAGAGGGCCGGCTACTTTCCGCCCTCAGCCTAACTTGAAATGTGACTTAACCCTGGAGATTGCATTAAGCTGAGGATGTCTCTTTTTCTCCACCTGTCATCAAGGTGTAATGGACCCTAGGCTAAAGAACACAAACTGAAGCGAGGGATCATTATTTTTCCCAAAGGTTGTTTTACACCAATAAATAAAGCATAAAGCATGGAGCATGAGGCATGAGTTGGTATAAACATTGGTGTAGGAACCAGAGGGGATGAGAGGGATGTGTCTCTGTCATAGAATCCAGGCAGGGAGACGTGGAGGCGAATGTAAATGCAGGTAAGGAATATTTTTTTTATAATAAATAAACAAATAAACAAGAAAAAGACCAAGAAACAAACCAAAACAAACGGGGAGGTTAAATAAGAAAACAAACAAGGAACTAAAACTAAAAGACTGAATGAACTAAACTGAACAAGCAAAATAAACAAGAAATAAACTGTGTGAAAAAAGGAAAGCAAACACAAGATACACAAAACAACAGTTCAGAAGTGCAAAGACTGATAAAGAAACACTGAAACAGCAGGACTATATATACAGAAAACACACACACACAAAACTACAAACACCTGGTCAGGTAACGAGGGGGGCGGAGTTAAAAATGAGTCGAGAGGAAGGTACACGTGAATGGAAAAGTACTGGCGAGAACACGGGGAGACAGAAGCACGTGGGAATAGTAAACAAAAACACAGAAACGACACAGAGCAGGCAAGAAAGGAGACAAAAATGATTACGCAGAAAAAGCAGAAATTGTTTTAAAATTGTTTTGTTTTAAACACTTTTATTTTGAAAGTGTACAGAAATCTGAACCCCCACCATGAAAAGCACCCTCTCTCGGGAATGCACGTTTCTAATTACAGCTAGCTTAAGCAATTATTTCTTATCACTTTCATCAAGAAGACGGTGTGTACGCACTGCCGAGAGAGGGTGCTTTTCATGGCGGGGGTTCAGATTTAGGCACTACTATGTTGCTTAATTCAACTGACATGTGTCTTTCTCACCAGAGAGAGGGTGCTTTAACTGGCGGGGGTGCTGAATTCGGCACAACACCGGCTTTACTTTTTTTAAAACATGGAGAAAATGTAAGTATACAACAGAATTGACATGCTAATACACAATAATACAAAAAAATAAATAAATAAATAAATAAAATATATATATATAATAATAACCAAATCTTTTGTTGTATTATTTTAAATATAAGGTGATAACTGATCAGGTTTTGTCGTATAAGTATATAATTCAAACATTTCACACATAATTTTTTTTTCTAACAGCAGTAAATCTAATGTTTAGCAAAATGTTAAGGTTGTAAAGTCAGCTTTAACTAAGATTAACTGAGATTACGCAAATGTGGTTTTAAGGCAGTATAGGGTGGGCTTTGATTTATTTTAGCAAATGTGCCCCACCCCCATACCAAAATTGTGTTGTTTTTTTTTTTAAATAGACTTTTATTTTGAAAACGTGCTGAAATCTGCACCCCCGCCATGAAAAGCACCCCCTTGTGTCCTCCTAATGTCAAACCCGCTCCTGCGCCTTTGGGTATGATGTTGGTTGGTATGTTGGGCTGGAACAAATGAACTGTATCATCAGGAGCTCCAACACTTTCTGTTATCAGGCTTCATTAAATTAGCCAGTAGTTTAACAGTTTTTAGCCTGTTGGCAAATTAGCGTTAGCAGTGGTATCAATTTACGTGTTTCTGCTGTCTTGTAGCGGGAGGCTGGAACAGTAAATGAACTATAGAAGCCAGAGGAAGCCCCCTGCATGCCAGCTGTGAAGTTTTTTTTTTTAGGATATATTCCAATACATCATCCAGCCAGAACGTTTCAGCTTTGAGCTGAGAGGCAATAAAGCAATTAAAGCACCAGGGGTTCAAACATTCAATATCATTTTCCAAAATGTGTTTAATTAAAATTAATCATGAGCTGCATTATATCGCTACCTGTGGTGAAAAGTGGTGCACTGGTTCTCACTCTAGTCAAGCTTTTCTTTGAAGGTTGGAAATTGGAGCAAGCAGCGAATTTAAGATGTTGCCAAAGATTTTGAATTACAGCAATCGTTTGCATTTCCACTAATCCACGTTTTTCCTTTATGGTATGTCTTTTTAAAAAATAATTCCTCCTCTCTTTCAAATAATTCCTCCCAGTGGGACAACATTAACCTCCAATCTCTAATCAAATTCCGTCACTGTTTCTATAGCGCGCCCTCACATTTCAATACTCATTACAAGTTGGCTAATAGCTCCTTCTGCAAGCGTATCAAAGCAGCGTGCTACAAACCCGTGCCTGGTCTATATGTTAATCACAATTTTACTCCACAATTTCTCCTCGTGAATTTCTACTCATGAAGTGTAGGATGTTGGAAAAATAGTGCAGCGCGTTGTACGTTTCTTAAACAACGACACAATGCATATACTGTGCCTATTAATTATTCTCTTCTCATGTGCCCGGAGTTTTTATTCAGGACAATGTGGTGGAGTGCATTCAATTATCTTTCAATAAGTTCATTATATATTTTAAATTAATAGACTACCAGATACTCCAGATTAAAACAGAAATAGATTAACAAAAGTTAAACCAAATTTAGGAACAAAAAAATCAAAACTAATCATTCATAACTTTTAAATTTCATTTAAAATCTGCTTTTTTAAATAGCTACGCTTATTAAAATGCAAAAATCTGGAGGAAACTCATCACTTTTACTCATTTTACACTTACCTCCATTTGTGAGTATTGTGCAAAACATGATATATACATTTTCTTTCTTTCCGTCTTTTTTTCTTTCTTTCTTTAAAGAATTAAAGTTTGGATTAGGCAGATAAAAAACCTAGATATTTTTGTGCTGCATTCATAGACATTAGACAGAAACACAATTCATTAAGAACACTACAAAAGCTAATATTCAAAACACAAAAACACATGAAAATAAAATAAAGGTTACAAATCACTTCATATTTAAAATGATTTCAAAGGTTATTTAGTGATTACCTTATAGAATGTATATTAAACTAATTGTGGCATTTTTTCCATCTACGAAAAGTTGGAGAAGTTTGAAATAAATGTACAAAATATACAAAAAAAGCAGAATGCATTGATTTACAAATCTCATAGAGCCGCGTTTTATTCATGGTACAACAAAGATGTAAGCAAAATTGTTTAGTAGTTGTTTAGAAGGAACACATCAAAACCTCATCCCGACTGTGAAACATGGTGGAGGGAGCATCTCATGGTTTGCGGTTGCTTTGCTCAGGCCTCAGGGCCTGGAAGGATTCTTGTAATAAACAGAAAAATGAATTCCCAAGTTTACCGAGACATTTCGCATTGGGAAACTTAAGACCATCTATCAGCCAACTGAAGCTCAACAGAGGATGTTGAGGAGGATGCAACAGGACAACGACCCAAAACCTGCATAGAAGTAAATCAACAACCGAACGACTTCAACAGAAGAAAATAAATACTGGGCCTTCTGGAGAGTCCTGACCTCCTGAACCCAATTGAGATGCTGTGGCATCATGACCTCAAGAGAGTGATCAGTTCACACCAGATATCCCATAATATTATAACTGAACTGAAACAGTTTAGTGAAATTATATAATAATGTTTGTGTGGTTTTAGCAGTTTAAGCAGACTGTGTTTGTCTATTGTTGTGACGTAAATGAAGATCAGAACACATTTAATGACCAATTTATGCAGAAATCCAAGTATAATCCCAAAGGGTTCACACACTTTTTGTTTATACAGTTCTGGCCAACAGCAGGTAGGGTGCCTATAGGTAGGGACACAGGGCATTGTGTGCTTTTGAGAAACTCTGCCTCATCCTAATGAGCGCCTTTGTTTCCCACATGGGGAGGTCAGAGGTGGGAAGAAGCTTAGGGCCAGGTTAGCAGCCACAACCCCCACCCCCCACCCCTCCAAAAAACACACACACACACACACACACACAAACACACACTGAGCACTGAGCAGTGTAATCTGCTAACACACTGTAAAAGTTTCATGGGGTTGACTAATAACTGCATTTGGAAATTTTGGGCAAAATCCACACTGTTATCAAATTTTCAGCAGTTAAAACACATCGATCACTTAAGCATCAGATAAGTAGAGGTGAAGGATGGTGAGAACAGTCATAGTCAACCTACAGACCTCTAGACCAGCTCCAAACACCTACAACATCATCAGATGTTGCAGATGGAGTCACTGTGCATCGTTCACTATTCACTATTCACTATTTAGCGCATTTTACACAAGTAGAGGCTGTATGGAAGAGTAAGCCTTTTCTGAGCACACGCCACAAACAGAGTCGCTTGAGGTATGCTAAAGCTAAAGCTAAAGCACATTTAGAAAAGCCAGCTTCAGCTTCATTTTGGAATAAGGTTCTGTGGACTGATGAAACAAAAATTTTAGAGTTATTTGGAGGGTGGTTATTTATGCATTACGTAATTTAAAAACTACTTTTTAAAATTACAAATTACTCATAAAATCGACTCAATTACAGTAACGTGAGTAAATGTCAACACCTAATGCAGGGGTGTCCAATTTACGGCCCGCGGGCCATTTGCGGCCCATTTCCTTTTTTGGAGCGACCCGCGAGGTATTTTAGAAATAGAATGAAAGTTGGCCCGCTGTTAAGCAGGTTTTTATAATATGAGATTCAAAGTTTGAACGCTAGGTGTCAGAAACGGGCCAAAGAGTCTAAAAGCGGAGAGAGTACGCATTTCTAGCGCAGAAAAACGGCCCAAAGAGTCTAAAAGCGGAGAGAGTGCGCAGTTCTAGCGCAGAAAAAACGGGCCAAAGAGTCTAAAAGCGGAGAGAGTGCGCAGTTGTAGCTCAGAAAAACAGACCAAAGAGTCTAAAAGTTGCCGTAATTATGGAGTTTAATATTAAGAGACATCATGAAATGAAACATCAATTTGAAAAATCTTAGTTTACACAACACTGTCAAAGATAAAGATAAAGATAGTAAGTCAAGTAAAATGGTGTGTAAATGAAAATAATCAGGAAAAAAGTATTATTTAAAGTGGTATATTTCATTATTTGTTTTATTACGGAGTCTGTGGCCCATGACTTCAAATATATTTCTCCTTCTGGCCCCCAACAAAAAAAGTTTGGACACTCCTGACCTAATATAAAGTGTTACCGACCGAATAGTCTTTAACTGTTGCTGTACACGTTTAAAACTAACAATCTGATAGATTGCAGTGTGAACACGAGTACGCCGTTCACAAGTCCTGCCTATATTCTGTTTATTCAGCCCTGTCCCTGCCGTCCACTCTGTGTTAATTAAGTGGATTTGGTTGCTGCACATTTGAGAAGAAAGGCTGCCTTGTTGCCAAATGAGACTCTGCACGTGTCCTTTTCTCTCTCAGCTCTACTGTTAGTCATGGTTTACTCTTCAGTCTCGCACTTACAGATCATTAGCATGTGTAACTTCCTCCAATGAGGACAAGGCCAAACACGCCTGGGTACATGATGCAACTGAGAGCCTCCTCATGAATAAAGCTGAGAGGTCCAGTGAATGTCCGTCCATTCAGTCATCTAACACAGCCAGCCACAGCCAGAAGCCAAAAATACACACAGCGCTCATAAATAAAGCCGATAACAAATCAATAAATCACATGATCGACAATCTATAATATGGAAAACACACATTTTAGTACCCGCTGTTAATTTACAGTGTTAATCCTGCTATAATCTCATGCAGTAGGGTTTTGTATCTTTTTAAATTGTATCTTTTTAAATCTGCTATGTTACAGTTTAACAAATCTTTAATGGTAAATCTTGCTATAAGTTGTTATATTTAATTGAAATTTAAAACAAAACAAAAAATATATGATTTGCTTTAATATTTTGTCATTTTTTGTTATTTTAAATTATAGTACAGTTATAGTACACCTAGACTGTATATAAATAAATACCATAATGTCCAAACTAACTTTTAATTAACTTCATGAGTTCAAATCATAGAGATGCACAGAATATTTGGCAACTAAATTTGACAAAAAAAAAGCCCTTTCTTTGATGCTCTGCTGAATGAGTGAAAAGTATGTAAAAGCCTGAATAAATTATAAATATAATAATAATAGCTAGTTAAGTTCATATTCATAAGTCATATTGCAATGTTTTTTTTATATTAGGACTTTTTTTGAGCAAAGATGGCAGGTCCACATGTCACTGAATCCTTGCACTGCTGAAGAAAATATATAGTTAGAACAGCACCACTGAGGTAAATTTCCTACAAAAACTGCACTACTGAGGTACACTCTAAAAAACAGAGGTACGACATGAGTACTTTTTTGTACTCGAAGGTACACTCTTTATAATTGTACCCTCAAAGGTACAATATTGGTGTTTACAGGGTCAGATTTGTTCCCTCTGAAGTACAAAGTCATTTCTAACAGCAATAAGTACAGATTTGTACCATTTAACCAGCCAAAGGGTACATTCAGTATTCTGCATCACTGTACTAATGAACCATATATATTTAAATTGCACATTTTTTTATTTGAAAGCCAGACAATTTTGTATCATCAAGTTTTTGAGCCATATTTAGTTGATGATAATGTTTATAATCTTAATGATCTTTACTGCCACAAAAACCATGGGTACAAAAAAGGACTTTCACTGAAAGGTACTTTTTTGTGCCTCAATATAAGGTACAGCCCCAGCGACAAGCTTTGTACTCTTTTAAGTACAAATCTGTACTTATATTTCTTAGAGTGTAGGTAGCTAGCTAAATGTGACTAGAACAAGAGCACTGCTGAGGTAAATGTATTGAGCTAGTTGATATGTCTGTTTGGGTATTTAAAAAGTGTTTAAATTTTAAAATTGTAGTTTTCCCATTAGATTTTCTTTGAAAATACAGCTCTGAAAAAAAATAAGAGAGCACTTAAAAATTATGAGTTTCTTTGATTTTACCAAATTGAAAACCTCTTGAATATAATCAAGATTAAGATGGATGATCACAAACCATCAAACCAAACTGAACTGCTTGAATTTTTGCACCAGGAGTAAAGCAGCATAAAGTTATCCAAAAGCAGTGTGTAAGACTGGTGGAGGAGAACATGATGCCAAGATGCATGATTAAAAACTGTGATTAAAAAACACCAGGGTTATCCCACCAAATTTCAGATTTCTGAACTTTTTCTTATTTTCTGCAAATAAATGCTCTAAATGACAATATTTTTATTTGGGATTTGGGAGAAATGTTGTCTGTAGTTTATAGAATAAAACAACAATGTTCATTTTACTCAAACATAAACCTATAAATAGCAAAATCAGAGAGACTGAGATAATCAGATTCACTGATTATCTCAGATTACAGCAATACACTGTAACTGTGTTATTAACGTGTTATTAAAAGAGCACCATACTTGATAAACAAACAAAAAAAAAAACATATGGCCTATTATTACTTATAGTTAATTATCGTAATTTTACCTTCACGTTATGCATTTTTTTTTTTTTTTTTTTTTTTTTTGGGTTGAATTACATTTTTTTTTTTATTGAAATAATTGTCAGCGGTATTGTCGACACCAGGCCCGGCTGAGGCCAAAGCCTTCAACTCTAGACAAAGGTAGGAGAATCCTGCAGCGGGTTTGTTCAAGAGAGGGCTTTAATAAAACCAAAAGGACACCACCGGGCAACAACTTCCCAGACTGAATTCAGGTTGTTTCAGTCCCACTGAGTGCTGTTTTAAGCAATAAGCTTGTTGTCATTGTCATACTGAGCTCCGGCACACAAAGATCTTCGGGTGGAGGAGTAAAATCAATGATTTTCCCCAATCCGAGGCCTGAATGCAGGAGAGCAGAAAAGGATTGCAGGCCATTTGACCTTCTCTGTGTATTAAACAAACACCAGATGGTGGACATTCACCAAGTCCATTATCTGAGGGCCTGGAGTGTTGTTCCTGCTGCTAATTCCCACAGAGTCCCTCTCCAAGCCTGCAATTGAACTGCATGCATGGCAGCAACTCTATCTTAGACAAAGAAAAGCCCAAGCTCCATTCAGACCCGGCCTCTGGACTGACGAGGCCCCGTCCTTTCCAAAAGATGAAGACAGCAGGTAATATTTCTGAGCCGTGGCGAATCCCGGAGAACGAGAACGTCCGTCAGCGGCCCGCGTTCTACACCTAGAAACCTGAGGTGTGACAACAGATGGGCGACATTATGCCCGCTATATGCTGACTATAGGATTCTGCAGAGTCCTCCCACAAATAGCTGGAGATGATAGCTGGCATCAAAAGAAAAAATGTGCAGGACTGGGAAAGGAAGACCTCGGATGAATTGGGGAGAAAACATGCTGGGCTGCCATTGTGCCGGCACAAACGTGGAAGGAATGCCCAATGCGGCGACGAGGATTCGGGCCACAATGGTGCAGCGGGGTGCTGATGTGTGTGCTGAACCGGCGGCTTGACGAGGAAGTCAGAGCTGGCATCAGGCGCAGGAGTTCATTCATACATCCCTGCTGAAAGAAGAGAGAAGACGTAAAGGAAGAGGTGGAGGAGAAACTGTGCAGTGTGCAGAAGCTCGAATGAATGATAGACGCCTGTTTTTCCTTCCTGAAAGTAGCAGCAGAAAATTAGAACAATTATATCAAATGGTACACACAACATATAGTGGCATTGCGAAATTGCTAAAAAAAAGAGGTCTTTAGTTGCCATTGAGACGCTGTAAAAGAATAGATAAACATCCACTATAAATAAAGAATAATAAACAATACTGGCAGCAGAAACACTGCAAAATTACTGCATTGCGCTTTTCACCGAAAGGAAATGGTAACTTGCTCTTACAGCCTAAAACACTGTGACCATCCTTAAGTATATTTACTAAAAATATGGACAAAAACTCTACACAAACAAAGTAAGAGCAAATTGTAGATTCTATTTCTATTTACTTTTTAATTAGTCAGAAAGTTTTTGCATGTGGTAGATTATAGCAGAGTTTTTTTCTCAAATGTTACTGTTATATGTGTACAGTAAAAAAAAAACAGTTAGAAAAGGGGTTTTTAGTCAATGCCAACGAGATACTGTAAAAGAATAGATGAACATCCACTATAGATAAACAATAATAAACAATACTGGCAGCAGAAACACTGCAAAATTACTGCATTGCAGTTTTTTTCACCCAAAGTAAAGTTATGAGTTGTAGTAAAGGAAATGGTAACTTGCTCTTACAGCCTAAAACACTGTGACCATCTTTAAATACATTTACTAAAAATATGGACAAAAAACTCTTCACAAATAAAGTAAGAGCAAATTGTACATTCTATTTCTATTTACTTTTTACAGTCAGAAAGTTTTTTTTTTCTCAAATGTTTCTACTATACATGTACAGTAGCTGTGGTAGCTGTTTCTACAGTTTTACAATAGAAATGTGTTAAACAGTTATTTACATTATGAATTTACTGTTAAATTAAAAAATAAATAGAAAACATACAGCTCTGGGAAAAAATATTAGTAAACTGGTAGTTATAGATTTATTTGCTTATTATTCAGCTATAGTGCATATAAATATGCATATAAAAATGGCTTTATTTACCATTATTAATTACAAATATTTTTTTATATAAAATAAATACATAATGTGTACATCCAATATGTTTCTTGTTACATGAAAATACAAAAAAATAAATAAAAAAATGCTAGTTTTTTTTTTTATCCTCTTTAGCCAAGTACAACTATTATACTATTATACTGTATCAGGAGCCAAAGTAGGAGGATTTTAACTCCAGTGTTTGTACACAATAAAACAAACAATTTAGAGGCTGGAAATGTAGCTCATTGTCAGTTGCTAATGGGGATACTCCACTCAGAGCCAACTCAGCGGCGGAGCGGAGCAGCAAGCGGATACAGCGTGTGTACAGCGCCGCGTGAGCTTTATAACCTTTCAGACCTTTAAAACGTATAAAACTTCTGAAGCAGAAAACACTGCAGACACATTTCCCCCAGAGCTGCGGCTCATCCAGCTGCAACTCGCAGTAATAATAAAAATAACTGACCAAAACCTGCATTAAAAAAAAAAAAAAAAAAAAAAAAGTTCTAATTGTCCCTGTCATTAAAAGCACGGCGCAAAAAATCTTCACTTTTCCTAATTGCACAGTGACCTCTCCGGGTGTTTGTTGCTTTTTGATAATAATGCCTAATGCTGGACATTTGAAATGGCATAGTGATAATTACAGCCATCTAATTACACAGTGGCTGATGCCTGCTTTCAGGAGGTTAAAGCAGAGAGCCCACTGACCCGTCAACTCTCTCTTTAGAAATGCAGCGAGAGCTAAATCTCCTGCTCTAATTTACTGAGCTGTGGCGTGTTTAGAGGGGTGAACAACATGACATGATTCTTTGAAAAATAAGTTATTGAGACGGCGGCCCCAGACACTTTCAAACTGAAGCCATAATTTACCCAACATGTACAACCGGGAGCCAAAATATATGCCATACAGTATTCATCATCAGCTGACAGCCAGAGATGCTAATTTCACTGAGCACCAGCTGAATGTTTGCATGTGTGCATGTCTGCATTCATTATTAGAACACCATGCAGATTAACTCCAGAGATACCAGTCAATCGATTTCATCATTCAGTTTAACCCTTGTGTGGTGTTCATATTTTTGTTACTCGTTTACTTTGTTACTTGTATTTAATTCAGCAAAATTAAGCAATTTTACATTAAAATGCTTTACACATGCTCGCTTCACCTAAACTGCAAGCAATATAAACAGCTTACATGGTTAATATTTGCCCTTTACCTTTCTTATGTTACATTTCTTTTAAAAAGTGCTACTCTTTTTTATTAGTTTTTTAATAAAATGTAAAAGAAAATGAATTAAACTCAAGATATGAGTAGAAAATTTGTTTAGTTTCAAATTTACAAATGAAGCAATGTTTATTAGCCCTCGGCCAAACATACTGTATGTAATATAAATGTGTGTGTGAGGGGGGGTGTACAGTGTGTGTTTATTGAAAATGTGTTTTGATTTATGTTTTTCACAAAAAATGAGCCAATGCCAATGAGTGTGAGTTAGAAAAAATATTTTTTGTATCATTTGATGAAAAATGAAAACGGGTCCCACAGACCCGAACACCACACAAGGGTTAAATGAAAAGAAGAATTTAGCCTGAGCTTGGATTAGCCATCTTGATTTTTCATTTACGTAGAGATACAGTGGTGTGAAAAAGAATTTGCGCCTTATATATATTTATATAGACCAACATAACTTGAGTAAATATAAAAAGCACTTTTTACATTTTTTTAAATTTTTATTTATAAAGGGGAAGAAAAAACTATCCAAACCAATCTAGCCCTGTGTGAAAAAGTGTTTGCCGCGTATAAATTAACTGTAATTAATCACACTTTAAAAAAAAAGCTGAGATAAATTTCACTACTAACCACAACCAGACCTGTAGAATACATGAACATGAAGCAGATAAAAGATCTAAAAAAAACAACACATTATACCCCTATCTGAAGACATTCAAAAACAGATGAGAAAACAAAAGGGTTTGATCATCTATCATTCTGGAAAAAGGTTACATTTAAGTCATTTCTAAGGCTTTAAAACTCCATAAAACCACAGTGAGAGCTATTTTTATTTACTAATGGAGAAAACATAGAACACTTGTACTTGTGAACCTTCCCAGGAGTGGTTGCTCGACCAAAATTACTCCAAAAGGGCATGGACACCTCATCCAGGAGGTCACAATAATAAATAATATATCAAATAATCATTCAAGTGCTTTATATATGTAATATGTATATTGATCCATCTGAAAAAAAAAAAACATCCCATATCTTTTGGACCTATAAATTGTATCCAAGGGTTCTGGAATCATCTAGTTTATGTTTGTAATGATGTAATGCAAAAAATGAATAATTCTAAGAGATATTTCTTAGATTTTCCCTTATCAGCATCAGATATTATTCCCAGTAATGCCAGTGTAGGAGCGTGTGGGATTTTCTACTGGGATATACACTTCCTTTAGAGCTTCATATACATCCTTTCTCTACAGTTTCTCTAGCATGAGCTACGTTGTGTTAGGCCCATCACGGATGGAATTTCAATGGAATTTCAGAGGAATTTTGTCTTTGCTCCCTTGAGGTACACTACTAATAGCTCTGGAGAAAAGAATACAATTAGACACTATTAGACACTCTACAGCTTCTATACAGATTCTCTAATAATAGCATGATGTGAAAAAGTACCACATACATACAAGCATTGACCATTAATATCACTACTATTTCAAAATTAAATAATTAAAATACTCAAAATTATATCCCCAACTTTATTATTGATTAGTGAAACCCCTTAGTAACATTCTTACTCTGGAAACCCAAAATTGTATCTATATAGAATATATTCCACATTCTAAACATTACGCAAGGTGAACATTTGCAGCCACATACTTCAGTTTCTGTATCAGTTTCTCTGATTTTGCTATTTATAGGTTTATGTTTAAATAAAATGAACATTTCTCCCAAATTCCAAAAAAAATATATATATATTGTCAATTAGAGCATTTATTTACAGAAAATGAGAAATGGCTGAAAAAAAAGATGCAGCGCTTTCAGACCTCAAATAATGAAAAGAAAACAAGTTTATATTCATAAAGTTTTAAGAGTTCAGAAATCAATATTTGGTGGAATAAAATGTTTATTTTTCATGCAAATTTTCATGTTCTCCTCCACCAGTCTTACACACTGCTTTTGGATAACTTTATGCTGCTTTACTCCTGGTGCAAAAATTCAAGCAGTTCAGTTTGGTGGTTTGATGTGATGCTTGTGATCATCCATCTTCATCTTGATTATATTCCAGAGGTTTTTAATTTGGTAAAATCAAAGAAACGGTATAATGTCCATTCAAACTGATCTTTGAGTTGAATCGATTTATAATAAACTATATTAATCTATTGCCTGAAGAACAAAAAATGAAGACATTAAATGTTTGACTAAACTTTCAAGATTTCATCATTTGATCTCCTCAAATCCCAGTGCAATCAGGAGCTCAAAACTCAGCAGAAAGAGCGTTTGCAGTGGTTTTGGTTAAAAAGGCTGTCAGTGTTGGAGACCGTGCTTTTAACTTGTCACGATTTCATTATGAAGAAGTTGAACTGCTGCGTCCCAGAGTGGGTGTACTCAATATATCACTCACTTAAGTCATTAAAAAGCTGTCACTATGGCCTAATTACGTCCTTATCAAAATACAACAGCATAGAAGTGGTCAGAAATGACGTATGGCTTTTTAAGTGGGCTACAGGAAATAATCCGCTCTGAAGCCGTTTCATTTATTAGGATTATGTATCGTTCTGACTCTCGACACTGAACATTACGCCTCAACAATTAGACAACCGGTCACAATATCTGAGCGCGAGGAGGAAGAACGTCCTCGCTGATTCTCTCAAGTTTCTGCGTTTGGAGCTTGTCCATCAACAGCGGCCAATTAGAGGAAGGCAGCGCGCTCACTTCCAAAACAAAGTGCTTACACTATTTTGGCCAATGTTTACACTCCCTAAGACCAAAGCATGAGTGAACCGTTTAAAACCAGCTCTTATAAAGACGGGACACGAGTCTGCGCACAATAGCTTTCTCACAGTACCTTAATTAAAGTGTAATAAACAATAACACTGATATTTAATGTACTAAAACAGTATTCAGTGAAAGTAAATTAAGCTTTTTGACATATGCTTGTGTTTTTGCTAATTTAGACAATAAAGACCAAAATATTTCATGTGTTTTTCCATTTCTTAGCAAAATAAAAAAGTTTTTCATAAAAAAAAAAACTACTACAGATATCAGGTACATCAAGGTTCAGGTTCTGATGAGTTTGTGACTGCATTTGAGTATACTTTTACACTTTTTGAAAATTTTCTGACTTAAAGCAAATCAAGCTTTTTGCCATTTTCTTGTGTTTTTGCTAATTTAGACAATAAAGACAACATTTCTCAACGTTTTATATTTTTCATTGTGCTTTTTTTTCTTAGTAAAACAAAACAACTAGGTGTCAGAATTTTAAGGTTCTGATGAGAGCCAGTTTCATCATAATGTTTTGATGGTCTTTGTGACTGCACTTAATGATACTTTTAAACTTTTTGAAAATTTTCTGATTTTAAATTAGGGTTTTGCCATTTTCTTGAGTTTTTCTAATGTAGACAATAAAGACAAATTTCAATTTCTTAGCGAAATAAAACAACTAATTGCCGACAGATTCATTAAAATGTACCATAGATATCAGGTACATCAAGTTTTAGGTTCTGATGAGAGCCAGTTTCATCAATAATGTTTCTGACTTTAAATTTAGCGTTTTGCACATCAGACACATCAGGGTTCATTTTCTGATGAGATCCAGTTTCATCAATAATGTTTTTGATGGTCTTTGTGACTCTACTTGAGTATACTTTTAACTTTTTGAACATTTTCTGACTTAAAATAAATTAAGCTTTTTGCCATTTTCTTGTGTTTTTGCTAATTTATACAATTAAGAAGACATTTCTCAAAGTTTAAAATTTTTTATTATGTGTTTTTTGATTTCTTAGCAAAATAAAAAAAGTAATTGTCTGAAACTTTTTAACAGATTCATAAAAAAAAAAACTACTACAGATATAAGGTACATCAAGGTTCAGGGTCTGATGAGAGCTAGTTTCATCAATAGCGTTCTTGATGGTCTTTATGACAGCACTTAAAGATACTTTTATTCTTTTTGAAAATTTTCTGACAAAACAAATTTAGCTTTTTGCGTTTTTTTTTTTTTTTCTTGTGGTTTTGGTAATTTAGACAATACATTTTTTTTCCATTTTGTATTTTTCATGATTTGTTTTTTATTTCTTAGCAAAATAAAACAACTATTATATGAAAATTTTAAATGGATTCATAAAAATGTACCATAGAATTTTTTAGATTTGTTTTACAATACACTTGTAAAATATAGTAACTTTATTTTTTAAATATTTACAGTACTATTTTTTTTTTTTTTTTTTGCAGTTTTAAGTTTGATTTTTCTTAAAGTCCCTGGCAGTTTACTGCTAAATTTTGTACACTGAAATTTGTACCATTTGTTTAGGTATTAACTGGACCAGAATTACTTAAATAACAAAAATAAAGGGGAAAAAATGGGGATGCTGTACATATTACCCCCGGTACAAAATCACAGGAAGTCTACCACATCTTTCCACTCTTATATGTACATTATACATATACATTCTATATCCCTCAGAGGCCTGAAGAGAGTTTTACTCCTTGAAGACGGTGGATTATGCTTCTGATGTTTGTTTTAAATGCTAATTTGTATTTGTATGTATATGTATTAGTTTATGAAAGTTGATGCTACACTTGAATTTAAATAAAATTCGTTAAGAATAAGGAGGCGCAAAAATGACATAAAACACCTTCAGAGCAAACTTCCCTGACATTTTTTCTTCTACAGAAGAGGAGAGATAAGAGGTGGAGGAGCTCCACAGACTTGCTGGGTGGTCAGTGATCAGTCTTTAAATGTTTTAGGAGGTTTCCCTTCCTGCGAGATGCAGCATATAGAACCGAAACCACTGAAGAACATTGTAGGTCCATCTGCTTGGCAGAGAAGTGAATACTAAACCATCTGGGCTTCTACTTCTGCCAGAAAAGGGATATGGATAGGTATTGTCTGACATAGATCACCTCAGGGGGTACGTTATTCCATGAGGAACACACACACACACACATACATACACACACACACTCACTCAATGCACAAATACACATAAATAAACACAGCAACTCCATTTGTTTGTATAGTGCTGCTAAGATACAGTCAGAAACGCCTGAAACTCTTCTATTGCTCAATATTCAGTCTTAAAGTACTTTTCAATATAGCATAATTGTTGCACTATATGGTGCGCTTAAAATACTTACATTTTACAAAAAATTGACAATGTGCCTTATGTATGAATTCTACCAGTCAGGTATTAAGGAGCAGTAAAGCCACTCCACTGAAGTACAGAGTTATACAGGAGTTTCAGTTTAGTTCTCCATCACCTAGGCTGGAGCAGTATTAGCATTAGCCACTAACCACAGTGCTAGCTCTTTTGCCGTTCAGAGGTGAATATTTTTGGACTGTAGCCTGCTGCTAACCCCAGCTAGCACTGCTGGAGCAGCATTAGCCGCTAACAACACTAACAACACTAACAACACTTTCGCCACTCAGAGGTGAGTATTATCAATCTCTCTAGTCTGCAGCTAACCCCAGCTAGCACTGCTGGAGCAGCATTAGCCGCTAACAGCGCTTAGTGCTAACTCTTTCGCCATTCAGATGTGAGTAATACCGGACTGTAGCCTGTTGCTATCTCCAGCTAGCACTGCTGCAGCAGCATTAGCTGCTAACCTCGCTAAGTGCTAGCTCTTTCGCCATTCAGAGGTGAGTATTATCGTTCTCTCTAGTCTGCGCATTTACCGTGTTAAAACAAGCTATATCGGACGAAATCTGGAAATCTAAGCTTACTATAAATAAACAGAAGCACTTTAATCACCCAAATAAACAGTTTTCAGGAGAAAAATCTGTGTAGATTCACATTAAGGGCTTATTTGACTTTAAAAGAAAATGTTTTTTTTTTAAAGAATAATAATTTTGTTTGCTTAACTAGGCTTAGCTTTACAGGTCTTAGAAGTCTCCATGCTGTATCGCTATGCATGTAACCGTGCTCGACTTTTGTCACGTATTTCAAATAAGTTAAAAGCGTATTGTCTCCGCTGGTGGAGGTGCTTATTGCAATAAATATATGATAAATCTTACAGCCCTAATTCTTGATACACAGATTCTTGTTTGTGTTTGTCTATATCTTTTTAACTGTCTTAAAAATTGCCTTTACTATTCTACAGCAATTTGGACCAACAAAAAAAATATTTTAATTGTTAATCGTGCCTAAGAAATGTGTGAATATGTTATGTCCTTATAGTATGTACTTACTATATTTAAAGTTTATTCATCAACTACAGAAAATGTTGTAGCCTCAGTCTCACTGCCAAATCAGATAATGCTCTGCATATATTATATGACCTCCTCTAAACCTCCTAAGCTTCCATAACAAACCCACAAGCCTCTTATTCTCGACAGCATTAATATCCTTTTAGACCACATAGAAAAAACATTAAAACACTCTCTTGGCCTCTCTCTCTCAAATATTCTCATATATCAGCTAATAACAAAAAAAAAACGAAGCACTTGAGTCTTTACATGTAGAGATGGAACTGGAGAAATGGAAAATGAGGATTGTATCTTTAAGGCCCCCCCAGCATCGGCTCCGGAGAGGTCAAGATAGTAACACATGCTCAAATAAGGAGCTTCGGTTGTGATTAACACGCTGACTATTTTGATAAATACGCCGGAGCTTTATTTTCTTAAGGATATGTGAGCTGGCGTAAGTTTTGGCAGGGGCTGGAATGTTTGAAGTGGTGCAAGCCAGCTGCTCGAGGGGGGGGGACGTGCTGAGGTTTGTGTATTCACAATCGCGTAACCTTTAAGCGGCTGCCCTTCAGGTTTTGCCTGTTCTCTTTTGGAAACAGATCATTTTCTTAACCTCGTCGTAACTCTCAGAGTCCCTCCATCACAGCGGATGATGTTGGGGGCGAATCCCGAACCCAATCACCCAATGCCTCGACATGAGGCAACTCTGGCTCATGACTCTTCTGCAGCAGATATGGATACATGTGGAAACTCTGGCTGGATAAATGCAGGCGGTGGTGGTGGGGTGGTGATGGGGTTCTCACAATGAACATCCCCTGCCTCACCCCAAACACACACATACACATAAATACACACACACACAAAAACACACACACAAAAACACGCACACATTCACTCCAAAGCCCCTCCATCCATTTCTGAAGGGACCAGAGATATCCAATGGATGTGCTAAAATTCCCCGCTGTGCCTGGTCCGTTAGCGGAGGACCTGTGACAAAGCCTCACACCTCGCGGCCGGCCCAGCGCACCATCTCTGGCTCTCTCCTCTGACATCTGCTCGGGGTTGGGGTTTCATTGGAGAGGGGGGCAGAGGGAGTCAATCTGCTCCTTTTTAAAAAAGAGCCTCGCAGTGCCCTGGGTGCCGATAGCGGGGTTGTTGGGGGGTGGGAGAGATGAGGAATCCGCACCATTTCTCTTGCTGGCACCACCGGTGTGCTTTTTTTTCTCCGCAACCCTTCTCCATCAACGCCGCCACAACTCAAAGCCGTCTTTCATATCCTCCCACGGCTCCAGATTGACAGGCCTCAGACAGTTCAGGTGATGAGGAGGAGAGGGTGCGAATGGAGATAGAGAGGTGCCATGTTTGAACACTTCCTAAAGAAGAAAGGCTGATACTCTGCAAAAAAAAAAAAAAAAACCCTGCTCTTTTTGGCAAGTCAGCCTCCGTGACTATTTGAGGACTCTGACAGATTGTGTTAATGTGTTTATTTAGTTGCTCAAAATGTGGACCGGAGCCGTTTACAAGCTTTATTTATGTTGCTGACTAACTCGGTCACTGACAGAATGAGGCAACATCAATCATCTTGTTTTGATTTAAGGGAAGAACCTGAAAAAAAAAAATATATATATTTTTTTATAAATATTTCTAGTACTTTAGGTTAGGTAGATGTCTGTACAGGTAGAGTTTTTTTGGCCTTGCTTTGAAAGTAACCTTTAGCGCCCTTACAATAAAAACCTTAAATGGATGGATGTTGTTTGGCAGAGCATTCTTATAAACTGGTGTAAACGTTTTTTTATATGCTATACACTAAGTGTACACACTGTTAGAAAACAGGTATGTACAGTACAGGTACATTATTTGCACCACAGTACGACAAACAAGAATATTTAGTTAAGGCACAGTTCTTTGTCTTAACTTAAGGCATTGAAGATGCTCCCTTGAGAGTACAACCTCAGTCTCAACACTCTCACTTACAGTGTTGTCAATGTATCGTACTTCTCTACAGTTCTGGGAGGAACCTGCTTTTTAAAGCTGTATCTTAAAATTTCTGAACACATCAAATCAAACAAATCAAATCTCACTTTCAAACACGGCTCTTTTACTGCACTTTCCCATGCTAATACCATTTGTGGCCTTTAAAGTTTTTAAAGTAAAGTGTTCCAAGAGTTTTAATAGTTTAAGAGTCATTTAAGAGTCTTGGTGTTTTGCGATCCTGAATTACCACCCCACTGACAGTAAAAGAGTTCATAATGTCACGTTTCTAAGAGAAACCTTACAGTTTAAGAAGTTCTCCATCTCTATTTCCAATTTTGTACTTCAAGACTACAATACAAGTCTTATAAAAGTCTATATAGAACTTGGAAAACCCGATTTTTAAAGCTGTCAATTAAACATTTCTGAACACATCAAATCAAACAAATCAAATCTCACTTTCAAACACGGCTCTTTTACTGCACTCTCCCATGCTAATACCAGTTGTGGCACCATTTAAGTTTTTTTAAAGTTAAGTGTTTTGAGAGTTTTAAAAGAGATCCTGAATTACCACCCCACTAACAGTTTTGTCACTGCATCATTTTTTTTTTTACAAGAGTTCATAACGTCACATTTTTAAGAGAAACAAATAAGACAAATCAAATCTCATTTTAAAATACGGCTCTTTTAGTGCACTGCCCATGCAAGTACCATTTGTGGCCCCATTTAATTTTTTAAGAATGTTTTTAAAAAAGACTTTTATTTAGAGTCCAAACTGGTGTACAAACTTGTTATCTTTATGGTGTAAAAAATGGTGTCTATGGTGTCTAGCCCTGTGTGAAAAAGTGTTTGCCCCCCCATAAATTAACTGAGGTTAATCACACTTTTTGGAAAGACCAACAGTGGAAAGAACATCACTGATATATTTCAGTCTGTAAAAGGTTATGAAGTAATTTCTAAAGCTTTGGGACTCCAGTGAACCACAGTGATTCACTATTTTTCACTAATAGAGAAAACATGGAACACTGGTGAACCTTCCCAGGAGAGGCTGGTCGACCACATTTACTCCAAAAGGGCATGGACAACTCATCCAGGAGGTCACAAAAGAACCCAGAACAACATTTAAAGAACTGCAGGTCTCACTCGCCTCAGTTAGGGTCAGTTTTAATGATTCAATAATAAGAAAGAAAGGTCTCCATTGGAGAGTTTCAAGGTAAAAACCACTGCTGACCAAAAAGAACACAATGGCCCATCTAGATGTTTTTTTTATTTAATAAATACAAAGCTTGTTTAAAAAGTGCTTTTTATATTTACTCAAGTTATCTTTGTCTGATTGTTCAAGTTTGTTTGCTAATCTTTTATCACACCTCTGTGTATATGTACTGTATACACATGTCTCCATATATTAGAGTTGTCGAAATGAAAATCTCTGTGGGTTTTCTGTTGTGGCTTTATGGTTGGTGTAGCAGCCAGAAGCAGAGCTACAGAAAAAGAGGGGATCGTTTCTCCGTGTAATTCCAGTCTCAGTCGCTGCTTTAGCGGCCGAACACAAGTGGCATTCTTCTCCCAGATAAAAATCACCTCGGCACATTTGTAGGACATGTAGCCACTTTACCACTCTCAAAGATTAAGACTCACACGCGCATGACTTTTAAAGGTGACGGCCATTATCGCTCTGTGTACTACCCCGGAGGAGAGAAGGACTGCAAATAAGGGCATAAAGGAGAGATTCTGAACCCGGAGGAAAAAGTGTTTGGAATCCAAATGCGTTGGTATTGGCGGCGGCAGCCCAATACCGCGGGTAAAGTAATACCACAGCCCGGTGCAGCACGGTTTTGTGTGGACAAGCTGTGACTTAGTGCTTGCACCAGAGCTGATATTGTTGGTTCAGCTGAAGAACGACTCTTCCCTGTGGGGGGGAGAGCAGGCACACTCAGTGCTGCAGTAGCAGCATGACAAATGCAGCCAGAAAAATCCATTAGATAAAGCTAGTTAACCGCCTAATTATTCTCAAGATAGAATTATCTGGGCACTAAATGTTTCGCTGAATGAAGGAGAAGTAATAATGACACTTATTTTAATTTTCGTCTTACTAATTAGAGTGAAAGGGCATATCAAATCCAGTTAAGAATTCATCCGTATTAGTGAAGAGAAAGAGAAAGAGAGAGAGAAAGAGAGAGAGAGAGAGAGAGAGAGAGAGAGAGAATGCAGCAGCAGGTAATTACGAAGAATTTATTACCCCGCTCAAAAACCTTATTTACCGCCAGGCGCAGTAAGTTTGGTTATTAGGAAACCTGACTGTTGGTGATCAATTACAAAACTACTTCAACAAAGGGCTGAAATATTTCTCGGGAGTCATTAGACAGATCCTGCTGGGTTTTCCAATTGAACTGTCAATTCGCCCACCCCGTAACGACCGGCACCTCTACGTCGAGCCTATTCAAGTCAGTAATGTAATCTACATTTAAATTAATTACTACGTGACTCTGACCAAATGCCGGTGATAGTCTTGTGAAAGGAGGCAGCAATAACTTATTAGCGCAAAAGTAGGAGTTCGTGTTGGTAAAGCCGTGGCGTGAAATCAATGAAAAAGCCTTTAAGTTTTAATGCTGAGGACCACGATCATCTCGCTTTCCGTGTTTCTTGTTTCTTGTTACAAACCGACTGAATTCATGCAGCACAAAGAAGCTGACAGTGTAAAAACAATAGTAGAAATGTGTACGACTGTAGCTTTAAATATATAACTTTTTAGATTTAGATTTCAGAAAATAATGTATTTTCAACATGCAGTATTTTCAACACTCTAAAAAAAACAGAGGTACGATATGAGTACTTTTTTGTACTCAAAGGTACACTCTTCATAATTGGACCCTCAAAGGTACAATAATGGTCTTTACAGGGTCAGATTTGTTCCCTTTTAAGTACAAAGTAATTCCTAACAGCAATAAGTACAGATTTGTACCATTTAACCTGCAGCCAAAAGGTACATTCAGTATTCTGTATCACTGCACTAATAAACAATTTATATTTTAATTGCACCTTTTTTATTTAAAAGCCAGACAATTTTGGATCATCAAGTTTTTGAGCCATATTTAGTTGATTATAAAGTTTATCATCTTTATAATCTTTACTGGCACAAAAAAACATGAGTACAAAAAATGACTTTCACTGAAAGGTACTTTTATGTACCTCAATATAAGGTACAGCCCCAGAGACAAACTTTGTACTCTTTTAGGTACAAATCTGTACTTATTTTTCTTAGTGTGAACATTGTATTGAACTGGACCTTGAATTCAACACAATTCTATAACAGTGCTACAAATCTTCCTGTTTTACTGTAGAACCCCTAACTAACTAGAAACTCTACACATGCTTGAAATAAAATACACAATGAACTTAATCACAGTTTTTTGTCATGCATCTTGGCATCATGTTCTCCTCCACCAGTCTTACACACTGCTTTTGGATGATAACTTTATGCTGCTTTACTCCTGGTGCAGAAATCCAAGCAGGTAACAAAAAAAGATGCAGAGCTTTCAGACCTGAAGTTCAGAAATCAATATTTGGTGCAATAACCCTGGTTTTTAATCACAGTTTTTATGCATCTTGGCATCATGTTCTCCTCCACCAGTCTTACACACTGCTTTTGGATGACTTTATGCTGCTTTACTCCTGGTGCAAAAATTCAAGCAGTTCAGTTTGGTGGTTTGATGGCTTGTGATCATCCATCTTCCTCTTGATTATATTCCAGAGGTTTTCAATTTGGTAAAAAAAAATAAAAAGAAAGAAACTCATCATTTTTAAGTGGTCTCTATTTTTTTTCCAAAGCTGTATTTCTACAGATTAGTTATAGCTAAATTAAATCTGTGTCAATAGTTTAAGTTTACCCGTTAATAAATATATCATTATGTGGCATTATAACACAGCTTATAACCACAGTATTATAGAAGTTATATAGTTTTTCATGGCATTATAATAGAACCATGAATTCTACAATATTTCTACAATGCTATACATCTTTTTACTAGAGTTAACTGTAGAGTTATTATCTAGGAATTCTACACATGCTTGAAACGAATTACACAATGAACTATTTATTTTTGTATGTTTTATATCTTCTGTATCTGTTTTTTGTTTTTAAAGGTTTCAATATACTGTAAGCATGTTCACAACAATGTCTGATTGACGTCTCGACAGCTTGAGGTCTTGGTAACTGGTAATACTTGGTAATACTTGATTTCAAGAGTACTTGCATATGGGGTTCACAAGACATTTATAAGCACTAAAAAAGCATTTATTATAAAGCAATCTGTGAAGTACTCAGATACACTTTTAGCTTTATAGTGAAGCCATTCACACAAGTACTGGAAAAATGACGTTTGTTACATTGTGTAATGAATGGAACTGTACTGATCTAACATGCATATATGACATGTTGAATATTATGCTGACATTTATATTACATTCATGTAAATATTTAAATAATATTTAAAATAATTTACATAGATCTCTCTATTGAGCAGTGTAAGCAGGACAGTGATTGTCTGTTTAAAAACGTTGTTTTGCAGCTTTATGAAGAAATGTAATAACCTTAAACGAAAAAGGTAAAAGCCTTATTAAGTCTAAAAGGCTTTTTAAGCAGAATTTACTGGAAAAAATCTGAATCAGTTTCTCTGATTTAGCTATGTATATGTTTATGTTTGAGTAAAATGAACATTGTTGTTTTATTCTATAAACTACAGACAACATTTCTCCCAAATTCCAAATAAAAATATTCTCATTTAGAGCATTTATTAGAGCAGAAAATGAGAAATGGCTGAAATAACAAAAAAGATGCAGAGCTTTCAGACCTCAAATAATGCAAAGAAAACAAAAAGTTCATATTTATAGAGTTTTAAGAGTTCAGAAATCAATATTTGGTGGAATAACCCTGTTGGTTTTTAATCACAGTTTTTTTTATGCATCTTGGCATCATGTTCTCCTCCACCAGTCTTACACACTGCTTTTGGATAACTTTATGCTGCTTTACTCCTGGTGCAAAAATTCAAGCAGTTCAGTTTGCTTTGATGGATTGTGATCATCCATCTTCCTCTTGATTATATATTTTTTCCAGAGCTGTGCATCTCTATAGATTAGTTATAGCTAAATTAATTCTGCGTCAATAGCTTAAGTTTTAATAAATGTGAAATAAAATAAATGTACCATTGTGTGCCATTATAACACAGCTCATAATTACAGTGTGCTGCATTTTTCCTCAAACAGCTTCTGTTTATTACTCTGCAACACTATGTATGTCAGTAAGAGTATGAGTTTTGAAACTAGACACGTTGAATGAAAAGCACATTACTTTATAATACATAATAATTTGCTGTTAAGGTGTATTTATGTGTTTTTTTTTTTTTTCATTTATTTTTTGGTGCTAAAATATAGAGATATACTGTGGTATTATTCAATAGCCAGTCTATTTTCTTTTGGGTTTAAATTATTTTTTTTTTTTGTATTTTTTTCATAATGGTAGCTTTTAGGAGATTTCAGGAATTTGTGTTATTTTCACATTTATATTGGTTTCATGTTTCCTTCAGCAATTTCTTGAACAGCAAGAGCGCGAGACAAATAACAATCCCACCCTCTGGACTGTGATTTTTGCGAGACTTTTGTAGAGGTGAAATAATGAAGCCCTGCTCATTAGCAAGGTTTTACAGGTTCCCATTCTTGCGCTTATTCTAGACCTTAGAAGGTGATTTTTTTTATTAGAATAAGCAATACGATTTCATCTGCATTTAGATGGGATTTTGTAAAAGGCTGCTTATAAAAATTGTGCAGGGCTCAGTTTTATTGTGGTCTGTTTCACGTTAGGGGCAGGTACATGTGGTGTTGGTGTGAGCAAACTGAGAGGGCTATGGAACCATTGCCCTCTAGAGGCCACTCCCCGTGGAAGTCTATTCGGCTGAATTATGGCTGAAATACAAAAGTGGAGTGATAGAATTGATGTGGAGGAAATGTGGATCTAGACTGTATGTGTTGCCTTTACTTTACACAGAGATAAAAGGAGGTAATTTGGGTTTAGTACCAGAAAATGCATTACTGATCGATAAAAATGCCATAATTTACTATACTACAGTCCAGAACAAGCTCATATAATATAGTAATCAGTAATATATACTGATATAGTTCAACTTATTCAACATAAAAAGAGCAGCTCTAAAAATAAAAAAATAAGAGGCCACTTAAAAATAATGAGTTTCTTTGATTTTACCAAATTAAAAAAAACTCTGGAATATAATCAAGATGAGAAGATGGATGATCAAAAGCATCACATGAAACCAAGCTGAACTACTTTGAATTTTTTGCACCAGGAGTGACATAAGGTTATCTATCCAAAAGCAGTGTGTAAGACTGGTGGAGGAGAACATGCCAACTGTGATTAAAAACCAGGGTTATTCCACCAAATATTGATTTCTGAACTCTTAAAAAACTTTATGAATATCAACTTATTTTCTTTGCATTATTTGAGGTCCGAAAGCTCTGCATCTTTTTTGCTATTTCAGCCATTTCTCATTTCCTGCAAACAAATGCTCTAAATGACAATATTTTTATTTGGAATTTGGGAGAAATGTTGTCTGTAGTTTATAGAATAAAACAACAATGTTCATTTACCTTAAACATATACTTATTAAAAGCAAAATCTCTTATTTGGTCTCTTATTTTTTTTTCCACAGCTGTATGTTCAATATAAGACACTTAATTCTGTATACTCCTTAAACTATACTAAGTATAAAAGTACTAAAAATTGAACTTCTCTGAAAAAAATACAAGACAGATATTCAGAGGCGTGATTCAACTTCAGGAGTATAAATTACATATATACATTAGGGCTAACATAATGATTGGTGACTAAAACACTAATACACACATTACACACGTAATATTAATGTGCCACAAAGAGTTCTCTGTGTTCTCCCAATAAAATAAAACTAATAAAATGTATTCATTCATTCACCAGTATTATTTTAGCTTTAGGAATAACCAAAAGTGGTTCTTCTTCTATGACGTCACTCTCATCCCAAAGCCTTTATAAAGAGGTGTAAAGAGCAGATATCTATTTTAATTATTTAATACATTTTAATTACTGCTGCCATTAAAAAAGTCCATGTGTTTTATGGTCACTGCTCTAAGTGCAGTACACAAAAAGTAAAGATAAAAAGGTAGCAGGACAGGAAGACGAATAAGAAGAAGAATAAGAAGAAGAATAAAAATAAGAAGAAGAAGAAGAAGAATGCACCAGCGTCCAACTTTAATTAACAAGCGCCTCCTTTGCGATCGGCCGGCGCGAATTCTCCTTGTTTTTACCAGGCGAGATCCTGTTTTTCTCATTTTTCTCCTTTTGTTTCTGAGACAGGGAACGGATCCGGCTCTATGGGACATTTAAATAGAGAGCTAATTCAAGCGGAGGGGCTCTTTCTGGGCCGGGCCGGGCTCACCGGGCCCTTTTGTGCGCTGCCCCTCACTCCATGTGTCCTCGCTCTCCTGGCCGGTCAGATTTTTTTCTCCTGCTTTTTTTTTTTGTCTGCGCCGGATAATCAGCTTGGACCGTTTGAGTCAGATGTGGTGGGAACTGGGCCTGCTTGGGGCTCCTCTCTGAAGGTGTTTGTTGTTAAATAGAACAATTCGGCTGTCTCTTTAGAAAGCCTGACAAAAGCAAATACTCCCTGCTGAAAATTTTCTTAGCCCGTCGCACAAAGGCTCAAGTTTGTTTAAGAAATTGCCGCTAAAGAAAGCGTCAACCCATTAAGGTAATTATATGGAACCTGTGTCCTATAAAGGCTTAATTGATGTTAATGTTTGTCTAATTGGGGATTCAGGGAGAGCAAAGGACTAAAGGTCTTCATAGCACTTTCAGGCGAGGCTCTGAAAAGGGTCCTTCTGGTTTTCACACTTCCCACAATGGCTGCCCGTCTTTCTCACATTACGGCCTGTTTTCAGCTATTTCCAGCATTCTGCTGCACTACTTAGAGCACAAAATAAGGGTGAAGAGCCATTGTCTGGTGCAAGCACTTCTCAAAGAGTGTTCCTGACAGGAATTGTTAGAGGACTCATGTTGAAGACAAGGGGGTGTGAGGGTGAAAGCCACTGTCATGCACTCTTGTCATGTCTCCGGTGTATGGCAATGGGACTCCTAATTGCTGCATCTGTTTTTTCATAGCACCAATTCATTTAAACAAAATACTTCAGTCAGCACCTCCTGTTCCTTCAGACGAGCGCGAGTTTGGCTATTGTAGACGTCAATGCATTTGCATGTGTTTGTGTGCGCGTATTTGTTAAAACGGCGCACGCTGGCGCTAGCCGCGGCAGCTTTAGCCGCGGGCCGTGACACAAATCCCTTGTTGCGGTCATCTCACGCGTTCTGCGCTAACAGAACAGAACAGAAGAGAGAAGCCCTCGGTGGTGTTGTTTGTTTTATGAGTTTTTTAAAAACATTTTTATGAAGGGACAGGACTTTATTTAGCTATGCTGGACAGCTATGCTTTTATTTGTGCGCTAGTTTATAAAAAGAGAGTTTTTAGAGCAGGGTCGAGAAGAGAAATGCGGTAAATACGATGTTTTCATATCTATAGTTGGGTTTATTCTTATTTTTTCTTATTTTTTCTAAGCCAACTGTCTTGAAAAAAACACTTGCCTGGCTCCATTCAGACCGTCTGACCATTTCAAATATTTCTCCTCGCTCTAATTACTAAGGTCGGTGTTAACAACCAATGCCATTTCCACACAAAGTTAAAATAGGGCCAGTGGTGAATGGCAAACTGATTGTACCGCTGTCAGCCTCCTGCATAGGCTCTTTCTGCAGATGGGAAGTGTGAAGGATGAAGGGGAAAGGGGAGGGGGGGGGGGGAACGGGGTAGAGAAGGAAAAGGCACTTCATTTAACTTGCACCAAGCTGATTGGAGTGGAGAAGGCAATTCAGATCTCGAGTGGATTTCCCATTGCAGAACCTTCGTTCAATCCACACCCATTTCCGCAGGCCTCCTGTCAGTCACGGCACACAAGGCAAACCCTGGCACAACTCAATGGTTCTCCTCCACCTGCGCACAATAGCGGCATCAAAAAAAAAAAAAGAGAGAAAAAGAAAAGGAAAGAGACGCCTGAGTACGGCAGCTATATGTAGTCTTCTCTACGTTGACGACCCTACTTCCCTACTTGACTGACCTTTGCCCTAAGTGGCCCAGGAGCTCGTTCAAGCACACACACATGAACACTTGCGCACCAGTTAGTCGGTTTCCTGCGGAGAACGCTATTATTGTTATGTGTTCTCTTCACTCACCTGAGCTTCCAGCCACCTTAATTCTCTGCAAATGTGCCAGAATCCACAATGACACAAAAAAAAAAATCCACACTCACTGCTGTAATGCTCCTGCATTTTTTTTTTTTTTACACTGATGACTCTCGAAATGAGGCATAGTTTGATGTTATGTTTCCATTGGTAATAGTCAAAATAATCAAACACAGGTCACTGTGTTTAAACTTACAGATATATGCAATGAAAACTGATTAATTAAAAGTTGCAACCTGTGGAGGAAGAGCTACAAACAAACAAAATCAGTTTTCGAGACGTTTTTTTTTTTTTTTGTTAACCGAACGCGAACGCTGACGTTTCTACTGGAAAAGATAATTGGTTTACGAGAAGCGATTAAAAAACAGATGGTTGGAGAAGACTGTCGTCTTCGCTACAAAAGCGGCTCTATCAAAATGTCACGCAGTAACTTAATCACAGTATTTCTGCCGAGGAAAATTATCTAAAAACCCCGTCTACGAAGTGTCGCGTTACTCATCAAAGTACTTTACGGATTGAATAATGACCAGGGGTTACGGCCTCTAACCCCGACGGGTGACCCGCGGGTGCGCGAGACTCGGAGCTGGGGGGGGGGAGAAAAAGCCTCGGCGGCCGCCCTCTCTCTCCTCGGCTCAGCCTCTCTGGAACAGAAACTCGACTCCACAGCCATAATCACTTTAGTACTGTTTTTGTTCTCTGGTAAGTGGACAAAATATTTGGATGATCTTGAGCAAGCACAATAATTGAATATGTGATTTGGTAGTAGCAGGTGTTTGGAATCTTGAGCTTGTCTTTACATAATGAAGCATTCTGTAAACAAAAGCAAGTTGTTATGTTGCTTCGGCATGCTGGGGATATGCTCAAATGAAACAACTAATTTTCTTGATAGCATACTGTAATCATGCTGTTCCTCTACCACGCACTGTGCTGAGTGGTGTGTTGCCTATTAATTCATTCTCCTTCTCTCCGGTGAGAGAGAGGGCCCTCCTTCCACTAGTAAACTGCTATTATTCATTACACCTCAAGGCCTATAAGTACAAATAATCCCTGGGGTTCGAAAGAGTGAAATAATTATTGTTATTTGCTCGGATGTGGTTGGAGTATAGCTCGCCGACCTAAAACGGTTCGGATATGTATAAAGGAGAAAAAAAAAATGAAGTGGATAAATAAAAAATTATAAATAAATAAATAAATAAATAAACAGAGGAAAAAAAGAAAGAACAAAACAAAACACAAAACACACCTTGGCTCATATTCCCCCTGTATGAGGAGGAAAGGATTTAATTAGAAGCCAGCAAGTTAATTGACTCAATTGCTGTGTCATGGGACACACTGAGCGCAAAGCCAAAGCTGGACAGGCATCACTTCACATCATACAGTATATATTCATGCCTATACTTCAAATATATATATATATATATATTATATACAGCTCTAAAAGAAAAACATGAGATTCTAAGGTTTTACCAAATTAAAAACCTCTGGAATATAATCAAGAGAAGAAGATGGATGATCACAAGCCACCAAACCAAGCTGAACTGCTTGAATTTTTGCACCAGGAGTAAAGCAGCATTAAGTTATCCAAAAGCAGTGTGTAAGACTGGTGGAGGAGAACAGGCCAAGAAGCATGAAAACTTTGTTTTTTTTCAACAAATATTGATTTCTGAACTCTTAAAAATTGACTATGAATATGATCTTGTTTTCTTTGCATTATTTGAGATCTGAAAGCTCTAAATGAGAATATTTTTATTTGGAATTTGGGAGAAATGTTGTCTGTAGTTTATAGAATAAAACAACAATCTTCATTTTACTCAAACATTTACCTATAAAAAGCGAAATCAGAGAATCTGATTCAGAAACTGAAGTGGTCTCTTTATTTTTTTCCACAGCTGTAGATTTTGTAGTCTATGTACTGTATGTTCAGAAGGACTTGTTCACAACTCACACAGGATCACAGGTGTTTACATTATAAAGATATTAGTCATCAAACAGCATGAAAAACGTTGAGAAAGATAACATAGTAACAATGACTTTCTTTGCAATGTCTAAAAAGTGCAGATGAAGCAGATTAAACCTGTAACCTGTGTGTTTAATAAGCGTTGCATATTTTAACGTTGTCAGTCTGTTTTGATGCTGAAAAACACAATAGTGTGTATCAGACTCACTGTATGTTTTAGTGTAGCTAAGTGCAGAAAGATTAAATCAAATTGATTCAGTTATTTGAATGCTTTTTCTTTTTTGCATATACCAACTTGGGTATACCCTCACACACCCTCACAGAGCCTGGCAGAGGACACCTCAGTAGATAGACATTTATTCATTATTCTGTCTATACCTGTAAAGATTTGTTTTATGCAGCAGTGATTTTCATATTTTACACTTTTCTTTAACTAAAATATTATTAAAAGTTGCTTGTTTTATCCCTTTTAACAAATTAAACTTTTGTTTTTAGAACATCAGCATTGCATATCTGATATATCTACATCTCAGTTAGCAGAGTCCATCATAAGAACATTTAGTAATGTTTTCCAAAAGTTTGCAGGAATGCATAGGGTGACCAAACGTCCGTATTTCCCGGGACATGTCCGTATTTCACGTCCTGTCCCGGGCGTCCCGGATTTTTTTCAAAAAGTGAGGAAATGTCCTGGTGTTTAAATTACCTTCATTGGACCAGAGAGCAGTAGACAGCGTGACTGTCAGCATGGAGCCCTCCCTCCCCCCCTTCCGGTGCAGTCTCACATTAAGAGCACACACACAACACTCCACCCCTCAAACCACTCCCCCCCCCCCCCCCCAACAGGTATTCTGGTGTACCCAAATTAAAATATGGTCACCCTAGGAATGCATAAATAATGTTTCAGTAATGGTCTAAAAATCATCACAACGTTATTAGAACATTTTTCACATAACTTTCCCATCTAGACAAATACTGATATGACATCATGGAAACATTAAAGATAGCTATGCTATGTACATAATGAACGTAAAATATTAGAGAAATGTATCTAAATTAAGCAATGTTTTCAAAAGTTTCCTGGAAGGTTAACTTCTAACGTGTGACAGACAAATTGGTTTGCATCCAAACATTACTAGAATGCTTCTGACATAACATTCCCAGCTAAGTATCAAATTAGCTTAGTCAACCAGAACATTTAAAAGAACATCCATTCAACTTGACAGATTGAACATTCTTGAACTTGTACTAACTGTACCATCAGAAAACGTTCTACTAACCAAAAAGTGCTAGTTGGGACGGTGGGGTCCTTTGTTTCAACTTTGGTATATCTACAGAGTTTAAAAGTGTAGGGTTTACAGTGTATTTTGGCATAATTTTTTCAGTTATGCAAAAACTAAAGAAATCAAACGTGTAGTTGAGAATCACTTATACGTTTGAAGAATATCGAGATTTTAGTTTTATGTTTTACAATATCGCCCATCCCTAGAGTAAGGTTAAGAAGCAATGCCTAAAAGTTTCCTAAAAGCATCTTAACACAGAGATGACTCTTAAGACTCTTTTAAGTTTTTACGAGTGATAGCATTTCGCCAGGATTTCAGTTCAGAACTGCACAATCACAAACAAATAAGGTAATGTATGTTTTATTTTTTATTCACTCAATAACCCAACATAAGTTAACAAATTAATGAATAAATGAATTAATTACTCAAATAATTAGGTACATAAGTACCTAAAGTAATTAAAAGTTATTAACAAAACAACTAATTCCTCAGACAGATCAAATTACATTATCAAACACATTTAATTTGTAATTTTTTGTTTGTTTTTTAAAATAAGTTTATGTAAAATAAGTATTTTAATGCAATAAAGTACTGAGTTAATTAGACGTGACTCAGACTCCTTCCTTCCCTTTTTAATGAATCATTCCAAAGAATAAAGAGCCAATTAAATCAGGATTCCCCGTCTTGCATAACTGTTTCCCGTCTTCAGAGCTCTTCTTCCCCTTGTTTTCAGTGCAGGTCACAGAGCGTAGAGACAAAAGGACCTCGGCGGACTCAGATCCTTCCTGCTTTAGCTTTAGCGATTTGGGGAATCAGGAATCAGACGCCGGCCCCTTGTTACACCCTGTGTGACCCTCTTTGTCCTGCACCTGTGTGCCGCCGCCCCCCCCCCCCCCAAACGGGGCAAGAAAACAGAACGAGAGTCAGGTTAGAGGTCATGGGTTGGAGTGCTGTGAAGAGGAAGTTGTTGTTTTTCAAAACAGCAAGATGCTTATCGCTCTCATCTGATTTGACAGCCATCTGTCAGTCAAGGAATTTAGACGCTTGTTTTGCCCCCAACAGAAATCAGTCTAAATATGATGCTCTAATTGCTGGATATAGTAAAACGAATGGAAAGGCTATTATTATATTGTTTATTTATTTGTTTATTTGTTTGTTTGTTATTTGTGCTTTAGTTCTTGTGTTTATCTTCAAATAAAGAATAAAAATATATATATATATATATTCCCACACTGTTATCTGAGCAGAAATGAATAAGTGAACTCCACATCTCTGATATACAGGATCTCAATTTGCACCTATGAGGTTTCTAAGATGAGCATATCTTCTGTCACACAGGAGGTAAGAGGAGTAGCTGCAGTCTGAACTGAAGTACAGTACAGCCGCAATATCGATACACTATACATTATTAAAGAAAGAGTGCACCATACAGTATATCAATCACACGTACAAACACAAATTTATACTAGAGGTGGGCAATACATTAGTTTCTTGTTGTACCGCGATACATTCGTATCATATCAATAGCATACTTTACCATCAGTGCTTAAAGAAAACTAACACAACTGTACATTTCATTACAGAGAGTATAGAAATGAATCCTGTTTAATTAGATCCTGAATATAAATCACTGTACTCGGTATGTGATAGTATTTAATTTTATATAGTTTTTAATACTCTGCTGATACTCTGTTGATGAACTTGTGTAAAATGGTGTAAATGAATTTAAAATGATACTGTGTTTTATGAAAGAGCTATAATTAACAGTATTAGTGCATATTTTACATTTGTCATATTTGTCTTTGTCATAATAAGTTAGCATGTACTTCACAGGATTGGGAGAAAACGGAAATATAGTATAATATAGTATGTTAAATACTATAGTGTTTATGCATATAAATCATACATCGTTGCTGTCCAATGAAAAATAAGTATCTCCATTATTGTTGATTTTTGGTGTACTACAGAATTTGAACTAGGGCTGGGCGATATAACCATAAAATAATATCATGATATTTTATGGTATTTTTGTGATAACAATATTCTTGGCAAAGTGACAAAATAAAGATTTTTAAAATGAATTTCAAGTATATACTACTGCAACAAAATAAACATAATTATACCACAGACACATATACAGACACTGCAATGTGATTGGCTGAGAGGTGTTCTATGAGTGCCGTTATTAGCAGGTAATGCACTGTACTCGAAACTCTTTATGTATTACTCCACCCACATACAGGTAATCTAGCAACGATGCAGCGCTTACAAGCCAAACAGCACAGCTACAAACAAACAAAGCAGCAATGAAACTATTTTAATTGGCGGAGTATATATAACTAAACAGATAGTATTTTCTTGTGCTTTTTAACTCAAAAGCTTTTAATAAACAAGTATAATTGCAATAATTTAGTCAAGGTTCGTGGTATAATGTGTAATATTGGCACTGCGGCCTCATGCCTACGACCGTGGCACAGCAGTGCTAATAATAAAGTTATAGCACTCCTTCTTGTGTATTATTGCTTAAATAGATTTTGTTTAGTATAAACGAAACAGTTTTATACATTCAGTAGAATCAGAATCTAACTTACCAAGATTCTGATTGTGTATAAAATAAAAAATCTAACGATGTAATGTAATAAAACAATGTACCAACAAAAATCGACCACAAATCTTAAGTGCAAACCTACAAACTGCAACCAAACGTAAAATAAAAGTAAATGCAGTACACACAAACTGTCCATTACACTTTTTCAAATTTTCTTGATAAATGGACCAATAGAAATTCTTCAAAAACTCTTTTTACATCGACTTCCATTAAAAGTTAAGAAAGTTTTCTATCTCTCCTGTAAAGTTGCTGTTTTGGAGTTTTGGAGATGCATGTTTTTCATTGGACATTGACAATTTAGAGCAGTGAAAGTAAATGTATTCTTTGAAAGAATGAAGCTCCATTCAACACCTTTGGGACTTGGGAAGTTAAGGTGCCAATCATCCAACATCCTGACCTCACTACAAATCTTAAGAGAAATAGGAAAATGATCAAATTCTCACAATAATGTTTCAAAAATATAATAGAAAGCCTTCCCTGGACAGTAGAGATAGTTATTCCATCAAAAACAAGATATATTCTTTTATGCATATCAATATGGGGTACACGTATAATAATCTAAAGTTTGAGGCACCTATGAAGCCAAAAAAGCAGTGTTAAAAAGTGTTACATTTGCTTGGTAAATCGCGTATCACTTCTCATTTGCTCAATAAATCAATGTTAAAATGAATGCAAATAAAATTAAACAAATACAAATTAGCTTCGCTATGTACATGAATTATGAATGTAAAATATTAACTTACTTTTATATTAACATTTCTAATCAATTCTATGCCAAACCTTTGGCGACTAAGGTCCACATTTATTATTTTTTTTTGTACATACATTTACATACAGCTAGAGCCATACATTAAAATGAATAGTGAGGAACTGTGTTGAATCTCCGTGGCACATTGTGGTAGATAGCGAGCACAGATCTCTGAGAAAAAGACAAGATAGCAGATAATAATCTTTAATCTTCTCTGATTCAAGTGACCAGACGTGACGCCGCGGACATCTACCCGGAGTTAATGGGGATTCCTGGACAGTTTGTGTAATCACCTTTCATGAAGTGTTATAATTACAAAGCCAGAGTAAGAAAGAAATCTTAACCTTCGCTTGGCTCGGTTCTACACTTTTGCCAGCTTGGGGTGTAATTTAAACTCAGTACTTTAAGTCCCAGTTCCCAGTCTGATTGTATCCAGATAAGATCGGGGGCATCTGAATGTGCCTATGTGTGTGTGTGTGTGTGTGTGTGTGTTCTGACATCCTCAGATAAAGCGCTGAAAGCTTTCTTTGAAATGAAATGTCTTTCTTTAGGTGCTACTGAGTAATGCAGGCTGGTATGGATGAGGCATTATGGCTGCTGTTTATGGGAGTATGGAACTATAGCAGCAGCAGGGGAAAAAAGTGAAAAACAACACACAAGTAGTCGTACCTGTCGTGCTGTGCAGGTAAGCTCAGGTTTGGGACTGAAGAAATGGGATTAGTGGCAGTTGTACAAACCCCCTTATTTCATCACCTGGCATGCTGGTGTCAGGTTTCAGCTATACAATGGCATGTGTTTGGAAACAAACCTAACTCCAACACAAAAACACACAAAAAATGCAGTTGCAGTCACTGAGGATCAGTGTGGGAAACATAAAGGTATTTGGAATGAATTTAAAAGGATTTTCCACAAAGGTCTTACTTACTAATTAAATAGTAACACTGTGTCTTTTTTTTTTTGTTTGTTTGTTTAATTAGTGAATTTTAATGATTGTCCATGCTTAATTTCTTCATCTGCAACAGCCTAAATTAAAAAATTATTTAAAAAAAGATTATTTCCCTTCTTTAAACTGGATAATGCTTCACTTCAGACTCTGACTGAATCATTTATCTCCGTTGCTGACATTCCATTTACAGTGTTCATCCAGTGGCTCTTAAATGGTAAACTATTTCTGTTCTCACCCACGTATGGGTTATTATGTACAGGCACGCGTGTAATTATTATTGACAGATCACCATTGTTGTGAATGCCCATTTGCTCTGTTTTCTTGGAACTCGGAGCGAGAATTACATTGTTCTGAAATAATAACGTGCAGATGTGTTTTTGCTTCTAGTCGGTAATCAGGGCACAGGGACCACTCTTGCCTGAGAGATTGGTCTATCCCCTTAAAGCGAAATTAAAAACGACCAGGTACCACAGCCCTGCCTTCTTCTACCATTATGCCGCGAGTGTAATTATTGTGCCTATCGTTCACCACTCGCCGAAAAACTGAGTTCATAATTGAGGCACGTCATAAAATTTGAACATTACCAAATGAGACGTACGTCAAAACACCGGTCAGACGTTTTGCGAAAAATCCACCAGTTCTACAGTCTACAGTTCTAATGCTGCTGCTGTTTCTGCTGCAAGGGTTTACGTGCATTGTGACAAAAAAAAAAAAGAAGAAGAAGAAGAAAAAAAAAACTACTGCTTTTCTGCTATGACAACCCATCCTTGGCGGTGGGAAAGAAAGCCTAATTGGGCGAGTGCGGTTTGGCCCAAACTCTCCCACCAGTATCAGTCACTCTCAGATTGTGGCTCATGAGGGAATATGTGGGAGGAAGGCAAACACTTACCATGCCATTATTCCAGTCTCTCCCAGTTCAACTAACCCACACCCCCTCCCCACCCTTCCCCACCTTCTCCTCCTTCCCTTCCCCATCAGCCTCTCTGTTGCTTGACAGCAAATGGAAGGGGAGGGGCCTGCCGGTGGGCTCGGCGAATGGTGACACCTGCGGCGCTTCTGAAAGGCACGCTGTTCCTGCTCACCCCGGAGCCTGCCGACATTGTATGGAGGTGGAGAAAGGAGCCGAGGCCCCTTACCTGTGTGAGAGCAGGCACTCTGGCCCAGCCAGGCCCCGGCTGGCAGATTGGTAATGAGCGACTGTATGTGGTTAGGCTCAAGCCCGGGTGCCGGGGGCCCCCTGGGGGTTCCGAATGTGGTGGTGGATAATAAGAGGGCTGAGACACTCAATGTGGCACTGATTCATGTAGGCTATCCGTCCGGATTACCTTTCTCACCATGGGCACAATAAGGACCGGGTTCCCCAGGGTTAGGAACAACACCGCCAGATTGGCCCAGCAAGCCCCCCGGGGGAGATGGGTCTTTCCCAGGGTACAAACACTGCAGTGCCCATCAGGTTAATGTGAAACGTAAATACCTGTTTGTTCCAAAATGGAGTTACAGTCAAGTGTGGAACACAAACACGAATGGAGCAGAAGGGCAACATATACCGACCGCCGTGGAGTTTAGTTCATTTCAGAATTGAAATGTGACGAGCACGGAGGAATCGGACTGATCCTCCTGAGACACAGTAATTCATTTCATTTTTTCCCTCTTTGAATACTACCGTACTGACAAGGGGACATCCTGGCTTTTCCATTAAGCCCTTAAATGTGGGGGTGTGGCCAAAAAAGCATGGATACTTATTAAAAAAAAACAATTGACAGCCGTTGAGGTGTTCATATTTTAAAAGGGGAAAGTGAGTAGCAGTTTTTTTATGGGGATTCCTATCTTCAAAATGTACAGCTATCAGTAAACACAAGTGATCCAGTTCCATCAGTTCACCAGTACATACATGCCCATGCCAGAATACTCCCTCCACCATGCTTTTATATTTAGTAGTGTTGTAGTCCAGTCCGAGTCAAGACCAAGACTTTTTAGTAAGTAGTCGAGCCTGAGTCAAGACCGAGACTAGATTCAGATTTTTAAAAAATCCATTAGAGTATTTAAAGTGGCAGAGTTTACATTCTGCTGAATGTTTCTTCTTTCAGGAAGTCCTACATACAAATTCACGATGATTCACATAACCAAAGAGTTATAACATAACTCCAGCGAGCTGATGAAAAAGAGCACATTTAACTTAACATCAGACTGTTCAAAATGAAAAGTGTTCATTGATTGGATAATTTTTTTGGATAATCTGTGTGCAGATTTTAGGAAACAGAGTAATGACTGATTCGGTCTGTCTGAATGAATTGTTGATGTTCCGTTATGAAAGAACAAGACAGATTCCAAACAAGGTTGAGCCCGAGACGAGACAGAGACCTCTCGTTTTTGGTCTCAGAACTGGTCTCGAGACTGAGACTGGACTCGAGTACAACAAACACTAATATTCAGTGTCTTCTGCAATGGACAGTAGTACCTTCTGCCTTATTTTACTCAATTTCTACACATACTTTACATGCAAAGAAAGACAGATAAAGAACAAGAACTGGAGGAGGGCCACACAGTGAAAGGTGAATGTTTATTCTGGGTTTAAAGAGGATATAGAGGTCTATATTTTTTATATATATAGGGACACTCCCACCATGCACATATCTATGTATATATATATATATATATATATATAAATTTCTTGAAATCAATTTTGTGCAGTGCTTTTATGTCGATAAATAAATACCCACAAATCTTCTTCTGTTGTTTTGTGTAATTTGCTCTATTTCTCTATATTTTCTCAGTCAGGTGACCTTTCTGTCATCCTTAAACCATTAAAACTGACGTGTGCTTCTGAGTTATTATAGCTGTATTGTTTGTGCCTGCCTCCATAAACTGCATCTAATCTGTTGAACATTTCAGTGATACTGTAAAAGACGCATCATCATTGTTCCCACGCTTTTGCATTAAAGTTATAAAGCATTGCATCTTTTTGTTTAGTGTCTTTATTCTGAAACTACTTTCACTAATCAACACTGAGCTCAGCTCAGCTTCTGTGTTCATCGTGATGCAGAAATTATTATATGAAGAAAATGATATGAAGACTTAACGTGGCTTAATGTACTAAAACAACGAGAAACAAACACCAAACATCTTATTTTTTCACTGCATAATATAATTGATCAGAATCTATAAACAAATCACTATTACCCACAATACTGACCCGCTGTAAAATCCAGAGAGGCTGGGAAGGAAACAGGTTGGATGAGGAGCTTCAGTAACAGTAAATTATGTATTTTGAGTTTGCTGTTGTAGCTGGTCTGTCAGTGTATCCAGGGTGGTGTTGGATCAGTATAATTAAAGCTCATACTGATAGAGTAGCGTTTAGAACAGTACAACACGCCACTATCTTTCGTCTCAGGTACACTGGTAAAATGTGTTACTGCGTTTAAAGCTGGTTCTGGATAATTTCACGCTGTTGGGTCAGTTAGTTCATTAGTTGGATCAGCTGGTTGTAAATATGCTTTAAACGGCCGGAGTTTGCTGTTGTTGCGCCGAAAAGAGTCCCCTCCCAAACGAAAACAAAAAGCAGGCAAGTGCAGACTCGCTGCGTGACGTTACCTCTCCACCTTGGGAGGTGTTTTCGAAAACCTCCATTTTCAGTGACCGAAAGCGGCATTTTCGTGTGGACGGAATGGACACAAAAACCTTGGGTTCGTGTGGACGGGGCCTAAAAGCTAATAACGTTACATAAACAGCATCACTGTTACACTGTAAGCCTGGAATAGCTGACTTTACTTAAATTATATAAGGAAACCAGTTGCCTCCAGTAATGTTTACTGGAAATCTAAGACTAAAAACCTGTAGTTGTTATGCCTAAATTGTAAATTACTTTAATTTATTTCTATTTTGTTGTTAAATTAATTCCTTTGAATTTAATAATTCTACTTTGAATCTTATAGAAAGGTGAATACAATAGATTTTTATATATATTTTTTTTAATTTAAGTAAAATATAAAATTGAAATTCTCATAGAAAACAAGAGAGATGAAGAAAAAAAATGCTATATTGAATACAGCACACAGCTAAGAAAATGCTGCTTGTTCTGACAACCTACAACATAGAGGTCAGGCAGTTAATCATTATAATATATGAGCTACAAGTTTACATAAAGTAGCCTGGAGGGGGGAATGACTACACACTGATGGTGAGTGTTAGTCAGAAACTGTGGGACACACACAGTATACAACTTGATTGTACCAAAAGCCAATGGAAAAGAAGCTGCCAATGGCAAAACAGACTTAACTTAACTTAAAAGGTCTCAGTTTAAATGTATGTGTGCCTACAAATGTTCAATTAAATTAAAATAGTTTTTAAATTAAACATACTTAATTCATTTGAGTTCAAACTAATCGTGGGTTTAGAGTGTACATGTGATTCAGTGATATTTATAGAGTAGACACACATAGAATGGGGAAGTTGAAAAAAAAAATAAAAATTGAAGAATTGTTGCTGAACTGTACAAAATTCTATAAGAAACTTCTTTAACCTTAGTCCCATATGTGCAAAATAAAATGCACAAATATGAAAATAATACTTAATGTTTTTTGAACACCAACGCACTTTCTTTTTTTTCTCTCTCTCTCCTTTAGCTACACCGGTCACACTCCAAACAATCGCTTTTTTTTGCGTCCATGTCACTGACAGCAGAACCTGCTGTGGTTGACTCATCCTTAGCCTTTTATTTATTATTAATAATCTGTATATTCAAAATTATATGTCAGTTTGAATAGCTTTACACCGGCTATTGTTGCAGAATTTGTTGTTTTATATTGTTTTTAAAGTTTGGAAGATGAGATATTTAATTTTTGCATGCTGTAGTCAAGCAATTATAAATAAGATAAGTATAAGAATATGATCTAAAATTGTGTTAGTGGGTAATCTTGTTTGTTAATCAAATGAAAGCATGTTAAAACATGATAACTGAATGAATACTGCAATACCAACATGAACTGTATGACAGGAATAAACAACAACAGATAGGTATTGTGTTATGAGTTGTGTTGGGAGTTTTGGAAATGTGACTACAGATCAGACAAAAGGATTAAAAAAAAACTGTAATAAAAATAAATAAAAATAAAAAAGGTGCCAAAAAGTTTCATACAAAAAAACAAAAAAGGTTTTCTAATGAAAGTGACCCCCTAAAGTTTTATTTTTCTAGTATAAACCTCCAAACCGACTGCTTTTTTTTTTACTTAAAACATACTTAAAAAAAACTATTGCGTTTTTTTTTGTTGAAAAAAAAGTTGAAAATACATATTAAACATGAATTTTGAGAGTAAAACATATAGTAGTGTGTTATATACTTATAGTATATATAAGTAGTATGAATTTCAATTTAACTACACACAAATGTAAATTCAAAGATTTGTCAGAAATCTGATTAAGCAGGTCAGCTTGTATAATTAATATGGAGTAAAGAAAAAAAAGATCAGGCCTAATTTTTCTATTTTTTGCACAAATGTAAAAAAAAACTAAGTGAACTGTGGTAAACTTTGCTGTGGATAACAGCATTAATTCTGTTAAAATTTAATTTAGTCCAAATGTTTTGGTCAGAATTGCAATTATATTTACTATTACAATTACATTACATTATATTCAATAACAACAAATATTTATATAAAAGTAATTAAGTGCATTAAAAGTGTAATATACAATATAGGTACACTGTAGGTGTGTCACTAACTTTAAATCTGTCCTACAATTCTACAAACATCTGATTTTACCAAAAATAAAATCAGAAACGCATTGCATTAATTTGGAGGTCTTAAATCTCAGTGAACTTACTGTGGTTATAGGGAGCGCTGCAGGGTGGAGGAGCAGGATGAAGGGCACCTCTTGTCTTCTGTCCTCTTGGTGAAGGCGCAGGCTGTCGCAGGTTTGTTTACTCTTTCTTCTGGACAGCCTGTCTGTTCCTATTGCTCTCATGAGCAGAGATTAATGCTGTTAGATATCTGCTATAAACAGCGCTGGACCAGCAAGTACTGGCCATCAGAATATTTGTAAACAGTCACGATCTAAGTGACAAGACAAGTCAAGGAGAGAGGAGTCAAATGTCATAAGTAGTGTCACTCTGTGTGTGTGTGTTTGTGTGTGTTTGTGCATATGCAGTTGTATGCAGCGGTAAGAAAGCTTTTTGAGAGTGCAACAAACATTTAGTGAAATGTAAAAACTGAGCTACTTCAATTTAATCAAAGTTAAAAATTAAACTGCTGCATTAATCATAATACATTTCTACACTGTCATCAGTTCAACCTAACTAAGCATGCATTACATTTACTAATTACTAATAAGTAATCAGCACTTAACACAAAAAAACTTGTTTTTTACTTTTTTTATCAATGACTGGACAAATAGAAATGTTGCATAATTACAACTCTGGAAAAAAATAGGAGATCACTTAAAAAAAAAAAGGTAGAGTTTCTTTGATTTTACCAAATTGAAAACCTCTGAAATATAATCAAGAGGAAGATGGATGATCACAAGCCATCAAACCACCAAACTGAACTGCTTGTATTTTTGCACCAGGAGTAAAGCAGCATAAAGTTATCTAAAAGCAGTGTGTAAGACTGGTGGAGGAGAACATGATGCCAAGATGCATGAAAAAAACTGTGATTAAAAAAACAAATGGGTTATTCCACCAAATATTGATTTCTGAACTCTTAAAACTTTATGAGTATGAATCTGTTTTCTTTCTATCTATCCATCCACCCATCTATCCATCCATTCAATTTTTCATTCACTAAAAAAAATCTCCATTCAATATCAGATCAATGCTGTGTAGTCCAACCTAGTCTTATTTTTTTTCTGGGAAACCAACCATAAGAGTATTGATCTGCTGTGTACCTTCCTATCCACATACCAAACCAACCTATTAACTGCATATATCCATCTATCTTTTTCTATTTATCTGTCTCTCTGATCATCCATTGGCTGATTCTTGCTCAAAATTCACTAATTCTGACAAATACCTCAAACCCGGTCACCTATTTCCAGGCTCCAGACACATTGTTTCATACGTTTGGCTTTGGCATTCTTTATTTAGCTACGTTTCCTAAAATTATTATTGTATAGTACATTCGACAATTGAATCTTTTCCCTTGGTTGCTATGTTTGGTGTATCACCTAAAGCAGGGGTGTCCAAACTTTTTTGTTGGGGGCCAGAAGGAGAAATATATTTGAAGTCACGGGCCACAGACTCTGTAATAAAACAAATAATGAAATACACCACTTTAAATAATACATTTTACTGATTACTTTTATTTACACACCATTTTACTTGACTTACTATCTTTGAGTGTCTTTTCAGTGTTGTGTAAACTAAGATTTCTCAAATTGATGTTTCATTTCATGATGTCTCTTAATATTAAACTCCTTAATTACAGCAACTTTTAGACTCTTTTGCCCTTTTTCTGAGCTACAACTGAACACTCTCGCCCCTTTTAGACTCTTTTGCCTGTTTTTCTGAGCTAAAACCGAGCACCCTCTCCTCTTTTTTTTCCTTAGAGTTTTTATTTTTTTTTATTTTATTTTTTTTTTTTCAAGCTTGTTTTTGAATGATCCTGTACTGAGTTGATTTATTATTTTTATTTCTCATTATCTTTCACCATATTTAAGTTATGACATGAGTGGTGGAAGGAAGTGACAGAGTGGAAGATGAGTAAGTGTGGGTGGATAGGGATTAAAAGGTCAAGTAATTAATGGGAACCATTGTAGAAAAATAATGTATGTATGTAATCAAACTCTTTGTAAAGCAACCTCTTTCCATATTGCTAACCCAACAAACAGAATGGTCCAAAAAAACAGATCTGTTTTAGTAAGTTTCAACCAAATTCTTACAGTATCTTCCTTTAAGTGCACACTTGAGAAATCTTACAGATGCAGATAATAGCCTCAGCAGAGAATACACTGCATTTCTACCACACACAACTGCTAACAATGCTGCACGAGTTCCTGCTGTAGAACAACATCTGCTTGCAAACAAATATTTACTTCCCAAAGAATCCTGTTTATACACAGGGACGCAGCAGCCAGGGAAGCTGTCACAGCAGCAGGTTGAAAAGGTGTTTGATATGTTGAAACATAGGTAAAGCCCCCCCTCAGTAATACTGCGAGAGCAGCAGATCTCTCTGAACCATGTGACACTGCTTAGAGCACTTGGAGCGGGAAACGCAGAGGCTCACTTCATGTGACTTTCTAATTAGAGTCTTTATGCCAAGACGAATGTCAACGATGCAAACTATTTGTGACACTTGGCAGAAAAAGAATGTGTTTTATGTAAACAGTCCAGGCTACTTTTGCTTCAGCGGTGTGGAAAAAAAATATATAATGTGTTTACCTTAATATGTGATAATATTTTACATCTTATTTTTATATACAGCACACAATAGTGGAAGAGAACCCTTTAATGCCGCTGGAACCACACAGACTGAATAGAAGGACTGAAGTTCTTCTTCTTCTTCTAATGTCTAATCCAGCTTTGCCGTGTTGTCATTATTACTGTTTACTGTTTATTATAATTTATGTTCATGTTTGACAACAGACTAATGCTTAAAATACAGCAGTCTATCACAACCTAAGAACAATGATGCTTTTTCCATTTTATCCATGTTATCCATTTGACAGTTATGAATAGGGGTGGGCGATATAGCCCTAAAATAATATCAAAATATTTCAGGGTATTTTTGCGATAACAGTATTCTTGGCAATATAAGAAAACGTAAAAAAAAATAATAATAATAATAATTTAAAAAGATACTACTGCAACAAAATAAATTTACTTTAATTACTTACTTACAATTACAAATATATAGCGCTATACTTACAATTACATTCCACACACAAACAAACAAACAATGGTGTGAAGCGGAAGCCAATCACGCACAGCATACTCTCAACCGGAAACAACCGTCCACCTGGAGTGCTGCATTGAGCACTGAGGAACTGCCAATCCATATCTGGGTATACCGTCACACACACATTCATACACCTGGGAAATTTTAGGGTATACAATTTTCTGGGCAATTTCAACGATGCATTTTTTTTTTGGACTGTGGGAGAGTACCCAGAGGAAACCAATGCAGGGACTTGAACCCAAGACCCCAGTGCTGGGAGGCGAACGTGCTAACCACTAAGCCACCGTGCTGCCATTATAAATATTATAGTATAAATCAGATGTAATGACAAAAAAAAAAAGCCTCCTGATATGACTTTACTTAATTAAGACCGAGATCTCAAATTTAATATAAAACCAAACCAATAAAAAATACACTGCTTTCAAGAATATCACAATATCACAACGTGGTGTTTTTTGATGCACGTTTCCTCTTTTTTAATGCACGCTGATGCATGTTTCCTCTTTTCAAGCTGTTGAGTGTGGAATATGGAGCTAGACTCGTGTTTATTTTCTCCATTAAAACTCTCAGTTAAACTCAGCACATTAAAATATTCTAATTTAAAAAGCATCTAAACTACCCCGATATTTTATAACACATTAAAACTATCCTATAATATTATAACACAGTATAAAAAGGATCTAGTCTGCCAGGTGTAAACCATACTTACACCATTATTTCTTTCCCCCTCCCAAAAATACATGTAAATACCAGCATTGTATTTAAACACCTTTGCTGGTTATTTATTAGGTCTTGGTATAAGTGTTTTCTTGATTATTTATAGGTTTATAATATTTTATCTTTTTAAAAAGTTGACTCTAAAAATCTAATCATGATTTTATCCATGATTTATTCACAGAAAATTGCTGTTATTAATACACTAATACAAATCTAAATGTTTCTAACACTGATTTTATTCACATTTAAATACCCATTATAAAAAGCTTAGTCTTAAGGAAAAAAGTGGGATTAATTTAATACATTTTTAATTGACTGACACTACTAATGAATCTGCCTTTTAACAAGGTTTGGTTATTAAGATAATAAAAGAACTAAACATATTATTGATGGATAAACATCATTGTGGTAAATACCAACATAACACACATTTTATAAATGTCAAAAATAAGAAAATACGCTGGAAGCTACAAGTGTTATAGTTATATGGGTAAAAACATGACATTAATTATATAGTTTACTGTGTCTTTCTTGAGTTGTGTATCTTAAACTTGGTTGGAATTACAGTACAGATTAGTTTAACTCACAAAAAATGTACTGTACTGTTGAGTGTGGACGACACACTTAATTAACCCCATTTAATAGTTGGAACAAGTTTAGTTTCCCTTAGTTTAGTTTTTAATTTTTTTTCTCTCTTAGAACTTATCTTTACTGTGATACTTGTCTTCTACTGTGTAGCTTGTATCTCACACTTACATGGATAACACAGAGAATGTAGACTGTAGTTTAAATTGTATGTTTTTAGATACATAATAATCAGTAACTTATATAAGTAGGTTATAAGTACATAGAGCTCTGAAAAAAATAGACCACTTAAGAGACCAATTAAAAATTATGAGTTTCTTTTTTATTTTACCAAATTGAAAACTTCTGGAATATAATCAAGAGGAAGACGGATGATCACAAACATTACATCAAACCAAGCTGAACTGCTTGAATTTTTGCACCAGGAGTAAAGCAGCATAAAGATCCAAAAGCAGTGCGTAAGACTGGTGGAGGAGAACATGATGCCAAGATGCATGAAAACTGTGATTAAAAACCACCAGGGTTATTCTGCTAAATATTGATTTCTGTACTTTTAAAACTTTATGAATATGCTTATATGTTTTCTTTGCATTATTTGAGGTCTGAAAGCTCTGTATCTTTTTTTTTGGTATTTCAGCAATTTCTCATTTTCTGCAAATAAATGCCATATTTGGGAGAAACTGACGTGGTCTAGTTTTTTCCAGAGCTGTATGCTTTGAGTTGCATAAAACTACTAAAAGCAGCCTTGTATATAGGTCATTTGTGGAGAATAAAAACAACGCAAAACAACCTCATTCAAACTGTTTACAACTGTTTCTATTTTCCACATATAATACAAGATTCTCAAGGCCTTTACAAAGAGATTGTCAAAGTTATAGTTAAAGTTAGATATACTCAAAAAGTAGGGTTTGTTTTAAACAAAGTGCATATGCGATCTGTACTATTCTCTCTCTCTTGCGTTTGATGTCTTTCCCAGGGTTGTTACTCGAACCCGAGCGTCTTATTTTAGTAGAAAGCTAGCTGATTTGGCTCTTTCAGCTCCTACTTACTGTATGCATGTGCGAGGGATGAGAGAGAGAGCCCAGATGCCCCATTAGGGTGGGACAGAGCAGAGCAGAGTGCTCTATTCAGGCCACGGTTTGTTCACCTAACCAAATAGCACCTTTCATCTTCAGCTGCTTTCACAGCCATTGAGGGGGAAGATAAACTTTGCTCCCCTCTTACTCCTCCCCCTCCTGGCGAGCGCTTGACACCTGCATTAAGGGGGAGTGTTGCTCAGGTTGCCACAAATTCAGCGAGGAAAAGAAAGTGCGTGAAGGTATCAAGCGCTCTTTTTGAAGGGACACCTGGTCACAGGCTGGACTCCCGTGAGATTAGAGCATCCTAGATCTGTGTGACAACCCTGTGAGCCTGAGCCAAGCGGCGAGGACAATTAAAGTTGCTGTCTATGTACGGCGGTGATATTTCCAAACCAAAAATAAGTCCTCCCTTTCAATTAACCTTTCCTCGCTCGCTACATGACCGATTTTTTCCGCTTGCCCTCCTCACCCCCACCCACCCACCCAGCCTTGACCTTTGGTAATATCAAAGTATGTACAGCCACTCACTCCCTCTGGCAGAGGAGCAGCGTATCGCATAAAAAGCTATCAAAACATGTACAAAGAGGCATCAGGGAGAAATGACAGTGTGGGAGCTCTCTTTTTCAGAAATAGAAACACTGTCCGTCAAGCAGGACATCAGTGGAGAACATCTGCATGCTATCGTGATGGGTAAGGAGGGGAGTGGAGGGGGGGGGGGGGGGAGTCATTCCCACACCTTGTCACAAGTGTCAGAGTATCGTGAACCACCCACCTTAAGCTCTAAAGCTTTGGAATTAAAAAATTAGAATAATCATATTTATTACTTCTGGGAACTTGTGTTACTGCACATGTGCACTTTATTTCTAAAGTATATAATATAACATATAATAATATTAATTTCCAAATTTGATCGAATTCAGCTTAGAGTTACTTTTTTAAAAGTGTTCCAAAAGTTAAAATAGTGTTTTTAAAACTGTCAAAAATCTGATCATGTGATTTAGGCTGAGTTAACTTAGGAACATTTAGGAACCAGTTTGCAGCATTGAATAGTAATCTTTAGGATGCAATAAAGGTAGCAGAGCTCAAGGAATATAAATACATGACTTTCAAGGGTCAATTTAGGCTATTCAAATATCCTATATTTGCCCACCTACTGTTGAATAACAAAAATATATTCTAATAAGGTCATTCAGACTATGAAAATATATTTAATATTTTTAATTCTAGCAGTTTTTTTAGGATAAGGAGATCTTTTATAGGCAACATGTTTTGGTTATTAATATAGAAACCAGTATGAGCTCCAGTAAAAACAGGTCCCATTAAAAAAAAAAAACACATGAGAAACACTAAATTAAATTTATATTGTTAATTCCTAAACACGCAGAGAGAGCGCCTTCAGTCCTTTGAAAATAATGATGTCAAAGGTCACTTTCTGAAAGGGGCTTTTATCCCAAGATGACAGGGTGGACAGGAACTTCTTGGACATGTAATTACATTGTGTAATTAGCTTAATATTTGTATGAAAATAGCTGAAGGAAATTTTAAAATGCCTAAATTCTTAAAAACTACTGTGGCTATGAAATTGCCACAGCACTGCTACAGCAGAATATATAGACTGAACATAATAAAAGCATAATACCGCATTTTACATGTTAAGAATCTTCTATCAGTATTTCTGTAGATACGTTGATAGATTTTCTGTATTTAGATTTTACTTATATCTTTATTCATTATGGGATCTATGACTCTGGATCATGGTCAAAGCAAGTATCTTCTAACCACATAACAAACTTAATATATATATACAGTAGTACCAGTCAAAAGTTTGGACACACCTTCTCATTTAATATATATTTTTTTCGTACATTGTAGATTAATAACGAGGTTATCTAGATATCGTATAAAGGGACACACAAGGATTCATGTAGTAACTTAAAAGTGTTAAACAAACCAAAATACTTTGTGAAGAAAAATTTAGATGCTCGCATCTGGGGAGCTGTTAACTTCTGTTTCTAAGGCTGGTAACTCTGATGAACTTATCCTGTGCAACAGAGGAAACTCTTTAATTTTCCTTTCTTGGGGCAATCCTGATGAGTGCCAGTTTCATCATAACGTTAATTAGGGTCTTTGCGACTGCACTTGAGGATACTTTCAAAGTTTTTCGGATTGACCTTGACTTCTTAAAGTGTTTTTTCTTTACTTAGTTGAGTAGATCTTGCCATAACATGGATTAGAACATTCCTCAAATTCACTGTATAACTCCTCTTCACTACTTTACAACTGATGCTCTCCAACACATTAAGAGGCAAGAAATTCAAGTAATTAACTTTTGATGAGTTCAGCACAGCTGTTAACTGAAAGCCTGAATTTCAGGTGACTCTAGTTGATAATGCTGACTAAGAAAATCCAGCCAAGATGTGCAAAGCTGATCATCTAAGCAAAACAATTACAAACTAAAGACTAAATATGTTTATTTGCAGAGTTGTTATTTTAGCTTTTTCTTATTTTCTGCAAGTTAATGCTCTAGATGACAATATTTCTATTTAGAATTTGGGACAAATATTGTCCAAAGTTTATAGAATAAAACAACAATGCTCATTTACTCAGATATATACCTATAAATAGTAAGAAACTGATTCAACTGATTCAGAAACTCAAGTGGTCTCTTAATTTTTTCCAGAGATGTATAAACATGCTGAGGGCCAATTCAAATCTGGCCTCAAGGCCGGAGTCTGAACACCCCTGCTTTAGGCTAATGGCTGCTAGCAGAAAAACAGTGGGTTAAAGAAGCAGAAAAATGGAAATGAAAAAAGAAACAATCACTGGACTTCATTATATCCTGTTCCTACCGACTGCAGCTCCTCTGGGCGCGCGACTCGCTAATGGGCAGTTAGCTCATTTCTTATCTCTTCCGCTGAAATGACGCTCCTGTCTGAGGAGAGTAAGAAGTCTGAGGACATTGGTTTATCATAAAACGCCATTATTATTATTATTATTAGTATTATTAAAGCCTGGCCCTAATTCTCTTCCTTCCCGCCCTGGGAATCATTACGGTCGCCATGGTGACGGCAGTGAGTGCCGCGCTCGAGCCCGACACCGCGTGAACTGGAGCTAGAGGCCGCGCGCGTGCCGTCACTCCTTATATCGCCCTATTAAAACATGCAGACACCTGCACGAGCTCTAATACAGCCAATCAGATCACAAGCATCTACCTTATTAGGACACACGGGGGTTAAGCCTCACTGGACGCACTGTTACTGATCATGGAGCCAAAAAAAATACATTAATAGATGAATAAAACGATTCTATAATAATGTGTTGTGAAGTGATACTAGTGATCACTGTGAGTGTGTGTGTGTATGTGTGTGTGTGTGTAAGGGGGTGGTCTGTATACAGGCTCCATAACCTTTATTTGAAATGTATTTTATTTATCTCCCACATGTACCTCATTAGGACACATGGGGGTCAGTCTTGCAGCTTCTAGACCGCACAAAGTATCACAATAATAAATGTATGAATTAAAGATTAACCCTTTCAGATCTGAATGGAAAAAAAAATGTAAGAACGTTGTTGGCTGTCTGTAATGCACAGAAAATAAGACAATATTCCACTATAAAATCTATATAGCAAATACATCCAATGAATATTAAAATATTAAATCCATACAGCTCTGAAAAAAAAGAGGCCACTTCAGATTCCAAATAAATATATTGTCATTTAGATAATTTATTTCCAGAAAATGAGAAATGGCTAAAACAAAAACAAAACAAAAAAACAAAAAAATAATGCAAAGAAAACAAGTTTATATTCATAGAGGTTAGAAATCAATATCTGGTGGAATAACCCTGGTTTTTAATCACGGTTTTCATGCATCTTGGCATCATGTTCTCCTCCACCAGTCTTATACACTGCTTTTGGATAACTTTATGCCTTTACTCCTGGTGCAGAATTTTAAGCAATTCAGCCTGGTTTGATGGCTTGTGATCTTCCTTCTTTCTCTTGATTATATTCCAGAGGATTTCAATTTGGTAAAAATCAAAGAAACTCATCATTTAAGTGGTCTCTTATTTCTTTTCATAGCTGTATATTTTTAATCTCCATTGCATTGGAAGCATATATATATATATATATATATATATATATATATATATATATATATATATATATATATATATATATATATATATGTGCCTATGTATCTTTGGTGCTTAAATAACTTACTTATTGAAGTTCCACCTTAAACACAAGGGAAATGCTGTGCTATTTAAGGTGGACAGAAACATGTAAAACAGAAGCTTGAGAATTAGAAGGTAAGCTAGCTTCATATTTCTGCTAAAAACCTTGAAAATAACGTATAATAGTGTTACTGTGTGAATTTGTTTAATTAAAAATGTGGAAATAGCTTTTATTTCTCCTAGAAATGTTTTAATTTCAGCAAACTAGGTTAGCCTAGCTTAGCTAGATAACTAGCTAGCTTAAGTAACTTAGCTAATAGGTTAGCTTAGCTAAATTGTTTATGTTAGGTAGCTAGGGCTACTAACATTAGCTTGAATTAGAATGCTAATCAGCTAGCTAGCTTCAGCTAGGTAAATAACTAAATAACTTGTTAGCATGTACACCAGTAAACAAGCATTTAAATAAATCTAAACTTTGTATATATATATATATATATATATATATATATATATATATATATATATATATATATATATATATATATATATATCAGACCTTTATAATCATATTACTTACCTTAAATTCGTGGCATTTCTGTAGCTCCTCTTTGTCCATTATCCTCTATATTAGGAATGTGTGAATATAGCTAACTACTGCTGCCAGCTAGTAGGGTGAGGTGACTTTAATGATGAATAAAATAAAATATATTTAACCAGACAGAAATTTTCACTATACTTACCCAACAACACATCACTTGGGTAGTAACATTTACGTACATATTCATATTAAATGTAATAAACAGCTGTATTTGACCTTCAGATTATGATCAAGATGCTGGCACCTACACTTACGTTAAATGTGTAAATTAATTTACATAGGTAAAATATACATATATATCAGAGTTGACTCACATTTGGTGATAATTGATCTAATTGGAAATTCATTATGTAGAAGTGCTTGACCTTAAAGTCAAATTATATTCTTATATTAGTTATTACTTTATTCAGGTGTATTTAAGTCAACTATCGTTTTATGTTTTTTGCTGTAACTTTGGATAGGAGAGTAACACTATTTTAATCCTGTGTATGTCATTTACATGTGCAGTATTGACAATAAAACTACTTGGCTTGAATCAATCAATCAAATGCAGTAATTTCTCTCTCACATTCCCTCATTGATTTGCATTATCCAATTTACCTTAACCACAGTGAAAAAAGGGGTTCCGCACCCTAAGCCTTAATAAACAATTTATCCTTACTCATAAACCTAGCACTGGTCCTGATCCTAGCTCTGAGAAGAATATCAGTCTCAGAATTTCACCCCAGGATTTAAACCATATGAATATCAAAATATTTTGTCAATACCTATATATACACATGCCGTGTGCTGTAATACAAAGCCTGATTGCAAACAGCCCTAAAACTGTTGAAGCCTCTAAGGCACAATATGATCATTTCATGAACATAAAGTTGCTTAGGGATACAGTTTCTAAATGGATGCATCCACACTGGCAAATTAAAATGCCTCAGGTTGAAGCTGGGTTTAGGTAGGTAAATTTCACCAGCGCTGTGGGAGCTTTTTGTATCTTTTTGTGGAACATATTTTTCTCTCCTTTGTCTGAGTGGTTGGATTGCTGTCAGGTACGTTATTTTAGCCGTGGACAGTGAGTGACAAAACAATAGGGCACTGAGAAAATTGTACTGAGAAGAAGATAGCAATGAAACACTTCCTCCAGAACTCAGGACACTCTTTTTACGTGTTTTACTAGTTTTAAACCCTGAATTGACATGACAGCAGGAAATGAGGGGTGAAACTGAATATATGTCTGTCATTACATAAAGACTGCACACATTAAGATAAGAGGAGGATCTACATGTGGCACTTGCTTCATAGAATAACCTTAAAATAAGGTGATCCTTTTAATGTGTTCAATGCTTCCAATGAGGGCTTCTAAGCTTATGAAATTAAGTTTACTGTAACTGCTTGCAAGTATAGGTTCCTTCTTTGTTAACCATATTATAATTCTCTTCATTTTTTACCGACAGACAGATGTTGACATCACTTGTTTAAAATCAGATTATTACTTTTTTCTTTTTCTTTTTTTTTACTATTAGCCCTAATTTGAATGTGCTGCAGACTTGAAAGTTGACCAGGAATCAGTAACAATGTAGCACCTAATATGTTTACTATGTAATCATTTTTACCTAATAATTTAATCATATTTGACAAAGAAAAATCCAAGCAATTGTAGTTTTTCCAACACTCAGCTCACATTCAGGACCACAATGTAAAAATTAGGACTATTGTGACACCACTGTATCTGGTTAGAAGACATATATGTTTACAATACATGCAGCCACTCTTCTGGCTCATTTTGGCTCCTTTAATCCCTTAACAGGCCAATATTTTTCTTAAATTTCTACCTGATGTTCCAGGCCTGTAACCTAAAAAAACACTAAGCGTAATTCCAATAGAAAATATGTATGTAAATATGCACCTGCAAATTTCTAAACTTAATTTTAAAGTCAATATTTTGCTACAATATTTTACTAATCAATTTAGTAGTTAATGTCTTCCAAATCTTTTGTTTCATTATCGTTGTCTAGTTTTAATGCCATTTTTTAAAACCCAAAGTGCTCAAAGTCTCCAGAATGTAAGTAACTTATTTTACTGCAGTGAAAAAAGGGTTTTGTATCACACAAAGCTTGTTAAGGGGTTAAAGTATGTACAGAAGTGCTGCATCAGCTACACCTTAAAGATGAGACCTATGAGATGTTACAGTGACACCAGTGGCTGACCTAGATTCACGTAGCGTGCTACAAACTAAACTGCTGAACTGAGAAGCTTAGAGTTTCACCCAGCAGTTCAGCATCCAGCAGCAACGTGCACGGGAGTGGCAGCCCAGTTAGTTTCTAATTGCGTAACTGAAATATTGTTCTGTCGCTTCAAGAGTGTGCCAACTGGGCTTAGTGTGTGCCGTGCTCGTTGAAGCTCCACTAAAATTGCCCTGCTGTGTGGAGGAAGGCTCCTAATCTCCGCACTGCCACCCTATGCCAAGCTTGTAATCCCACTAATCTCCAGCACATAACAGGAAAACATGCGGGGAATCCACACACACACACACACACACACACACACACACACACACACACACACACACACATACATTTATTTTCACTCCTCCCAGCAGAGCATATTCTATCTGCTATCCTATATCCTGTCTGCCATCCACTTTTTTAGGTTGGGGGAGGGGTCCATATGGGGGAAGTAAGGAGGAGTGGAGGTCACTGGGTGGAAGTGGACCCAAGCAACCTTCCACTTTTGCTTGAAGCCCCCTTTTGCGTGCAAGGCCAGACCAATGCCAACATTCACAGAGGGGCTTCTCAGCGGTTCAAGCGGCAACAACTTGTGACCCAGAATGACCTAATTAAGGACAAATAATGGAGCAAAAGGAGCATTTTTGGATTCTTCTCATCCATTAAGCCAGACAAGTAGCTCCATGCAGCTAAGTTGAGTCGTCAGTGCTGTAAGTCAAGTCTGTGGGCTTTAGTCGCGCTGTTGCCCAAACAGCTCCGCCTGCAATAACCAACAAAAGCACAGGAGGGTAAACAGATTTTGGAACAGAAGCAGTGGCCAGCTCAAATTTGGGCACGAGGAACCCTGGAGGATTTCGGCCTGTTCAGTAAGCTGCTGCTACAAGGCACTGAAAACAGTAATAATATGTGGTCTTAGCAGAATGTCACCTGTGGGTTAACTAAAAAAAACTTGCCCTTTTTGTTTGCTGTTGAGAACCACACCCCACACCCAACATCCCACCCCGAAAACCTTCCCAAAGCAAGGACCCCACGTTCACTTCAGCTAACTCCCTGACATTTTGTGAACCGTGCACTTGAAATGTTGCATGGTAATTGATGTTGATCCTAGCATATGTGTGGGGCTGCACCACAAATTAGGATGGAAAAGGTTATCATAATATTTAGCTAGACCAATTTATGAACTTGAGCAGCTTCCTCCGTAGGCTAATCGAGGAGGGGAAAAACAACATGTTTTCTTAAGTTTAAGTTGTTATCTTTGAGCTGCTAATCAAAAAGTTAGTATATGTGTGTATACGTGAGGAGCTCGCTCACTGCTGCTTGGTGGAGCGATTCAGCAGTGGAGATTTGGAGGGCTGGGCTGAGGGTGTGAAGGAATGTGTAGAGTTCAAGCACAGAAAAAGACTTCTAATACCACCTAATAACCCCTCCCCCTTGTTTCACAGGATCACCATAAACAGACGTACAGGGGTAGTGGGGTAGTGCTCATTCAGCCCAACCTCTGAGCATGTTCAGCAGCCCTCACAACCAAAAAATGTAGGTATTATACTCAGTTATAATCAGCTATAAGGTATCCTAAGTAGATAGTACAGCTAAAATCACATTTATTGCTTCAATTCTTCTTTTTAGTAATCATCACCACCATTCGAAAAGGCAGAGGATCCAAATGACCTTACCTGCTTTGATCACTTTGACCCAGTGACCCCCTCCACTAAAGTTCCTCTGTGTAAGTTTTTTTTTTTTTTTTAAATACAGTTTGCTTAATGACAGTATACATTAGAGAATATTTTTTTAGACCTTCATGGCAGTGTTTATGTCTAGCATTTAATTATTTAATATATATATATATATATATATATATATATATATATATATATATATATATATATATATATATATATATATATATAGGCTAAGTAGCCCTGGATAGGCCATGAATGCCATGAATCTATAAATGTTAAAAATATATAAATCTAAAACATATGGTCTTGTTTGTATCTAAAAAGTGCATAATCAAAGTGTGGATGTTGGTTGTACTGGAGTTTTGACATTTTTTTGAAATTTTTTCTGAGTAAGGAGCCGTCATGGGGCCACAGTATTCATTAAGGGGCCATGTATTATTTTACCAGTCACACCATAATCAAACACTTGAAGTTAAAAAGCTTACACATTAAAATATATGAAGTTAACTTTGTGCCAAACGTTTTACACAAAAATAAAATATGCAATCAAAATGCTAAGAATCAAAAGGCAAAAGTGCATTTTGCAAATTCAAAACAGAAACAATATATAAAATACATATTTCCAAATATACTTGGTTACTTTGTTATTCTTTGCAGTCATTTAAAAATTACTTGCGTATGTATTTTTTTTTTTTGTATTTTATGGATTTTGCTGCTTAAGCCTTTGCTTCTGGAATCTCTTGTCAATCAATTGACAATCGATTTTGATTGCAGGTTTTACATATTATTGTGTGTAAAACTTTTGTGGATCAAATTAACTTATTAACATATATTTTAATGTGTATGTTTTTTTTAATTATTATTATTATTACATTCAAGTGTTTGAAAATGGTGTGACCTTTATGAATTAGTGTGGCCCCTTACTCAGAAAAAAATCTTTAATCTCCAATTTACATGCATTTTGACAAAGTGAGTGACAGGACGAGGCACTTCAGGGGGCCAATCAGATTTCAGATGGGGCCATTGCCCCTGTGGGCCCGCACTATAGAACCACCATGGATTGTATATATTTATGAATACATGTAAATGTTTAGATCATCATAACCCTAGATCATCAAGTTCTTGACACATATTCAGTTGATGATAATGTTTATAATCTTTATTGGTACAAAAACATGAGTACAAAAAAGATTATATAAGGTGTATATTACATATATAAGGCACAGCCCCAGTAACAAGCTTTATACTCTTCTAAATCTGTACGTATTTTTCTTAGTGTGTAGATTAGATAGATAGATAGATAGATAGATAGATAGATAGATAGATAGATAGATAGATAGATAGATAGATAGATAGATGGATAGATAGATAGATCCTCTGTAATTGAGTTATTAGCTGGTGGTCTGTTTTGATAAAGTTTTGATAAAGCTGCTGTTTTCGTCACGCTTTAACAGTGATCTGAACACACTGCCGCTGGTTGTTTTGAGTGTGTGTCAGTGGATGTTCGGCTGCACGCTGCAGGTGCTCCGTCTTAACACACAGACCTGCCAGCCTTTCAGCGCAGTTTACACCCGTTTTCGGCAAAGGACCGCCTCCTGCGCTGCGATTGGTTGAAAGGAACACATCTCCTGCGCTGCGATTGGTTGAAAGGAACACATCTCCTGCGCTGGGATTGGACGGCGGTGCCACGCCTCCAGCGCTGGGATTAGCTGGTAGTTCATTGTAGTAGTTTATGAGCGCTCAGGTAGGGTGTCTGCCGCTGGGGGGCGGGGCTTGTCTGAATACAGGTAGATTACAAAAAAAAGCTCATCTTAACGCCAAGCTGTTTCTTCTGCACGTTAGAGAAACTGTAGTCCTCACGGCTCGAGCCAAAAACAGAGAGTTCAACTTTCACACAGTTTGTGAAAACAGGCTGTTTTAATGTTGACAACCATATTATTAATATAACAAATAAAAAAAACAAATCAAGAAAGACAAAAAATCGTATGTTTTCGACGCTAAAAGTAACAAAAAAAGGTTTTACTGATTGAACTATACTTCACGCAAATGTGACACGTTAAAATATGGCAAAATCTCAGTTCAGGGCGGCGTTTTAACGCAAAAAGCAAAAGGATATTTGTTATTTTGATGCCAGACAGGCTGAAATCACTCCGACTGTGTGAAAGTGAAGCAGGTGTGTTTGTTTGTTTGTTGGTGAAACGCTCGCGCAGACGGTCAGTCAGCAGGTAAGAGAGTGAACAGCTTTCAGAGCCCAACCTGTTTCTTCATCACCAGAGCGGCTGCTGTCGGACAGAGGTGCCAATCCTCATTTACACAGACTTCACCCAGAGCCGAGTCCCTGAATACCCTGAATAACACACAGCAGTTATGTTCCAGCATGAGCAAGAGGGGGGGAAGAAGTATATATATGTATATGTATGGGCTAAGCCTACATACACACACATATAAACACAAAAATACATAAAGACACAGCTGGCATCATCATCGCTGAAACAATATTTATTATTAAATGGTAGTGCAAAAGTTGAAATTTTAACGTTGAATCAACATAGTGTCCTCAATGCCTTTTGAAGGAATATTTTACATTTTACCAGCATAAAATTTCAAACAACGGTTGGATCGAGAGATAAAAAAGTGGTTTTACTTCCATTTTGAAAGCTTTTTAATTTAACACCAATTCTTCACCATACCTGAGGTTATGTTCATGTTCTATTTGTTTTATGTTGTGTTTTTGTAGTGGTAGTGGTGTGTAACTTTCTTTATATACTCAGCTTTACTACAGTGATTTAAGTTCATTGTTAACACACTTTTAACCATAGGTTTAACCATATCAACACCAAATCCAACGTTGATTCAAAATTAACATCAAATTCATTGTTGAAATACCAGCTCGGGAGGCCTGAGTAAAGAAGGATTATTGAATGGTTTATGGTATCAAGAGCAGTTAAATGCGAAAAACAGTCAATAGATAAATCGGTAACACACACATATAACAAAAAAAATCACATGAACTATATATACGCACAACAATAGGAGTTAGACAGAACATCGTTAAAACATTCTGAAAAAAAAAATAGATATAAACAAACAAACAAATAAATAAAAACAACAATTACGTACATAAACACACAAGAGCGTAAATATAAAATAACCTGCTTTTTTATTTCATAATTCAAATTTCTCTGAATCCTGTTTTAATATTGTTTTAAATGAGTCAGTGAGAGTATATCTATATCTCTGTCTGTATTTTTTTATTTATTTATTTATTGTCCCACTAAACCCGTTCACACCCGCGCTGCTGTGGAGGGGCGGCTCGCTGCTTAACACGGCTTTAAGCTGTTTGTGTGTTTGTATGGATTTGTTTTGGGGGCTGAATCGGTTCAGATTTATCTGAAACAGAAATAACGTACACTAAGTCTAATAGCGAACATGCAGCCGCCCCCCGCGCGCCCCCCCACCTGCTGCGGAGCGCGGCGCTCCGCTCCTCCCGGTTTCGCCTGTGAACACCAGAAATATAAATCCAAATTTAATTTTAGATTATATATTTTTAAAGCTGAGAATTTGCGTTTTTTTTTTTGTTTTAATCCTGCTTATTCAAAAATAATTATAACATTACTGTAGACATTTATTATTATTTAGGCTACAACCATTATCCAGATTAAATAATAAATAATAATAAAAAAATATTTGCCGCAACATATAACACTGCGGTAGTGTTTTTTTTATCTGTATTAAAATTTATTTTTTTTATGTCAAAACGAACATTCGACAATCGCCGCTTTGTTTGCATTGTGTCTTCCTTGCACTTTGGAAACAAATAATATTGTAATGATTAATACATACTTAAACAACAATAAAAAAAGATTCGAAAACGCATTGTTGTTGTAATTTTTATTATTAAAATGTTTCATAGCAGTATTTTTTATTTAATTATTTATTTATTGGTTTGTTTATTTGTTTGTTTACTGATTTATTTATTTATTTATGAAACTTACAACTCACAACATAACAACAGATCCTCACATCCTCACAACACTTATCTGACTTATTAGACAGGGCGGTGTTCAAGTGTTTAAGTGTTACCTAGCGATGCACTGATTTGGAAACTGTCTGCCAACGCCGATATCCGATATATATTTTTTAAATATCTGATATCTGCCGATGCTAATACTAAATAATAGAGTTGAGTATAATATTAACTTCTGTAGAAATGCGAATGTACAACATTTTTGTTTATTGTGTTTTAATGTACTATTTTTTTTATTATTTTTTTAATGTTAGTAAACACCCTAAATATATCTCAATATATGTCAGTAGGGTATACAGCCAGATGCCTCCTGTTTGAGTGTGTATACATGTGTGTGTGTGTGTGTGTGTGTGTGTGTGAGTTTCTATGTGCGACGGGGTGGAGTTTCAAACAGAGAATTTCAATGAAGACAAAAAAAAGGTTCCTACTCATAGCGTGGGTTACTCGACAGACAGTCCATCTGTAGAAGATCCCCCCGTTTCTTTCAGGCTGAATATTTGCTGCTCGTCATCTGCTCGGGTTTGTCGCGGCTGATGGTATGATTCAGACAGGCCGCTTTGCTGGAGCTTGAATGATTGCAGCTCAAACGGTGTAAAATGAGGAACCCGGGAAGAAAAGACTTCGCTCGAGGCCCCATTTCTCCCCTTTCATGATGCCGAGTGTCATGATGTGTCCCCGAGCGCCGCGCGCTCAACTTTGTGTTGTTTTGACAGGTGTGTGTGTAGCCTGTGTGTGTGTGTGTTGATGGACAAAGTAGGCTAGCTAACGTACATTCAAATAAAGCAGGTGACAGTCGGTCGGTGAGTGCTGAGGTAAATGAGGTCTGTGGAGTTTTAGAAACGAGTTCTCTCTCTCTCTGAATGAGAATTTTCATTTCATTTCATTTTCATTCAGAAATTGTTCAGAGTTTACGATTCTCTGAGAGAGAACTTGTTGTTTGACCATCTCTTTGATGCGAAGCCAAAAATAAATAAATAAATAAACAAAATTTGCACCGGGAGTGGCGTATTTCAAAAGTTATCCAAAAGCAGTGTGTAAGACTGGTGGAGGAGAACACGCCAAGATGCATGAAAACTGTGATTAAAAATGTCTGATCTCTTAAAACTTTGAACTTTAGAACTTGTTTTCTTTGCATTATTTGAGGTCTGAACGCTCTATTTTTTCTGCACAAAATAATAAACGCTCTAAATGACTATATTTTTATTTATTTGGAATTCGGGAGAAATGTTGTCCCTAGTTTATTGAAAAAAAAAAAAAAACAATGTTCATTTTACTCAAACATAAACCTATAAATAGCAAAGATAAAAAAAAAAACTGAATCATTCAGAAACGGAAGTGATCTCTTAATTAGTTGCATATATATCTTTATACATATAAAAAATAATAATAATCTTCAACTAATGATCTTAGGTGCTGAATCTGAGCTATGTAAGTAGTCTGATTTATTTCTCTCAATAATGATAAATAAATAATTGTATGTTTTTGTATGTTTCTTTATTGGGTGAACTCCACACGTTTCTGCTGCTATGCTGGTCACACTGAGAGTCTGAGTCTGTTCACACTGAGCTTCATAAGTGTGGAGCGCCATCTGCCGACAGACACAGGCTGTGTTTAATAAGACTTTCTCACTGCCTGCCTTCTTCAACAAGCATCACCTTCACTACAAACAACGAGCGCGGCCTCACAGCGCGAGCTTCAATCAGCCGCGCGCAGCAAGTGCGCGAGAACTAGAGGGCCGTGGAGGAGAATGGACGGTATTTGTATGGTATGGTATTTGTATTTGTATGGTAATTTCAGGAGGTCGAATGCACGCACACACATTATTCTCACAGGAATTACATTAACACTGCAAATGCGTTTATATACAGCTCTGGAAAAAAATAAGAGACCACTTAAAAATGATGTGTTTATTTGATGTTACCCAAATTGAAAACCTCTGAAAAATATCAAGAGGAAGATAATTAATCACAAACCATCAAACCAAACTGAACTGCTTGAATTTTTGCACCAGGAGTAAATGTTCATTTTACTCAAACATAAACCTATAAATAGCAAAATCAGAGAAATGGATTCAGAAACTGAAGTGCTGTATATGAGCCATTCTTTATTACACAACTTATTATTATTATTTTTTTTAAATAGACAGCACAATTTAAAGTGATGCACAAGCTATTGTTTTGGTTTACATTTATTTTTTATTTTTATTTTTACAAATAGTAAGCAGACCCCTTCAACTTTACATGCAGCTTTTATATATTAAACACTATGCAAAATATGCAAATCACTGCCACACAAGAGAGTGTCTGTCTACTGAGATTTTTTTTTGTAAAAAAGTTTGAAAATTGCATTAAAACAAAAATATTCAATTAATCAAATTACCTTGTTTAACATCCCATCCCAGCCCTTTGTAGGGTTCTCCATTATATCATTATGTCAACCAATCAGAATCATGTATTCTGTTGCAGGCTACTATAACCTATATTTTTGTCTATTCACATTTGAATCAGGTAAATTTGCAGAGCTGTGCTTTTTTATAAGTGTATGCTTGTTTTTTTTTGCAGTTTCCACATTCCTATTTTTCATTTCTTTTCTTTTCTTTTCTTTTCTTTTCTTTTTTTTTTACCACTTTGGCTCCCACCTTCCAGCTCTGTTATTTGTCTGCACTCTTTTTATGTCATTTTTGTGAGCCGCTGCTGAGAGGCCATGTGGCTGCAGTAAATAGAACTGAATGATGAAGACAGTCTGCTGTAGCTCTGTTCTGATTATATATTTTTCAGACGCTGTTCCGTCGATAGGCCTGCTGCACAAAATTGTATGGCGCAAAATGTGGATAAAACTCTCAAATACAGCAGGAAAATTCCTTCCAAACACAATACACTCGCGCCGTCTGTGAGCTCAGCGTTGAAAAAAAAGCGAATGCGCGTTACTAAACGTAAAGGTTTAGAAAAAACAACTTTTTTTGAAAATAACAGAGAAGAAACACATTGGAAATCTATGACCAGCTCGCCATGATATAAGCAGAAACTGATTGTCTTTGATTTTTTTATTTTATTTTATTATTTTATTCCAACTGATTCTGAAGAAAGCAACAGAAAGCAAAAAAAAAACATCTCTGCAGGCAGTGTTAGTTTTCAGGCTGGTTGATTTGCACAGAACCCCCTACCTCCCCAAAACACACACTCACACACACACACACACACACACACACTGACATACACATACAAACATACACACACACACACACACACACACACACACACACAAAAATGTCCTCATATGAACCTTGGAATCACACAATGCCACAAAAGCTGCAAGGACCTTCTTCTTTTCTACACATCCGTTATAACTGCTCCCTCTACTCTAAGGCATCGTTCACAGATCATCCACAGCACTGTGCTGATCTCTGACTAATTTGAACCGCAGGTTCAGTTTAATTGGCTTTTGTCTTTTATGTTGCACAAAATCTGTCGTAAAATCCTACGAGTAAAATAATAATAACAATAATAATACTGCTGCTGCTACTGTATCACTGTATACTGTGTAGAGCCAATGTATTTAGAGTCAATGTAAAAATACACATACAACACAAAATTTCTCTTCTTTTGTTCCCTGAATATACATATATTAAAACTCTTAGTTAGTAAGTAGTATCTGAGTGTAATGTGCTTTTTTTTGTTTGTTCAGTATGTCTTGTTCAGTGTGAACAAAATCGTGGGTTTGAGGAAATGGGATGCACTGAAATGGTTGTGAATGGCGATGTTTAGTTAGGTTATGCTCTTTAGGCACCGAGTGTTCAGTAAGTTCAGTAAAGCAGTGCTGTTTATAATGGCAGTGTAAATTGTGTGTAATTGTGTGTACGTACAATTATGTGTAGTCCTGGCTTCATATTTTGACTCAAGTGCTGCTTTGGGAGCGTGCAGATAGTTGGCTTTCCTGGTGTTGTGCTTCTTAAAGGGACAGGCAGCAATTTACAGCACACTGACTCGATCGCTGAGCGTGCACAGGATGGCCTCGTCAGACTCCGCCTCCTCGCTGACGTCGGCGTGAGGGTTGACGAGGTGGGCGGGGTACTGCAGGCCGTTCTGCTCGGCGAAATGCTCCCAGCGCATGTCGTCACTTTCGTGAGTGATGTATCGCTCCTGCATCTTACACTCCAGATTACGCAGGTCCAGCCACATCTGGAAGTCCTGTAAAAAAAAAAAAAAAAAAGCATTCCACCAGAGCTTATAAATATGGGCTGATAATAATCTCATCGTTATAATCTTAAAAATATATTTCCATGCAGATATTCCCATTCAAAACCTCATGTTAAACACATACACACATACAGTGTATCCCAAAAAAAGTGTGTACACCCCTCACTAATTTCTGCAGATATTTAGGAGGGTAAAGGTGATGGACTGGCCAAGCATGTCTCTAGACTAGGGCTGCAACGATTAGTCGATATAATCGACAATGTCGATTATTTAAATTTGTCGAATACAAATTTCATTGTCCACTAATCGTTAAACTTTTTTTTTTTTGTGAAACATGCGATTAATCTTTCAAAATATTAGAACTGCTCTTTAAAATTCTCGTTAAAAATGTACACAAATGTCACAGTGTATACTGCAGTGATTGCAATGTACACTACTACTAAAAAAAAGTTCCAAGTCAATAATCAAGAAAGCAACAACACGTTTTTTGGTCACATGACAGCTTCTCTCACCCGACAAAGACAAACAACAAAAGCGATGATCATGCATTTGTTAAAAGCTCTTTTTTGTCCATGCAGAGAGGAAGCAGGGGCTGACCTGTAGCCAGGGATGGCTGAGGGACTTGTCCACGCTGTAGCGCTTCCTCATTTTGACTTGCAGCAGGTTATTAATGAGGTCAATTGCTGGAACAACAAAACAGGCTGTCAGTGGCCCGGCCGCGGTGGGAAAGCTGAGGGATTTGCAGCTCTGAGGGATAATGAGCAAAACCAACATCATGTTAGCATTATTTAAGGGGTCATAGAGCTCTGAGAGCCGCCGAGGGTTCTTAACCTTGAGCCTCCCCTCTGGATTTCAGACATAGCGATCGCCGGGCGTTACTCACATGAATGAATGGGCTGTGACAAAAAAAAAAAAAAAAAAAACACTCTTGCGGATGTCTTTCTTAAAAGCTCGCCCTTTCCTCCCCCCTTTCCCGAGGTAAAGATTCCCTCTCATGTGATGATTCTGCATCGGTCTCAATGTTTTTAGATGTTTTAGATGTTTTTTGAAAAGAGACCAGTTACTTTTTCTTTTTCTTTTACCAAATTGAAAACCTCTGGAATATAATCAAGAGTAAAATCTATGATCACGAGCCATCAAACCTGAAGTAAAGGCATGAAGTTATCCAAAAGCAGTGTGTAAGACTGGTGGAGGAGAACATGACGTCAAGATGTATGAAAACTTCACTGTGATTAAAAAACAACCAGGGTTATTCCAACAATATTGATTTCTCTTAATGAACTCTTAATACTTTTCTTTGCATTATTTGAGGTCTGAAAGCTCTGCATCTTTTTTATTATGTCAGCCATTTCTCATTTTCTGCAAATAAATGCTCCTAATGACAATATTTTTATTTAGAATTAGAAATAAATGTTGTCTGTAGTTTATAGAATAAACATATTTTTTTCTTGTATTTTTCTCCAGAGCTGTATATCATGCAATAAACATATAATAGGAATAAAATGATCCCACACTGTGTTCTCATCATAGGGCTGAAAGTAATATTTTCAAACATTTACTTGAGGCATGCTCAGTCCTATTATTACAAACAGAAAACAGAAACAATTATCGCAGCTTAAGCAACCAAATCCTATTACAGAGGAAAAAAATATCCGACACAAACTTGTACATAAATAGAAAAACAACTGGTATGTAATTAATTTGCGCTGTTTAGAAACAGAGGCTGCACAGTTGGCGAAGTTTCCTCAGGCAATTTAAAAAGAAAAACTGGCCATCTTTAAACGAGGCAGTGGAGCTGAAATAACACTGCTGACTCTGCTGAGATGTTGATTATAAAAGAAAAAATATCTTTTCGAAAAGTTCTCAGTAAAGTTGGATTATATTTGATTATAGAGATCTACCTAGCGGATACGAAGCGAGCAGCCCTGACTCATATTGTATCCCTGGAGTTAAAGTAACGTTTGTTAGTTGAGCAGCTTCCAAACATGATTCAATATGATATCTGAAGAGGATTTGTAATTTTGAGTGTTTTCACACCTGTTTTGTTTGGTCCACACAGAGTTTTAAATTGGTTTAAATGAAAGGTTTTAGCTACACACTTTTATTAGAAAGGTGTGATTCTAAAAAGGCTACTAATTCAGCCTCTGTCTCGTGTATTTTGTTTCTCTGGCATCTTAAACATGCACTCTCTGACACTTTCTGTGTGTCAGAGTGATCTTTATAATCTGGATAATTGAGCTGACCAGAAGTCTTTTTGAATCACCTTATCAGAATGTGGGAGTATTTAGGTCACCTGCGGCCTGCACTGATTCATAACTGCAGTAACTGCATAACTGCTTGCTTTTTTTATAAGAACTGGTTGTGTTTGCTACATTTTATTTGAGCTTTCAGACCTCAAATAATGTAAAGAAAACAACAATTTATATTCATAAAGTTTAAAGAGTTCAGAAATCAATATTTGGTGGAGTAACTCTGGTTTTTAATCACAGTTGGCATGTTCTCCTCCACCAGTCTTACACACTGCTTTTGGATAACTTTATGCTGCTTTACTCCTGGTGCAAAAATTCAAGCAGTTCAGTTTGGTTTGATGGCTTGTGATCATCCATCTTCCTCTTGATTATATTCCAGAGGTTTTTTAATTTGGTAAAATCAAAGAAAGTCATCATTTTTAAGTGCTCTCTTATTTTTTCCAGAGCTGTATATGTTATTCCCCTTGATGTGATTTTGATTAAAGGTGGGCAATATGAAAATATTTTGTATTTTTTTCTTATCATATCGACAATAGAATTCCACAAGTATATAAGTGGATATCAGTGCTTAAAGAACAATTATCCAACTGTAATGAATCATTTTTAATAGCAAAACAAAAAAGATGCAGAGCTTTCAGACCTCAAATGATGCAAAGAAAGTTCATATTCATAAAGTTTAAAGAGTTCAGAAATCAATATTTGGTGGAATAATAAGTTTTTAGTTCCAGTTGGCATGATCTCCTCCACCAGTCTTACACACTGCTTTTGGATAACTTTATGCTTTACACTCCTGGTGCAAAAATTCAAGCAGTTCAGTTTGGTGGTTTGATGGCTTGTGATCATCCATCTTCCTCTTGATTATATTTCAGAGTTTTTCAATTTACTAAAATCAAAGTAACTCATCATTTTTAAGTGGTCTCTTTTTTTCCAGAGCTGTATATCTATATGTATAAGTTACATATATTAAAATGTCTTAGGTAATTTGTACAACAAAGGTTTTTAGTGAGTTTAGTGAACTTATTTATTGGGTTTTACAGTGTTGTTTTGCCTGTTTTGCAAAATTATATGATGATATCACCCAACTCATTTGAGAAATGAGAAATGGTTGAAATAAAAAAAAAAGATGGAGAGCTTTCAGACCTCAAATGATGCAAAGAAAACAAGTTCATATTCATAAAGTTTTAAGAGTTCAGAAATCAATATTTGGTGGATATCTGGTTTTATTTACAGTTTTCATGCATCTTGGCATCATGTTCTCCTCCACCAGTCTTACACACTGCTTTTGGATGGCTTCTGATGATTCATCTTGATCTTCCTCTTGATTATATTCCAGAGGTTTTCAATTAGGTTAAATCAAATAAACTCTTTTTTAAGTGCTCTCTTTTTTTTTTTTTTTCACTTATCACCGACACAAGTGACACACCCCATCCAGATCTGAGCGGAGACCTACCTTCTGGGGTCACCTTCTTCCACGGGTTGGGCGGGTACATAAAGGCAGCGTTCTGGATCTGGTCGTGGATGTCCTCGTCCTCGTTGAAGGGGAAGGTCCCGCTGAGGCTGACGTAGATGATGACTCCCACGGACCACATGTCCAGGGAGCGGTTGTAGCCCTTGTTTCGCAGCACCTCGGGGGCCAGGTAGGCGGGGGTGCCCACCACCGAGCGCCTGAACGATTTCTCCCCGATGATCCGGGCGAAGCCGAAATCGCACAGCTTCACCTGCGGAAGACAATGATCAGTGATCAGTGAGCGTTAAGCAGGAGCCCGACAGAGAAAGTAGACAGTTCTTTTACTTGACTGGGGCGCAACAAATAACATCCATTATTCCCCCCCCTCCTTCCCTCCCTCTGAACCCCCTCTCTCCACAACAGACACCATAATGAGCAGTTGCCAGAGGCCGAACTGAACTCGAATGAAATTATCGCGCAGTTAAAAGTGGTTACAGTGCACTCTCCCGCTGATCTACCCCCTTCACTTTTAAAACGTTCACTCGCTCAGAGGAAAGAGAGAGAGAGAGAGAGAGACCCCTGACGCAACGCCGCACAACATCTCTGCGGTTCCCGTCTGATGATAGCTATTCTGGTTCTGCTTCCACCTTCGTGTATGTTCTGGGAGAAATATTTGCGGTAAATAACACGAATGAGATTTGGTTTGTATTCCTCCGAGATGTTTGCCTGTGCCCAAACACAGTGAGTCATCATCGTTCTGCTCCAGCGCTTCCACAGCGAGCTTCGTACGGTAGACAGCTGAAACAATGGGGAGATAATTTAGCAGTCTTTCATTGCAGAGAGAGGCACACACACACATTTACATACACACACACACACACCGAGACACACTGCACGCCAAACCGAATAAACTGCAAGTATCATCTCCCATTGTAATTCCTTTGCTTTTATAAAAGCAGATTAGTTCATGTTGATTTTACCGTTTCCTCCCCCGATTCGCTCGCTTTTTTAATGGCCGCAGTTTAGTTTTCCGTCATCGTGCTCACTCACTTGAGGGAAGGAGTCGGCCGACGCGAGCAAGACGTTCTCAGGTTTGAGGTCACAGTGCACGATGTTTTTGAAGTGAAGATGGCGAAGTGCAACAAGGATCTAAATTTTAAAAAAGGAGATAAAAGGAAACAGTGGGGATCATCACACATTAGACCGTCCGTCATTATACTCACAGTTATTTTAACAATTAAACATTAAAAATAAATGAAAACCATGTGATAGGATACAGATCACAATACACAAGTTATGGTTTAATTTGTTTTAATATCTGGTGATACTTAAGGTTGCCACCCATCCCATAAAATTCTGACGTTGTGCCCCGTACTGGTAAATTGTTTGGAAGGAAGATGGATGATGATCACAAGTCATCAAACCACCAAACTGAACTGCTTGATTTTTTGCACCAGGAGTAAAGCAGCATAAAGTTATCCAAAAGCAGTGTGTAAGACTGGTGGAGGAGAACATGATGCCAAGATGCATGAAAAAAACTGTGATTAAAAACCAACCAGGATTATTCCACCAAATATTGATTTCTTAAAACTTGAATATGAATATGAACTTGTTTTCTTTGCATTTTTTGAGGTATGAAAGCTCTGCATCTTTTTTGTTATTTCAGCCATTTCTCATTTTCTGCAAATAAATGCTCTAAATTACAATATTTTTATTTGGAATTTGGGAGAAATGTTGTCTGTAGTTTATAGAATAAAACAATGATGTTTATTTTATTTAAACATAAACCTATAAATAGCAAAATCAGATAAACTGATTCAGAAACTGAAGTGCTCTATAATTTTTTTTCCAGAGCTAATGAAGGCTGATGAATTCAGCTACTTAGTAAGACTTGTTGTCGCTTGCCACTGTTTGTCAATCTGGCAACCCATGTGAGCTTTACATCTGTGGAGGCGCAGGTGGGTCAACAAGTCTTAATATGAATTTTGTGCTCTGTATGGCCAGGAATTGAGAAAAAATATGAAAAATATTGGCAACTTTTATTTTGCCTTCTGTGACATTGCACATCCTGTAATGTGACTATTGCACAATCTCACATTGCAATGGCAATGCTTAAATGATATACGGTGCATAGCTATACTTTTAAAAAGTATATTCAAGAAACACTGCTCATTCATTATTTTTCAAACAGTCCTATGACTTTTTCTGATCTGGTGTTGTTGAATTAGATATTTTTTTTTTTTTTATTGAAGGTGTTGAAGGTTTTGTTGTAAATGATGCACAGTAAAATCATGTAAAACTCAAAAAAGGGCATCAAGACCTTCCTCTACCTATCAGTGTTTATCACTGAACTAAAGGGGCTGTCCGCGTGTGTGCACTCAGTCTGACAGTCACGCAGAGGTCAAGTGCGTGCGGCTAGTGGCCGTGTCTGAGGGACTAACCTGCGTGACGAGGAACTTGGTGATGCGCTCTGGCAGCCTCCCCTTCTCACTAGACAGTATCATCTCCAGCATGTCGCCATGGAGCTTCTCCATGACAACAAACACGCGCTCCGGAGTCTCGAACATGCACTCCAGGTTCACGACCCCGGGGTGGTGAAGGTTCTGCCAAGGTTCACATTATTGTTGGTATAACATCACAGCTTTAAATGCTGTTCTGTGTTTCTATGTGCGCTGATTTACCTGAAGGATTGCGACCTCGTTGCGCAGCTGGCTCTCCTGTTTGGTGGGGAAGCGTAGCTTGTCTATAATCTTGATTGCTACATCTCGACCTGTTTTTCTGTGCTTACCTACAGCGTACAAAGCATAAGAATAGGATTATTTAGTACATAAATATGAATATTTATATACACGCAGCTTGGTTTAAGGTGCGTCAGTGTGTCTTTGCTATCATAACGACGGGAAAAGTATGCGAAAAGCACATAAGGTGTGTAGTACCAATTTTCTAAACTAATCATGGGTGAATAGTTTATATATATATAGCCGTAGTGAATATAGTGAATAGTCGTAATGTGAAATAAACCAATATAAAAGATAAGTACAAAAATCAGATGAGCATTTATTATTTTAAATTTAAATTTTAAGTTGAGAATCACTGATTTAAAGTAAATCAGTTAATGTTTTAATATTGTGAATTCATAACTGTAATCTGGCACAATCTACTATTAAGGTGAGGAGTGTGGCACCACCTGGAGTGGGCTTTTGATTGGTTTTTGCTATAAATGCATAGAATTTCCTAGTTTTCTGTTTTTGCATTGCTGCATGTGTTGTAATATTGCAATATATTGTTTAACCTCTTCTAATTACAAGGTATCTGCAGGTATGGAAATATGTAATTCAATTTAAATACTTTTTATAGCCACACAAATGCATACAACACTAATGTTAAGGTTACAGATTTTATAGTAAGCTTGTGATTTCTGCACTTTTTGACAAATCACTATTTCAAACATAAATTAAAAATATAAAACAATTCTTGAATTTAACTGTTCCTACACTGAAAATAGGTTGCAGTGAAAATGTGAATTCTTTACATTTATATTTCCCCATGCCCCTCTGCTAGTTAAAACAGTAATAATAATTAAACTAATACCATATTTTTTTGACTATAAGACATACCTAAAATCCTTTAATTTTCCAAAAAAATCATCAGGGTGCCTTATAATCCGGTGCTTCTTATGTATGAATTTTACCAGTCAGATATTAAAGAGCAGTGAAGCCACTCTGCTAAAGTACAGCATTATAAGGGTGATTTTTTAGTGAAGTTTCTCCAGCACTAAGGCTGGGTGCAGCAGCATTAGCATTAGCCGCTACCCGCAGCACTAGCTCTTTTGTCGTTCAGAGGTATCGGATATCGGACGAACTGCTAGCTGATAGCGCCCTGGCTTACTGAAACACTCAGTTTTCCTCAGTATAGCTCTGTCGGGCGTACAACCCGCTAGTGCTGCTGTTAGCGGCTAATGCTAATGCACCCGGCCTTAGTACTGGAGAATCTTCACTAAAAAAACCCTTAGACAAAATCTTGGAAATCTAAGATTACTGTAAATTAACGGAAACCCTTAACTCACATAAATAAACAATTTTCAGGAGAGAAATCTGTGTAGATTAACATCCAGTGCTCGTTTAACTTAGATTTTTTTTTTTTTATTAAGAATTACATTTTGTTTTTACTTAGGTGCTTCCCCCAGCTTCCCTGTTAGAAGGAAAACATGGCGACACCCTTGCTCACTTCAGTGTAGGCATCCTTACTAGTGTCGCTTAATGCCCCTTTTAAACTGGTACATTTTATAATTATAATCTGGTGCGCCTTATAATTCGACGTGCCTTATGAAAAATATGGTACGAGAAAAGGCATAAAAAATGCCATTGGTTCCAGTTAGCTTGGCCTGCTATCAAATCAGTAAGCTTAATTGCTTTAAAAACTGGATATTGTGATATGCAAAATGTTGACCGTTTGAAGATGAATTTAAGACATTTTAACACAAATTAAGAATCCACAGATTAAATACAGTAAATACGCTTCCATTACCCCCGTAGACGATGCCAAATTGTCCAGATCCAAGAACTTCATCCGGGAATATCTGGTACACTGAGCTGATATCCTGTAAAAGAAGGAGAAATAAAATGACAGAAAACATGGCGATAGAACATTCCTATGATTGTGAGCCGCTGGATATCTGTAGAGGGCTTTGTCTGGTCTGTGGGTTTTGCACAGTTACAGCGGCTGAATTAAGAGCAGTCGCACAGAGAGATATTACTGCATCCTGCCAGGACTCGGTAAAAGAAGCTCGGGTAACTATGGCAACCCCATGGCCAGGCAGGTAATCAAAATAATCTCCAATAGAGGCACTGAGTGTTTATATCACACTGAAACTCAAGGCTACAGGTACAGGCAAGCCAACACAGACATGCAGCACAGTCTAACAGCAGAGAAAGAACACGCTGCTGTTTCAGATTTTAAACATCAAACCTATTAAAACAATCTGCTGCTGTTTTCAAAATTTAGAACGTATGTCTATATAACATAGTTTCTTTACCTATTTGAACCATCTTGAATTTTACAAGTAATAAAATGTTTAAAAATCTATTTAAATAGTATTAACAGGGTATTCTGCAGGTTTAGGGAAATCAAAAAGCACACAGCAATAAGGGTGTGCCATATCGTATTGCAAGCAATATTATACCCTGAAATATGGTGCCATATCACCCACCCCTTATTATCACATCAGGGTACTACTTTTTTGCTGTTTTTAGCAAAAGAAAAATTCACACTGTTCTCATTTCCCATTATATATCTACTAGAGACAGATCATATGTGCCCAGTATCATTTATTTTACTTTAATCCTCGATATATGGAGATATTTAGAGTGCATTATTATTATTATCATGATATTCTGGATCATTGACTTCTGTTACAAATTTAATAAAATTCTTGTATTTTTTAATATCTCAGTTAAAGGTTTACCATATCATATTGTATGCAATAATAAAATCTTCTCTGGTGAGCTTTTGTTTACATCCCTCCCCTGTCTCTCTGTCGCGCTGTTTCTGACTCTCTCTCACACACACACACACACACACACACACACACATTGCTGTTTCTGTGCAGTGTTCCTAAGGAGATTCATTCTTTATTTTTTAGTATGCTGTTACTTTTTTAAAATTTAGCTGGTATTTAAACATTCAGAGTTTAAAGGCACAATTACTAAAAAATATTTGAATATGAATTAATGAATTGTGCACAATTTAATATCCATTACAAAAAGTTTCATTGTTATAAGGGAATAATCACAATTAATCACAGACAATGTGTGATTTTTTTAAATCCACAGACAGCTCTTATTTTTAATATTTTGTATTATTTTTATTATTATTGTTTTACAAATAGCCACAATCAACAAGGAATATGAAATTTAAAAAATTGAAATGCATGTTTACCACATTCTCCTGAATCTGGCAGTTGGATACGGAGATGCTGATGGAGACGTCCTCTGTTTGTGACAGAAACAAACATGATCACAATGTTAAAAACAGATCAGCGTTGTTAATGTTCTTACGGTTTCTTCATGTACAGTCTCTGAATAAGGTGATTCAGAACGCTCTTTCCTGTTCAGCTGAAGTCGTGGGTGTGTGCTGTAGATAAATCACCTGTTTTCCTCCAGTGGACTCAAGGCAGATTTTTGGTGCGTAAAAAGCAAACTGACTCACTCTCTCCTGACAATAAACCACTACAGCAAGGAAAGGTGGGTAATGATTTCCTTCTTATCCAAACTAGAAATTTAAAACAAATCTCAACAAAGTGGCTAAAACTTTACTTTAGTCTTTCAGTGCCTGAAAAAAACATTTCTTGCTTTCATTAATAATGAATCACACTAAAAAACACATTAAAAATTGTTTATTGTTGAGTTAAAGGTCGAGTTTGTTCTCTGAAGGCTCCTATATCTTTAAGTTATGAAATTATTTATTTGTTGCTAACACTATCAATAGCTTAAAAGGTGTTGAAATACAGCTGCATTTTCTTACAATGTTTTTTATGACTCACTGCCAGCAGTCTGTCATGCAGTGGTATATTTGGATATGGCATGATTATGTTTTGTATTAATTAGTCATCATGTCAGACACAGTCAAGAGGTACAATATATTGTAAATCATCTTTGCTTATGAAGCTTTTTTAATGTGCCAAAGGTTAACAAGCTTCTTGAATAAGAGTTTATTTATTGCACTTTCACTTTTGAAGGGCATTCTGTATATATAATATGATTTTTTTTTAATAGCCAAGTAGCTACTGGATGATACATCTTCTTTAACACTTGATACATAACATTTTGCTACATGTATTTGTTATTTTTTTTTCACCACAGAATAAAATAAACTGATTAAGTATATTAGCTACAAAACTACAGTTAAAAATATATATCTTGTATAAAGAACATTGTAATATCTCATTCATTTAATCGCTATTTCCATTGTTAACTGCTGGAGCAGCGTTAACAATAACCGCTAATTGTGCTAAGTGCTAGCCCTTTTTCCATTCAGAGGTGTGTATTATCACCCTACTACTAACCCCGGCTAGCACTGCTGGAGCAGCATTAGCATTACCAGCTAAACGCGCTAAGTGCTAGCTCTTTTTTACCGTTCAAAGGTGAGTATATTGGACTCTAAACTGCATGTTTACAGTGTTAAAACAAGCTACGAGGCACAAACCACTAGCTAATATTGCCCTGGCTTACTGGAACACTCAGTGTTCCTTAATGTAGCGCTTTTGGGCGACGTTAGCGGCTAACTGCTAGCGAGTACTCGCTAATGCAAATGCTACAGCCTTAGTGCTGGAGAAATTTAGAAATCTAAGCTTACGGTAATTTTCTGGCATTAAAGTAAACTGTATAATTTAATCGTTTTACTTGACGAACTAAACTTTTGCCATTTTCTGCTCGATATTTTAGTTGCCAAATATTAAGTGCAGACTTCATATTTTACTTTTAAAACTAGATTTGACCTTTTTTTTGTAGTTTTAACAATTTTCCATGCTTTACACTTGTTTCAATTCTGTGGCAGTAATATTCTAGAAATATAACCATCTCTTCACATAACCTCAGTATAGCATTTTTGCCCTTATATTCAGAAAGTAAAGATTTATGACTCTCTAAACTTACTGGAATTTAATTTTCTGTTCCACCTTAAATGGGCCAAAACGTACAGACGGTAGAATGTAACTGTGGTGCTTTTTTAAGGTGGAATTTAAACTTAGCACAGCAAACTTGTCAAAAATGTCATTTTTTTAATGTTTAGAATTAGAGGGGGTGCCATACTGAATCATTCCGCATCATTATACTTTATGATACATTAAGTTATCGTTAAAAGGTTATTTACTTTGTTTCTACTGAATGTTTTACTGTCCTTATACAAAAAATGATATTTATTATATTTATTTTGTTGCAGTAGATATTTGTTTTAAATTAATTAAGTTAATGAACATTGTCACCCTAAAAATACCCTGAGCCATTTCTCATTCCTTTATTTTATGAGTAATTTCAATAAACTGAATAGTTTTTCTTGTAATTACAGAATACTGTAATGTAACTTTAAGATGTTTATAAATAAAGTTCGTACTGTGATGGCTGTGTCGGCCGCTGTGCGCCATGCCCTTTGAAATGACTGGCATGAGGGCATGCTGGATGGCCATCTCCCACATGCTGGCCACGTCTTGTCCTGTTCCGCTGACCAGCATGCTGCTGCCGTGGCCTGATGAGCAGTCGTCCAGTCGAGACAGGTTCTCTCCTACGTAGTACACCAGCGAGGTCGTAGCTATCTCAAAGCAGTGTGGGTTAGCACCTTCAGGGAGCAGATTGAAGGTCTTAGCCGGCTCCAAAGAAAGAATTTCAGATAGGGGAATTTCCTGCAGAACAGAAACAGCCAATACAGGGGTCAAGAAGAGTATAGAGAATATGTGAGATTATATATTGACTATTAATATGCAGAAGTTTAATATGGATTAAATATTAGTAATATGGATGAGAGAAATGTGTAAATATAGTAATGTATCAGGGATGCATTTCTTAACACTTGATTGAGGCAGATTTTTAGGAAATGAATCTAAAAACGTAACCTTGCGCTTAAAAACATTCTAAAAATTGAGTATTATCAGCCTGTTGCCTGCTGTTAATCCCAGCTAGCACTGCTGAGGCAGCATTAGCATTGCCCACTAACAGTGCTAAGCACTAGCTCTTTTACCACTCAGAGGTATTAACTGTGTAAAGCGTGCAGATTGTGGTTTGTACCCTGGGTAGGGGTAGGGGTTTGTATGTTAGCTAGCCCACTGCTAAAGTTAGCTAGCTCTCCCCTAAACTTAGTTCTCTTCCCAGTAGCGTTGGCTAGCTTGCCGCTAAAGTTATATGTGTTAGCTAATTTGCCGCTAAGGTCAGTATGTTAGCTAGCTCGCAGCTAACCTTAGTTCTCTTCCCAGTAGCTTAGCTAACTCACTGGTAAGGTCAGAATTTTAACTAGCTCATCGCTAACCTTAGTCCTCTCCACGGTAACGTAGCTAACTTGCTGCTAATGTTAGTTAGCTCTCCATCAACTTTAGTTCTCTCCTCGGTAACGTAGCTAGCTCGCCGCTAATGTTAGCTAGCTCTGCGTTAACTTTAGTTCTCTCCTCAGTAACGTACCTAGCTAGCTTTCCGCTAACGTTAGTTCTTTCCTGGGTTACGTAGCTAACTCGCTGCTAATGGTAGCTAGCTCTCCGCTAACGTTAGTTCTTTCCCCAGACTAGATGTTCAAGGTGGGCCACTGTGTTTTCCCACCGGCATTAAACGCACCATCTGAAAATGTAACACATACAGCAAATTTCCTGTAAATTTCTGACAATTTAAGACCTTAATATTTTTATTTTAATTTGAGACTTTTTAAGACCCGCAGACACCCTGTATTATTGATCTGTACGTAGATTAACATCCAGCGCTCATTTGACTTTATAAGAAAAGTTTTTTTTTTTTGGATTACAGTTGTGTTTAGCTCAGCTTTACAGCTTTACAAGTTTAATTTAGCTTAGCTTTACAGGTCTCACTTTACAGGCTGGATTAGAAGGAAAACATGGTGACTTCCATGTGCCTTACTAGTGTTGCATAATGTGCCTTGTAATCCGGTGAGCCTTATGTATGAAAATAGACAAGAAAATGGTAAACGGTATGACGTAAAAATATGGTCACTTGTAATGGTTAATACTGGCTAAATAATGTGGTTAAATAAATCAAACAATACTGGCTGATTGTTTGAATGAGCTTACCTTATAGTATTTGCTTCCAGTATCATTCTGGAACAAAGTAATGCACTTGCTGTCCAGTCGCCAATAATGTCTCTTGCGCTGGAATAAAATAGCAGAACAGTACAGTCACCCATTATCATATTAAAAATACACATATGGAACAATACTCTGTTACACTGTTTACTTATAATGTGAAGAGTCATTTCATATTACACAATTTCATTTTTGCAAGTTTTAAAGATATACTATCATCATAATCATTAAACCCAATGGTTCTAATCACTTAAATGGAATGTATAAACCACCTAGACATACCAGACTGTTTCTACCAACATTAGTGAAAGAATGAAAAGAATTGTTCTGAGGAGCTCAATGAACTCCAGCTTCCAAATCCAGTCGTGAAATTTTCTTACTACTAAATAGTCCCTAGTCAACTGTCAGTGAACTTTTAATAAAGTGGAAGTGACTGAAAATATTCCCAAAAATGTTCCCAAAAATCGTCAGCACGCTTTACGTATGAAGGAACAGGAGTTTTAGTTTAGTTCTCCAACACCAAGACTGGAGTACCATTAGCATTACCTGCTAACCACACAAAGCGCTAGCTCTTTAGCCATTCTGAGGTATTCTGAGTATTATCGGCCTGTATCCTGCTGTTAAACTCAGCTAGCACTGCTGGAGCAGGATTAGCATTAGCCGCTAATCGAGCTAAGTGCTAGCTAGCTCTTTCATCGTTCAGAGGTGAGTATATCGGCCCGTGGTCTGCGTGTTTACTGTGTTAAAACAAGCTACGTAGGATGAACCGCTAGCTAATATAGCACTGGCTTACCGAAACACTCAGGGTTCCACAGTGTAGGGCTTTTGGGCAGCATTAGAAATGGAAATTTGGAAAGCTCCTTACTGTAAATAAACAGAGGTGCTTTACTTACCCAAATAAACAGTTTTCAAAGGAGAAATCTGTGTAGATTAACATCCAGTGTTTGTTTGACTTTAATAGAAAGTCTTTATTTATTAAAGAGTTTTGTTTACTTAGCATAGATTTACCTACCTTTCTAAGTTAGCTAACCCTCTCCCCACCACCACCCAGTGGCGAGACCTGCTGAATGAGAAATTCCTTGTAGTGTCTCTAAAATATGCCTTATAATCCAGTGCGCCTTATAGTGTGAAAAATATGGTAGTATAGGCTTACTTGCTCTTTATAAAACTAATAAGAAATGGCTTTTTTATTCAGGTTCATGTCACCCTGTATCCATTTCTTTAGGACCATATGGTAAATACAAGGGGTGTGACGAGATCTCGTGGCACAAGATCTCACGAGATTAAAACGGACGATATTTCTCGTCAGGCTTAAACCTGTCTTGCGGGGCAAAAAACAGTTAAGTGTGGACTTTTTAAGAGGGATCTGGCAACCCGATAGCGATAGCGATAGAGTATGATGGGTTGAGCAGTGAGAGCAGCTCTCAGCAGAAGAGGAAAATTCAGGCATTTGCATAGAAGATGCTTCTGCTACTTTTAAGTTGTAAGTCTGGCTGCATTTTGACTTCAGTGGAAACAATAAACGGTAACAGATGGACCAACAAGACACAAACCATATATAAATACTGTAAGTAAATCCTACACGTGACTGTTTCATAGGCAGCTGTACTAATCCCTTAGCTCTGTACTGTATTAAAAAACATGTTCTGTCTCTGTTTGCACTTCAAGCATAGTCTTAATATGACTGGTTATGGTTCTGCATAGTTAAATTACAAGAGATTTAGGAGAAAAAAACACAAACCATAGGCTTAATATGACTGGTTGTGGTTTGCACTTATTGTTTGCACTATATAAGACCTATTTTTTATTCTTATTTCTATTTCTTATAGAATCAATGTGAGAGAGAAACCAGTCTGTTAAATTTGTGTTATATGATTTTGTCAAAAAAACATTTTTCATTTTTGACGTTTTCTTTAAAATTTTATTTTTAAATCTCGTCTCGTCTCGTTCTCGTGAACCCAATATCGTGTCTCGTCTCGTGATTTTAGTGTCTCGTCACACCCCTAGTAAATACACTCCCCTTAACATACAAAAAATCAGCTGGTAAACTAATTTTTTATCTTCCAGTAACTGATACAGGCATTGGATTTATATTACAATATATTACCAAAGAGCAGCAGATTTCTCACCAGTGTGTCCTTGCTGGTGAAGTGCACCAGCCAGCCCTCCTTCATGACGTTGCTGCTTTTTCTCTTGGTGTGCTTGACTGACTGGACCACTCGCATGAGGGGGATGTTGTTGCTGGTGCATGGGCTTTTTTTTACATCGATGAGTCACGAGTCAAAAACATACAAAACATGATAAAACACAGTTTTTAAGTTTAAATCACATCCAGGCAGGTATGGGGTACCTTACATCTAAAGTATTTATTTTAAATTATATACTGTATATATACAGCTCTGGAACAGATTTAAAGAGATCACTTCAGTCTCTGAATCAGTTTCCCCGATTTTGCCCGTATATGCTGAAATGAGAAAAGATGCCCTCAAATAATGCAAACAAAACAAGTTCATATTCATAAAGTTTTAAGAGTTCAGAAATTAATATTTGGTGGAATAACCCTGGTTTTTAATCACAGTTTTTATGCATCTTGGCATCATGTTCTCCTCCACCAGTCTTACACACTGCTTTTGGATAACTTTATGCTGCTTTACTCCTGGTGCAAAAATTCAAGCAGTTCAGTTTGGTGGTTTGATGGCTTGTGATCATCCATCTTCCTCTTGATTATATTCCAGAGGTTTTCAATTTGGTAAAATTAAAGAAACTCATCATTTTTAAGTGGTCTCTTATTTTTTTTTCCAGAGCTGTATATATGTAATAAAAATGAAATTAAATACGTTATATGTTTGAATTTCTTGCTACTCAGCAGATTTGCCAGTGTTGAATCAACAGTGTTGGTGGTAAATTAACACCGCAAATGTTAACATTTCACACTCACAGTGTAAGACAGGGACATTTCCTGTGCAATCTCTCTGTAAGCAGAAGAGCCGCTTCACACCAAAGCTTACATTTGGCTTTTGATTATTATTATTTTTTTTTTTTAGTACAACAGACTCAGTAGCTCATTTACTTAATCACAAGTGATATGGATATTTCATTACATTACTACACTACAGTTATGCCTTAGCCCTTATTTATAGTGTTTGTTCCTGTCTTGTGTTCTTGCTCCTATCTGTACCCTATAGGTTCCATATATGTCCAGTACAGTGGACAAAAATGAATTGCCAGGTCTCTGATCAGAACCAGGCATCTAAATGCATTTCTGAATTAGAACTTAATATGCTGAGTATAAAAGAGCGTTTCTCCCTCTGTTTGGTTTAGTTTCACACAGGCATTAAAACTAAATGCACCAAAACGTGCACAAATAAACCATGTGATCACATTGTCTACTCTGATTGGTCAGAGCTGTCTGGCTCGGAAGCAAGAACGTAAATATAGTGAGAAGGTTCTGTGTTCCAGCAGGTATATCTGTGCAGTGTGAAACTGCTTTAACACAGAACACATTGAGTTGTCTGAGTGTTGGAGCTTCTCAGTTAATCAGTCAGAAAAATATCTGTGCACTGGACAGGGGCAGGGCAGATTACGGCAAAAGTTGGAATCAAACGTGGTGGCGTAATTAATAGCATGCATTAATGATTCAACATTGATAGTCCTACTTTAGAGATTACACTATATTACTAAAGTACCAGTAGGCTGAGAGTGTAATGTACCTGATGATTCTGTTGGACTCATCAGGATCTGGATCATGAAAGTCCACCAGTTCACCATGTCCTGCATCCAGCAGTCCTGCATGATCAGACACTAGTGACTCCTCCATCTCATCTATGAGGGGACTGTTCCTCTCTCCATCATGATCATCACAGCCTTCCTCCATCACTATGTCTGACTCAGCACCAGGACTCAAAAGATCTACAAGAGAAGAGAAGAGAAAAGAAGAGAAGAGAATTTATTTTAAATTCATTTATATCATTTATAAATATTTAAATATGCACAAAAAATAACTTTAAAATACATTTTATTATTCAGCATGGTGTATAGGCCTAATTGCAAAAGTAAGATATGTACCATGAACGTTACCATAAAATATAATTATTAAAATCCTTCAGAGATGCAATTTTTGCATCATTGTTTAACTTCAAATATTATCTATGCTTTCAAAATATATTTAAAAATATATATTTTTCAAAATAAATCCATAATATTTAAGTTAAACTACACATTTTTGTTGTTTCCCCGGTTTCACTCAGTCCTGTTACTGTAACACATTACCCCATCTGAAACATCTGGAACATTCTACGACAGGAAGTCACATCTACAACAGGAAGTGACATCAGTTGCTTCTTCTCAAGACCATGGGAAGACTAAAATTAAGTTCCCTCATTTGTTGTTTTTTTTGTATATGTTACTCTGTTACTCAAAACACAACAGTGCCAGTAACAGGAGTGAGTATTAGCTAATGTAAACCAATTTTTTTGTTTGGTTCATCATTTATTTATTGGTTTAATAAATACCATGATAACACATTTGATCAATTTTAAGTTTTGGTCTCCTTAAAAAGTTAAAAATGGCTTTGCATATTTTCTAAAAACACAATATATGTATATGTATATATAATGTATATGTATATGTATATATAATGTATATATATATACATTTATAGTGATTGTTTTTTACCATAAATATCAATTATTTGAACATGCAGTCAACCATTTCTTTAAAATAAAGAATTTCTTGAGAGAAAATCGAGAATTAGGAATTAGTGGACTTGCTTTGAAAAATTATTTTTTAAATGTCACATGAGTTTTGGTCACAGGACTGAGCCAGAACATGTAACAGTTTGACCAGTACATGTTTTGAATATATGTGTTATATATGTGTGTTATTAGATTCAGAGTTAAAAAAATATTTAAAATTAAAAAATTAAGTTTAATTTGGAAGAGTAATATAATTTCAACAAGCAAATGGCACCCATTCGGTGGAATGGCCCATTTTATCATGTATTGTTTTTTTTGTTTTTTTTATAATCCAGCACTAAATATAAATGCTACAGGCCACAGTTTTGCACCTAAATTAATTTAGCTGCTGATTTCAGTGTGGCTGAACAGTTGCGAGATAAATATTGTTGTTTTCGTTGAGAAAATGCAGCATCGCTGATCGTGGCATTAAGAAGCACAAAGCTGTGCTAAAGTTAGACTTGCCTCCGTTTCTCGACACCTCGCCAAGGCAGTTGTTTGGCACTTTGGGTGCACATCGTTTGTGGCAGTTGAATTTGCAATCTGAAACGGTGTGAGGAGAAAAAGAGAGATGAGAAAATCGTAGCAAAGTGGGGAGGAGAGAAAGAGAGAGAGAGAGAGAGAGAGAGAGAGACCTGGCACAGTGACATGAGCGTGTGTTATGCTATTGGCTGACAGGCTGAGACCTCGCACGTTGCAGAAGCACATTAAAACTGTTTCTGCCAGCCAGCTGACAGCACTCTAATGCCTGAGACGCTGCATACCTTATATCACAGCAGCCCTTTCTGTATTCACATACACACAAGCATTAACACTGCACCGCATTAACCCCTACAGCTGCAAGGACCAATGGGTGACTTCAGACCTCCATTCCTCACTTTCATAACCACACATAATGAGGGTGTAAAAAATCTATATAGTACTCTAACACCAGAAAATAACATTTTATCCAGTACTTTATTCGAAATTAATACACCACTGATTCACTGATTGGTGGAAACTTCACACTAGACCTCGAGCAGTTTGGACTGTGTGTCTCTCCACTCTTCCTCCAGACTCTGCTCCCTTGATTTACTTTAAATGAAATGTTTTTAAAAATTTACTGATGATCAGTGATGGTTTGTTTGGAGAGACATGTCTGTCATCTGCTGGTGTTGATCCACTGTGTTTTATTATCAAGTCCAAAGGGTCTTGGGTCTGGGTCTTCAGCACAGTGACACTGTTTCGAAAGTTTGAAGGAAAATGAAGGAAAGTAGCTGATGTCTTTACAGGCGGATTACTGGATTAGCATTTTTGCAAAATGGACATAAACCGGCATTTATAAAAAGGCGCGACTGAGTGAGTGGCCATTAACACATTTGGGTGTTCATGCGTACTTCAGAACATGAAATTAGGAGGTCAAAATGTGTGGCCGTTACGAAAAAAATGCAAATCTTCATGTTGGCAGGTGTGAAGTCGATTTTTGGCATTTGTGAATCAATTCAGAATCGTCCCCCAGTCTTATTAAGCACTACAGTCTCTACAGGTTCGTTGGTTTTGTGTAAATCTTATTATTAATCTTTTTTATAATCTGAAAAAGTTTTAATGGAAGAAAAAAGACAAAAGATACATTTTTAATACTTTGAAACTTTGTGTAAAACCTTGAATCTTGTCTTCTACATTTTACACACTATAACCTTTCTTTGTTTTAAATGTTTCATATCCAAAATGGTGGTGATTTTTAGTTTTTGTCTTGATTTTTCTTTTCAGCCACACTGTGTGTATTCATAACCAGCAGCTGTGCAGGTGGAGCAATCACACTGTGGCCTGCACGCCTACTAACATCACTAACTATATATAACTACTTCTGTCATTGTACGTATATGTATGACTCATGTGCAGTTATTGTGGCACTCAAGCCAGAGACTACACTCTAAGAAATATAAGTACAGATTTGTACTTAAAAGAGTACAAAGCTTGTCGCTGGGGCTGTACCTTATATTGAGGCACAAAAAAGTACCTTTCAGTGAAAGTCCTTTTTTGTACCCATGGTTTTTGTGGCAGTAAAGATCATAAAGATTATAAACATTATCATCAACTAAATATGGCTCAAAAACTTGATGATACAAAATTGTCTGGCTTTCAAATAAAAAAATGTGCAATTTAAATATATACTGTTCATTAGTACAGTGATACAGAATACTGAATGTACCCTTTGGTTGCAGGTTAAATGGTACAAATCTGTACTTATTGCTGTTAGAAATGACTTTGTACTTCAGAGGGAACAAATCTGACCCCGTAAAGACCAGTATTGTACCTTTGAGGGTACAATTATAAAGAGTGTACCTTCGAGTACAAAAAAGTACTCATATCGTACCTCTGTTTTTTAGAGTGTACTAGTGAAAATGCTGCTTTTTTGATTGCTTTATTTTACTGATGATTTACTTTATTATACTGATGATCAGTGATGGTTTGTTTGGAGAGTCATGTCTGTCATCTGCTGGTGTTGATCCACTGTGTTTTATTATCAAGTCTAAAGTCAGTGCAGTTTTGTTCTCTCACAAAATCTTAAAGCACTTCTTCATGCTTCCCTCTGCTACTGACAACTTTTATGGAGATGCGGATTTCATTTTCCAGCAGGACTTGGCGCTCTGCCCACACTGCCAAAAGTATCAATTGGTCTTATTATATAATATTCTACGTTTCTGAGACACAGATTTTCATTGTCTGTAAGCCAAATAAATGCTTAAAATAGATCCTTCTGTGTGAAATAAATGATTTGTTTAAATTTGCATGTTTTTTGAAAATAGATGACATTGCCTGGGAGGGTCAGGTGACATGTCACATGAGTATTTTAGGTCACATGCGTCTGTACTAAACGTAAATTGTGTTGAGGATGGCATGAGCCAAAACATGTCCAACAAAAAATGTCCGTACTGTTAAAAGCCAGAGAAAGCACAAGGTAAAGGATATTTTTGTCACAGTTTGGCTACTCAAATGCGCTCCATACAGGCAGGTTATCTCGGCAGGTTATGAGGGACTTCCTGTAAAATGTGGGCAATGCAACATAAACGCAGCATCAGAGACCTTCGATCGCTGCCGTGTATAGCATTGTACAGAATAAAACACGCTGCCAACAAGTGCGTTACGCTTCTGGTGAGTAATAGCAAGACCTTTCAAGAGCACATGAAGTGAGCAAACAGCCATGTGGACCCAGGTTTAAAAAGGGAAGTGTGAGCTCGTACCTTTGCACTGCAGGCCCTGGCGGAACAGGCCCTTGAGGAGCTTCTTGCAGTGTTGGCAGACAGTGGGGCGTGTGTAGGAGTGGATGACGAATGTGTGCGGCACCTTGACTTTAGACAGCAGGATCTTGTCGAGCTCGATGGGACGCCCGATGTAGGATTGCGAGTTGGAACGTCCTCTTCCAGGGAATACGTCCGCCTGGCTCTTCTGTAGAAAAGAAGCGGGAAAAAAAAGACTGGGGATCAACGGAGTTCTCTGAGGAAGCGAGAACATCTCGTACTGCTTTTCAGGTAAAGCGTGTACTGTTGTTTCTGTGGTGGAGAAAGTAATTTAAAGGAGAATGGTGTAAAAATTACTTTTGTTGTAGTAAAACATGATAAGGAGTGCTTACCTTTGTTGTATAGGTCATCAACGCTCCCCCACAGCTTTCTGAGATCCAGTAATTTTGTGCTTTTTGCCCAGGACTTCATGATAAACAGTTTTTTACCCCGTTATCCAGCTCAAAGTAGCTCCACACCTCATTGGTAGAATCCAGAGACCCCTGACATCTAAAACGAGGATTTAATAACTTAAAAACTGCACAAGAAGCTTATTAAAAATCACTGTTTACATCCCTTAGTACAGGTAAATCTCCGAGTGCCTCCATCATTGTACTGATAATGTCATATAGACATACATACATAGACTCCGCATTTAACCTGCCTCCCGGCACATAGTGCATTTATTTATCTACACTGAGGAAAGTGTTTAATACACCTATAATAATCTCAACTCTACCAATTTTGACCCGATTTTCACACAGTTTGGTCTGTCACGAACAGCTATTAGATGTAGAAATGATTCAGGATGCTGTTATACATTACAAATACATGCTTTCATGCTGAAATACTTTGTATTATGCTCTTTAACAAAGACAGACATATGGTATGTGATATTAATAATAATTGTTATGTGCGAAATCTATGTATATATGTCCTTGACATTATCAGTACAGTGATGGTGGCGCCCGGAGCTACAAAGAAGCACAATGGAATGTAAACAGTGATTTTTAATAAGCTTCTTGAGCACTTTTAAAGTTATTAATCTCCAGATTCTACCAATCAAGTGTGGAGCTACTTTGAGCCTAAATAACAGTCAAAAAGGACAAAATTACTAGATCTCGGAACACTGTGGAAGAGCGGAGGTGGGTAAAGGTTAGTACTATTTGTTATGTTTTACTACACCAAAAGTTCATTTCACACCAGAGTTCTCCTTTAAGTCTTCTGGCCACGCATGCTTTTGTTGTAACTGTTTCTCGTAATTGCAATAAAATTATCAGAGTTAAACGAACACCTACGATGTACACTGGAGGCCAGTTTACCACAGTAGTTGTTCATTTGATGCTGTTGATTTAGCAACATATATGCTAAAGCTACATAAAACACTGGTTATGTATTTCAGACAGGTGTCAAACATCTCCAGTCATGTGACCGAGCCTACATTCTCCGAGAAGCAAACAAGAATGTTTGTCTAGGAAAAATCAGGTTGTGGCAGATTTGCATTAAACTCAGAACAACGAGTTTCACATCAAGCTGTTATTTAATGTGCCGCTGATTGGCAGATGTGCAAATGTCTTACCACCTGTTGAGAATAGACCTGACATCACGCAGGTGTGCCAAATCAACTGCTCACTGCACTCTAAAGAAAGCAAGCGATCAATAGTCTTCTTGTTCTCCAGTTGTACAAATGGCCAGAGAGCGTAAGTCACTAATGGAGAGAACCCAATGAACTTACAAGACCTTTATTACTCCTAATTCGGGAGAAATAAAAAGCCGATAGCTTTCTATACCAGCGTTAACAATGCGAGTGTTCAAATTTAACCATCTCAATGGTAATTTAACAATAAAATTGCCAATGGCAAATGGAAAAATTGCTAAATTACCAATGGCAAACTTATGCAGGACTGTGCGCCTGTCAAATTCACATGGAGGAAAACACACCAATATATATACACAGTCAGTTTGTACTATATTATTATATTATACTATATTACTACTATATGGCATATTCCGTGCACACAAATCTTATTTTTTTATTTTTAAAAGTACACATTTTGGGAAAATCACTAGAATGTGCTCAGTGTCCTCATGCTGTTAGCATAGCATAGCTATTTTTACTTTCAGTCCTGTTACTCAAAACACAGGAATATTTCTTTTTAATTTACACAATAGTAAATTTGATCAGTTTCAGGTTTGGATCTTATGAAAACATAAAAATGGCTTTGCATCTTTTAGAAAAATACAATGTACATGCAAACGTAGTTAATTTTGTCATAAATATCAATAATTTGAACATTCAGTCACCCATTTATTTAAAACACACACTGCCTTGAGAGAAAATCAAAGGAATCATGTTACATGTTATGAAAAGTTAAATACATGTGTTATAAGATTAGATTGTTATTAAAGTTGAAAAAAAAGTTTAATTTAGAACAGCAACAACAAGCAAATGGCACCCATTCGGTGGAATGGCACATATATTACTATATTAACTATATTAAGGTAACACACAGTCTAGTCAGAATATTATAACCACTTTCTATATACACGGTTTTTAAAATTTGAATCAAACAAAAATCTGAGAAGTTTGTTGTGCAAAAGAAGTCACTTTTTGCCTTCAGAAGTCACTTAATTACTTAATAGAGTCCAGCTGTGGAAAAACAGCATCATAAAGACCTTAAAAAACTTACCAGACAGGTCAGATATAAAGTTGTGGAGAAGTTTAAAGCAAGTTTAGGGTATAAAAAAAAAAAAAAAAAAAACACAAAACACATCCCCCTGTGGACAGCATCCTGTGACCACTTATAAAGGACTAGAACGAACAGTGAGTGGTAAACACAGTGTTTAAAAACTCCAGCAGCACTGCTGTGACTGAACCGCTCTTATCACCAGCACAACACACACTACTAACACACCCCCACCATACCACTGTTTCACTGCAGTGCTGAGAATAATGACCCACCACCTAAATAATAACAGCTGCTCTGTGGTGAAAACTGAAAAACAGGGTGAAAGAAAGAGAAAAAAGATATAAGACGTAGTTTTAGAAGAGCAGTTATAGAAACACAGCGTGGTCATAAAAATCGGACTAGACTGTGTAATACTTAGTACTTTTGGATGAAGTATTATTTACCTCTAATGCGGAACGCAGCCACCTGCATTATATAAATACTCACAGCAGAGTGTTATGGAGGGGGTGTTTCATGTTCTTGTATCTGTTTAGATTTCTCTGAGCTTTTGGCTTCTGCCAGTCACTTTGCTGGCCTGTCTCACAGCTCCAGTCTATTCCTGTCGGAGGTGCGCATGTTGACATTTACATAGAAAGATGGAAAACTCGGCATTACTCATACTTAGAAAATTGTGTTTTTTGTTTTTTACTTTTTTAGAATGAATGTATGATTAATTCTTCAACTCTTTGAACTCTAGGCTGTTTTGGAGTATTTTTTCTTCGTTTTTGTTTTCAGTTCCTCTTTCAGGTCTTATAACACAGTAATTCTATCAGACAGACACATGCCCTGATCTCTTTTACTTTTACAAAAATATAATCATTTAAAAAAAAAAAAAAAAAGGAAACTGATCATGTTTTGGTCAAAATTTTACCAAACACCTGTTTATTTATACTTATGTTTGACGTGCAAAATAGGGAATCTTTCTAGAACTCTGATTAGCATTTATAGTGTAAATAGTCAAATTGTACCACCAATCAGAGAACACACTCCATGTTTAACCGCATTTTTCGCACTATAATTTGCATTTAAAATACTTTAATTTTCCAAAAATCCCCTGTGTGCTTTATAATCTGGTGCGCCATAGCATTAGCTAACTGTGCTAAGTGCTAGCCATTTCGCTGTTCAGAGGTGAGTATTATTGGCCTGTAGCCTGCTGCTAACACCAGCTAGCACTGGAGCGCTAACTGGAGCGCTGGCTTTTTCACCGTTTATAGATAAATATATTAATAATGTATTATGTATTATTATTAATAATGAATTATTAATAATAATAATGTAGCTTCTACATTTAAAGTGTTAAAACAAGCTAAGTGGGACGAACCCCTAGCTGACTTAAACTGGAACACTCAGGGTTCCTTAGTGTAGAGCTGTCGAGCTAGCGCTAGCAGTAAGCCGCTAATGATAATGTTGCTGCACCCAGAATTAGCGGAAATCTGGAAATCTAAGCTTACTGTAAATAAACTGAAGCACTTTACTCACCCAAATAATAATAAATTATATTTTATAGTTTTGTTTACTTAGCTTAGCTTTACTTAACTTAGTTACCCCTCCACTACCACCCAGTGGTGAGACCCGAAAATAGACCCGAAAATAGATGTTCACTGATCTTATAATGCGTCTTATAATGAAGTGTGCCTTATAGTGCGAAAAATAAAGCACTTTTAAAGCAAATGTACCACAGATCCTACAGAAAATAGCATAATAAAGCTTTGCCTGGTGGATGGAACAGACTCATGGAATTATTTTTTTATTTTTAATATAGGGTAGCAGTGAATCAACTTAAAAAAAAAAAATCATCTGTTTGTATTATATTATATTTATGACACCTGTGGTTGAACAGGCCCTGGCCAGATGTAAATGAGGTAGTGACAGATTAAACATAAAGCAAGGCAAAAAAAAATGCAGGCATTATTTGCTCTAATCTGTCTTGTGTGAGGTAAACTGGGTGCAGTCGGCAGATGTTGGTTTTTGCAGTCAACAGGCGATTAACAGTTTCCTTTAAACAAACTCGAGTGTGTATCACAGCATTTCTGGTGTCAGGATAAAATGTCTCAACCTTTGGGAAACAGGGATTTGAAGCTTGCCGCTTGACGACTGCAACTAAATCCAACAGAACACCTCTGAATAGTTCAATGATCTCTGGCAGAGTTATCACCAACATACCATAATCTGTACAGCCTCGGGAGACATCATATTACACACCTGATTAGCTGTCAGCTGATGCCCAATATCACCTTCACATTAGATGCATATACAGTATGATATGCTTTTTCCTTAGTATTAAACAGAGCAGGACACCAATCGACACAGTATAACATTAACCTTACATTCAGTATAATATACAGCTCTGGAAAAAAAATAAGAGAGCACTTAAAACTGATGAATTTCTTTGATTTTACTAAATTAAAAACCTCTGGAATATAATCAAGAGGAAGATGGATGATCACAAGCCATCAAACCACCAAACTGAACTGCTTGAATTTTTGCACCAGGAATAAAGCAGCATAAAGTTATCCAAAAGCAGTGTGTAAGACTGGTGGAGGAGAACATGATGCCAAGGTGCATGAAAACTGTGATTAAAAACCACCAGGGTTATTCCACCAAATATTGATTTCTGAACTTTTAAAACTTTATAAATATGAACTTGTTTTCCTTGCATTATTTGAGGTCTGAAAGCTCTGCATCTTTTTTTGTTATTTCAGCCTTTTTTCATTTTATGCAAATAAATGCTCTAAACGACCATTTAGATAACAATGATAATTTTACTCAAACATAAACCTACAAATAGCTAAATCAGATAAACTGATTGAGAAACTGAAGTGGTCTCTTATTTTTTTTCCAGAGCTGTATATATATATATATATAACGTACATAATATACATGATATATATAAAAATGGTTATGTTTTTAATTATTTAACAAACAGTGTACTAAATAACAATAACAATAAATTAATAATGTTTAAAAAAAGTTGTGCCCTGCTCTCTCTTATGTTGTTATTAAATTATAATAGAATGATGGTAATGTGAAATAAAAACTATAAAAGCAATACTTACATCCATGCTTGGACTGACAGGAGACTGAAGAAAGAAGACATAGGAAAAAAAAGAAGAATATTAGTGAAAACATACTGAGAATATGAACTATGCAGAAAGAGAAGGAGTTGTTAGGATGTTAGATTGGAAAGGGGTGGAGCTTCAGGCATGCTCCTCCTCCCAAAACCTGATTATTTCAGGTTTCAAGCAGGATGGGAAATTTAGCCTGCAGAAAATTTTGTTTCTTTGACTACCTGATAACCCTAAGCCTAACAAATAATGATCACTTTTTATCACAATTTGACTTTTTCAGATAATATTTTAATAAAACATATTACATTTATACACTGCATGGCCAAAAAAAGTCTCCACCTGGATTTAAGTAAGTAAATGATGTGGGGTTGGTTGGTTGATGCTGCAGTTGGTCTGCAGGTTTAGGTTCAGCAACAGTATGTGCTGAAAGAATGAGGTCAGCTGACTCTACCTGAATATACTGAATATAGAGCAGGTTATTCCATCAATGGATTTTTTTTCATATTCCAAGATGATAATGTCAGGATTCATGGAGCTGGAATTGTGAAAGAGTTCAGGATTCAGGGAGCATGAGATCATCATTTATCATTTTCACACATGGATTGAGAGAGAGTTCACCACAGAGTCCAGATCTTAACCTCATTGAGAATCTTTGGGATGTGCTGGATGGAGAAGAGCTGCTTTGTGCAGCGGTCAGACTCTACCATCATCAATGCTGCTGCAAGATCTTGGTGAAAAGTTTATTAATTAATACAACACTGGATTGAAATAAATCTTGTAAATTTGCAGAAGCTTATTGAAACAATACCACAGTGAATGCAGTGTGCAGCAATCAAAGAACTTTTTTTTGGCCAGGCAGTGTATTAATTATTCAGCTTGTTGTAAACATTTGAAATAGAAAAAAGCTGAAACGAGTTCAGTGAAAACCTGTAGTGAAACTCACCAGTAAGGCCTCATCAGAGGTGCTGGGTGAAGGTTCAGCAGACACAGAGCGGGTGTGGGTCAGGCCAGTGAGGGACACATTAGACAGCCTGCGTTTCCGAACACCACTGCAGTTGTTTGGGATCTTAAAGGCACACCGTTTATGGTAGTTCAGCCCACAGCCTTAAATCATGACAGAACAAACCAAAGAATGAACAAGAAATAGCTTAGATCAGGCACAAAATATCCATGTTCTGCCCAAGCCCGCCCCGTCCCGCCCCGCCCCGTCCCGCCCCATGAACTGTCACTATGAGCCTGATTTAAACTAAACAAGAATTTCAGCTGTTTGAATGAGCAAAATCTGTTCAGAATAATGCTAATTAACATTGCAACACTGAAGAAGCATAGACCTATTATTTAATCAAATATGTATTAAAAACTGATCTCCAAAAGATAATCCACAGGTCTAAACATCAGTAAAGTAGGCTAAATTTACGTCTGAATGACTTTCCTCTAATCTAATATAATTTAACATGCTTTAAGACATTTTTTGCAAGTGCAAAAATACAATAAAAAAAAAACAGTACAGCACTGCACACTTGTGTGATTTGTCACTTTGCCATATTGTGATTATCACACCATAGCTTTATATACAATAAAATAGCATTTAAAACAGATGCCAACGTCACAGACTATTTTCTTGAGCCCGAACCGACTAGACCTGAGGAAAGTGGTGGGAAATCTGACTTATTAGAGAATCTAAGCTCTAATAAGTAAGCAAGTGGTCCAGTTATAACATTCCTAAAGCAACGAAACATTACCTAATTTACCTACAGGCACCGAGAAGCCAAAATTGCTAATTACTGTTAATAATTAATGACAGTTGGGTAGGGTACAGTCAGTGCTATACAACTACAGCCAGTTCACCTTCCTTCCAAGTTCACTTTCCTTCAATAACTGTTAGATATACTGATAGTACTGAGAGCAAGCTATAGAAACAGCATTTTCTTTGAGTGTTAACAAGGTTTCTTACCTTCACACTTGAGTCCCTGCCTCACCAGACCCCACAGCATCTCTCCACAGTGGTCACAGAAAGCAGGGGCGCGGTACGAGTGGACAAACAGGGAGTGAGGTCTGATCTGAAAGTCCTCCACTGTCGCAGAAGCTGCATTCACGCAAAAGAAAAACCGTGTCAGACATTAAACACAAGCCTTTTGTAGACATTAATCAACCCTGATAGTAAGTGTTGGGAAGCTTTTTAGCCTTTATCTTTACTGGATCATCTTTATATCCTCACTATATCCTTATATCCTCGCTATGTACTAACATTTTTTGGGGGCAATGAGCTTCAGGGAATGGGTTTCCATGACCAAGCCGCTTCATCCAAGCTGATGCGTTTGTCTTGTCTTTTCACTGAATATAAAGTCCTGGGGATCATCAAGATGTTTGCTGGCAAATGTGAGACTGGTCTCTGTGTTTTTTCGGTCATCAGAAGTTTTTGATTTGAGTAGTTTTCTTATTATTGAATCATTAACACTGACCTCCTGGATGAGTTGTCCATGCCCTTTTGGTATACTGGTCACTCCTAGGAAGGTTCACTATTGTTTAATGTTTCTCCATTAGTGAATAATAGCTCTCATTGTGGTTCTCTGGAGTCCCAAGGCTTTAGAAATGACTTTTTAACCTTTTCCAGACTGAAAGATGATCAATGACTTTGTTTTCTCATTGGGACATAATCTGTGCTGCTTCTTGAGATCTTTTATCATGCTTCATTTTTGTCAGACAGGTTCTATTTAAGTGATTTCTTGATTCTACAGTAGAACCAACCAGGCAGTAATGAGGTCTGGTTGTGTTTAGTCGTGAAATTGTAGTAAAAAAACACATCTTTCCAAAAAATGTGATTAATCACAGTTAATTTATGGGGGGCCAGGTTGGTTTATTCACTTAGGACCAGGTTTGTTTGGTTAATACTTGACAAATACTTTTTCACTACACTGTACACTGCTTTACTTAGTAATGGTAATTTCAAAAAAGGCGACCAGTTCATGAGATACTAACTTTCAAAGTTATTTAAAAATGTAATATTGAAATAAAATTAAAGGTTTTCTCAGTTTTTTCTTAAAAATGTTTCAAGACAAATTGCATAAAATGATCTCGCAGCTCAAATGAGTTCAGAATTGAACAAAATCTCACTTAATTTGTTTTGCTCACCCTGCTGCCTATCACATCATTTGGACTTTCACCTTCATGAGGGAATTCAGCTCTCAAAATCCCTGCCGTTATGAATAAACACGGCATGAGATTTTGAGAGGAAAAAGGCAAACAAGCGGTGCAGAGGGAGATATATTTTTATTCAATCGTGCCTCTCCGCACGGGCCCTCCTCGGGGGAAGTGCATCTTTGGAGGGGCAGATGGACGGGAGTCCTGGCCAAAGCCGAGCTGCCGCTGCCTCTGCCTGCACCGGACCCTGAGCGGCCGGCTTTCCGGGGCCCGGACTCCCTCTCCCAACAGGAGCAGGGTGCGTGTCTGTCGGGGTTAAACGGGCTGGAGATTAGCGGCTCCCCAAGCGGGGCTGATGGTCAGTCGCAAATTAATTAAGGTTTTCAATTGGGCCATCTGAAAGCAGCGAAAGTCTCACAGAGAAGCCAATTTGAAGCCTGGTGGCATCGATTTGTCTCTCTAAAGTGAATTGGGCAACAGATTTCTTTTTAAAATGCACTGATGGATTTTGTTTTTTATTTATTTAGCTTTTTAATTTATTTTTCAATTTTTTCCTTTTTTTTAATCTTCAGTCACCCTGTGTGCACGTTCAAAGCATGCGCAGCAGTGCATATAGTGCCATAACCAGCAGCTGTGCAGCCGTAGCAATCATACAGGGGCCTGTGTGCTTACTAACAAATGCTAAACTATATACTAGTGCATCTTAAAAAATTTAAATATAATTGAAAAGTTACTTTAATTCTGTATTACACAGTGATCTATTTTTAGCGCTTATTGATGATTATGGCTTACAGCCAATTCAAATCCAGAAATCAGTGTCTCAGAAAATGTAAATATTATATAACACCAATTGGTACTTAGTTATGGCAGTGTGGGCAGTGTGCCAAGTCCTGCTGGAAAATGAAATCCGCATCTCCATAAAAGTTGTCAGTAGCAGAGAGAAGCATGAAGTGCTGTAAGATTTTGTGGGAAAACAAAACTGCACTGACTTTAGACTTGATAATAAAACACAGTGGATCAACACCAGCAGATGAAAGACATGTCTCTCCAAACCTTCACTGATTGGTGGAAACTTCACACTAGACCTCGAGCAGTTTGGACTGCGTGTCTCTCCACTCTTCCTCCAGACTCTGCTCCCTTGATTTACTTTAAATGAAATGTTTTTAAAAATTTACTGATGATCAGTGATGGTTTGTTTGGAGAGACATGTCTGTCATCTGCTGGTGTTGATCCACTGTGTTTTATTATCAAGTCCAAAGGGTCTTGGGTCTGGGTCTTCAGCACAGTGACACTGTTTCGAAAGTTTGAAGGAAAATGAAGGAAAGTAGCTGATGGCTTTACAGGCGGATTACTGGATTAGCATTTTTGCAAAATGGACATAAACCGGCATTGATAAAAAGGCGCGACTGAGTGAGTGGCCATTAACACATTTGGGTGTTCATGCGTACTTCAGAACATGAAATTAGGAGGTCAAAATGCGTGGCCGTTACGAAAAAATGCAAATCTTCATGTTGGCAGGTGTGAAATCGATTTGTGGCATTTGTGAATCAATTCAGAATCGTCCCCCAGTCTTATTAAGCACTACAGTCTCTACAGGTTCGTTGGTTTTGTGTAAATCTTATTATTAATCTTTTTTATAATCTGAAAAAGTTTTAATGGAAGAAAAAAGACAAAAGATACATTTTTAATACTTTGAAACTTTGTGTAAAACCTTGAATCTTGTCTTCTACATTTTACACACTATAACCTTTCTTTGTTTTAAATGTTTCATATCCAAAATGGTGGTGATTTTTAGTTTTTGTCTTGATTTTTCTTTTCAGCCACACTGTGTGTATTCATAACCAGCAGCTGTGCAGGTGGAGCAATCACACTGTGGCCTGCACGCCTACTAACATCACTAACTATATATAGCTACTTCTGTCATTGTACGTATATGTATGACTCATGTGCAGTTATTGTGGCACTCAAGCCAGAGACTACTAGTGAAAATGCTGCTTTTTTGATTGCTTTATTTATTTGTTTGTTGGTTTCTATATTGTAGTACATATTGCACATACATTCAGTGCCAGTCAAAAGTCTGTTTTCTTTCTTTTATAATTATTTTTACATTAAAAATGTAATATTTAGGGACATATTAGGGACATATGTGGAATTATTCTGTAAAAAGCAGAATATGTTTTATACTTTAGATTCTTCTTTAGAAGTATCACATTTATCTTTGAGGACAGATCTGCACACTCTTGGTGAGAGTTTAATCTCAGTATCTTCATGAGGGAGAGTCACCTGGAATAGGCGCTTCCCACAGCTTTTACCATTAGAAGGAAACATGGCGACACCCTTGTTCCTTACTAGTGTCACTTAAAATGCACCTTATAATCTGGTGAGCCTTATGTATAAGAAAAAAGCCCAGAAAATAGGTGTTCATGGATAGTGCAACTTATAATCCAGTGCATCTTTTAGTCTGGAAAAAATGGTCATTTAATTGTCAGAAATTCAAAATTTCCCAACTCTAAATAGCAAAAGATTTTTTTGGTGTAATTTTAGTTTTTTCATTCTTTAAATATCAGATTAGTCAGATGAGTTCAAATATCATATCAGTTTTGTTTAGTTAATTAAAGCTCATACACTTAATGTTGTCTTATTATTGTTATTATTATTTAATTATTAAATAATTTAATTTATGTATTTATTTATTTATTTATTTATTTGGAACCCATTGGGACACATACAATCCCGGTTCCACTACTGACGCAATAAAAATCAGAAAAAAAACAAAAAAAACTGGAAACTGCTCAAAAGTCTAAAACAGGGTCAAAACTCCGCCAAAACAAACCCAGCTTTATTTATATTTGTAAATTGTGGAATGAAAGAGTGGCTTTTTGGAGAGACGGATTGGAGTGTTTTGATTGGCTCTTGTTGGCTACATGTCGGTGGAACCAATAGCGGCTGAGTGGCGAACCCAGCGGGAGGACTGCTTGCTTCGGCGCGCGCCCGTCGCCTCCTCTCCAACATGGCTTCCCCACAGCCCGCTCAAGTAGAATACATTCTGATTAGGCATTCTCCGGCTAAATTGCTTCAATTCATTCAAATTATTGTTTTGCCTTTTGTTTAAAGGCCAAGATATGTTTGCAAGTTTGAACTACCTGTAAACTGTCATTAAATGCTTCAGGGAAATGAGGGTGGCACGGAAAATGCACCCTGTGCTGACTTAACGTAAATACTTGTGTGTAAGTGTGTGTCTGTGTCTGTGTGTCTGTGTGTGTGTGTCTGTGTGGGTGTGTGTGTGTGTTCCCAAACACAAGCCTTCCATTTCCCAAGTTTCTCGTGTGGCTTGCTGAAATTATAATATGTATGAGTCTTGTTAAGTTGGTTTGTGACAAAATAAAGACATAAATAGGGAAACGTTGGCGTATTATGTGCTGGCATGACGTGAACGGTGCGAGCGAGACGGAGGAAAAGCGGATCCTCCCTCTAATGTGAGGGCTAATGGAGCAGTGACTCACTCAGCGAGAGCACCACCATTATGCTCTTTACTCCTTCAAAAGACACCAGGTCACTCAAAGCTCTTTCCTTCTCCGGCAGCCACTGCAATTATGTGGATGTTGGTGTACAGTAGGTGTGCGTGTCACAGGCTCGCCGCTTCGGGTACCTACACTGAACTCTGCACTGAAGCATTGTTATGCTAGTTTCAGTTCGGTTCAGAAAGTTCACCAGTGAAAGGAATAATCGCATTTCGGTTTCTGTTTGTGAATCCAGGGCTAAAATTGTCAGAGGATGCTGCCAGTAGTAATCACACTGAGAGCTGTAATGATGGAGCTGACATGTATTGACGAGCTCGCTGTAGCGAACAGAACCCTTTCAGTCCACCTGTGATTAAGCAGAAAATCTCTGAATTACGACGCTTCTTCCAACTACGCTTAACTTACACACTTTAAAACGGTAAAAGTGACAAAAAAATGCTGCAACAAATCATCCAAATTCCAAAGCAAGATTCCTGTAGAAAAGCAGCAGTACTGCAGTACCAGCACTATTACTACTACAATAGATGATATCTACATTGTCATGGTGCAGGTCCACTGTAACTAAAACCTATATATTACACCATTAAAGCTGTGAAAGCAGTGAAAAATCATGTTGGGTCATTTCATTTATATGTGGCCTGATGTCAACAAGTATACAGCATTGTGTGTTTTCTGTCTGAGAAAATGACACACATCGCACATCATTCTCTCAACAACCTCAACATGGTAACAGCAGACGAGTGGCCTATTGGTGAAATAACTTCTGTGTAATAACATCTTAAGTAAAAATAATATTCAAGAAAACGTATGAAGAAAAAAGTATTCAAAAAAAGTATGAAGTCTATGTGGTCGAAGTACAAAAATGGGCTGGCAACGGGAAAAAAAAAACGATAGGAAGAGTGAGGCAAAAAAGTAGTCAAAAAACACAAAAATGAGTCGGTAACACGAAAAAACAATCAAAAGAAATGCTTAGTAAAAGATCTAGCAAACTAGATTCAACACCCAGCGAGGAAACATAGGAAAAAGGGTGGTATTTATACAAGGCAGTCCAGGTGTGAGCAATCAGAAGCTTGGTGAGCATGAACCGGGAAGTCCGGTGAGTTAGCATGCTGGGAAATGGAATCCTTGTTGTGAAGTTTGCATGGAGTCCTGAGCAGGCCTGACACTCTTTTACAAAACCATGAATATTACATGGCAATTATATCCACATTTATTTTGTTTTAGCGTGGCATGATTAAAATAAGTCTGGTTGAATGACTCTTCTGATTAAAGGTATTTTGGATCATTCTTCTTTACTAAGCATCTACAGTTCAGTCAGTTTTGTTTCAGGTTTCTGATCATGAACAGCTGCTTTAAATCACACCACAGATAATATTCAATAATATTCAGGTCTGGGGACTGAGATGATCAATCCTGAACGTTGTACTTGTTTTAAATTTTAAACTTCAATTATTAGGATTGTATTATTGGTGTATGTAGGAAGCAGTAGCCACAGCAATGGTTTACACCACAAGTGGAAGACATTTACTCCTCAGTTTATGCTTCTGAATAAACTATATTGCCAAATGTTTGGTAATATAGTCTATTTAGATAAACTAGAGTAGATGGAAATTTAAAAATGTGAAAAATGCATGCATAAAATGATTACTTCAACTATTTACAAGTTACGTAAATGATTAAAATGTGTGTATGCTATTTTGAACAGGCTGCAGGGCTTTCTGAGTTTAATAGAATCCAACTTTTGCGTTGCTTGTTAGAAAAATTATACCCTCAGGAAAGTGACGAGAGAATCATTATAAATGATTCTGGCTGACTTGGCTCTCTCGAGGGGGAGTCATAATTAATAACCATTGATCTAACTTTGTGGCGGTCATGACGCTCTATTATGTTTTACAGTGAGATCAGCTGCCAGGTGTGCTGTTTGAGGAGTGTCACTCCCAGAGGCTCATCTTTGAAACTGTGTGCATCTGGGCGCGTTAATCACCTGATCCCCTCCCTGACAATCACACACACACATACACACTCGCGCGAGCAGAAAAACACACACACACATGCATACAAACGCAGCCAGAACAGGTTGGGTGAAGGAGGGCGGGAGGAGGAGGAGGTGTCAGTCCCTCTTTATCTCCGCAGAACAGACTCTCACTCAATTACCTGTCAGACCGCAGCCGAGGGGAGGAGTAGGTAAGGAGGGAAGAGGGCCTGCCAAGCGTTTGTAGAAACACTTTAGCAGTGTCAAACGTGATACCTCCACTGCTTCCTCCTCCTGGGTGAAGCAGCTCCGGCATTCGCACCGGTTACGGCAGCCAGACTTGGATGGGCGTCAAATTTCCCACACGCCAACCCAAAAAACAGCCAAAAACTCTGCAGTGTTGCTGTGCACGACACCGGTGATTGATTACTTGGAAATAAATCTCACTTACAGTCATGTATGAATATACAGCTCCTCTGATTTTGCTATTTATAGGTTTATGTTTGAGTAAAATGAACATTGTTGTTTTATTCTATAAACTACAGACAGCATTTCTCTCAAATTCCAAATAAAAATATTGTCATTTAAAGCATTTATTCACAAAAATCTAATAATGTCTAAAATAATAAAAAAGATGCAGAGCTTTCAGACCTCTGATAATAATGCAAAGAAAACAAGTTCATTATATTATAAAGTTTTAAAAAGTTCGGAAATCAATATTTGGAGGAATAACCCTGGATTTTTAATCCATGGCCAGTTCCCCTCCACCAGTCTTACACACTGCTTTTGAATAACTTTATGCTGCTTTACTCCTGTTGCAAAAATTCAAGCAGTTCAGCTTGGTTTGAGGATCAGTTTGTGATCATCCATCTTCCTCTTGATTATATTCCAGAGGTTTTCAATTTGGTAAAAAAAAAACATCCTTGATTGTGTTCCTTGATAAAGCAAGTTACTATGCATATAACTCTTGTAAGAGGTGTCAAAAGTATTTACATTCATTACTCTGTCGGTAGAAGTATTGATACTAGAGTTTGAAATACCACTATAGAAGTTATAGTATCAACTCAAGCTTTTTACTCTTGAAGTAAAAGTGTAAAAGTACTGGTTTCAAAATTACTTAAAGTATACAAGTAAAAATAATGTAAGGGTAAAAATAAAGCCATAGAGAACAAAAGCTTAGGCCACGCCCACAGATTCCTATCTCACCAAGAGTACGCAGATCTGTCCTCAAAGATAAATGTGCTACTTCTACAGAGGAATCTAAAGTGTAAAACACGCATTCTATAAAATATATGTCCATATGTTCCTGTGTAGCTTTAATATATCTTAAATATATATATTTTTAAATCATAAAAAGAAAGAAAACAAATTCATTGAGAAGAAGTGTCCAGACTTTTGACTGGTACTGTCTGTATAATTGTCAGTGTCAGCGGTGTCGGGGAGGACCAGGAGGAGTTAAACATGACCCCATCTGGTTTTTACTCTCAGATTAAATTAGATTAATGGTTCAATTATTATATTCAATCTGTCAATTTTTCTGGATTCAGATTATAAAAGACTGGTGATTTTGGAAAATTAAAGCATTTTAAGTGCGCCTTATAGTGCAAAAAATACAGTACATTAAAAGGACCTACAGTATTAAATCTTTGAGGACTGATTTGTTGATATCTTACCAGAGAGCACGACCTCCACCAGATCTCCTTCCATGATGTCTGAAGCACATTTCACCAGCTGCAGGATGTTGTCGGACGTCGGATCGTGACGGAAAAGCAGGATCTTGTCATACATCCCATAGAAGCCACACTCTGGAAACTGTACAGAAAAATAATAATAATCCGACATTAGCCGATTGAATACGCAGTTCTTTGTCTTTATTGCCTCAAACCTTCTTTTGATTCATTCATGATATATGCATTTTTTTTTTTTTTGCATTATTTGAGGTCTGAAAGCTCTGCATCTTTTTTATTATTTCAGCCATTTCTAATTTTCTGCAAATAAATGCTCTAAATGACAATTTTTTATTTGGAATTTGGAAGAAACGTCTGTATTTTATAAAATAAAACAACAATCTTCATTTTACTCAAACATATACCTATAAATAGCTAAATCAGAGAAACTGGTCTCTTAATTCTTTTCCAAGTGTGTTAATGCTAACAGCTAACTAAAGTGACTGAGCTCATGAAAACTGTCCGTGATTGGCTGAGGGTAGGCACATGACATAGGGTTCTGATGAAGGTGAATTGTGAGAATTGCTATTGCTAGAATAAACATGATTATCATATAAATATAAGATTTACATTCTGGCAATTCCTCGAATAGAAAAATTATTAATTTATTATTTTTTTTTTAAATTAAAGAATAGCTGCAATAGTCTTTTCTTTGCTGTTTGCTATAACAACCAAAGAAGATGCTCTTTTGAGACTTCCTTAGACGTTCTCTAACAGAGAACGCAACATTATTTAAACAAATGAAGTAGAATATTAAAAATAATAATAATAAAACATTAAAAACAAAGCCCACAGCCTGCATCTCACATAAATCACGGCTCAAAGTCCACTTTATTTATTTCTGTTTTTTTCTGCACTTCCTAAACAGTTTTAGGAACAACAGTCTCGCAATCAATTCAATGTCAAAGAAGAGAGCAACATATTGACTGACCCACGTGGGCCGCTGGGGAAACGGCCTGCTAGCCTCATTCTGTATTGATCGCCGCTGGGCTGAGGTAGAGTGGCACTGCAGAGAAGGCCTGCATGGAGCGGCTATTCAGACCTGCGCCATTCACAAAAGACGCTCATACTGGGCCTATTATTGGGTCTATTTACATACGGCAAACCAAGGAACCTCATATTCGCTCGATAATTGCTCCGTAGGCCGGTTCGGCCCCATGCGCCAATGGATATTTGGACTTTGCAGTTATCAAAACACTAGAATAAAACACTGCTATTCATGTTAGCACTACTGCACAAGCAGAATTGTAAAGGTGTGTTCAGAATCCTCTTCTCCTGAGACGTACAATGACTGTGGGTCATATAAAACCTAGTAATGGTGTTTACAGAATAGATTTGTATTAAAAATTCACATTGTCATAGACTGATGTCACTGTCCTTTTTCAATAGTGACTAGGTTCTGGTTGCAGTTTATAACAGTGAGGCTTTACACCTGCAAACCATTTGCTCACTTGTACTAGATATTAACAAGAAAAAGTCAACAGCCATCTGCAAAAGGAGTAATATAGAAACGTATTATACACAGAGAAAAAATAATACACAGGATTAAACACACAGTTTTGCCTACAATAAATAGTGTAATAGTCAAACAAGCACTGGATGTTAATCGACACAGATTTCTCTCCTGAAAACTGTTTATTTGGGTGAGTAAAGCGCTTCTGTTTATTAACAGTAAGCTTAGAATTCCAGATTTCCACTAAGCCTAGCCACGGTTAGTGGCTAATGCCGCCCGACAGTGTTACACTGACACATAGCTTAGCTTTACATAGCTTAGCTTAGCCACATAGCTTGTTTTAACACGATAAATGCACAAACTACAGTGCAAAATGCCTCTTTTGCCTCTGCTCAGCTAAAGAGCCAGTGCTTAGTGAGGTTAGCGGCTAATGCTAATGCTGCTTCAGTCTCCGTGCTAAGAGAACTAAACTGAAACTTCTCTTTAACTCTGTACTTCAGCAGAGTTTCTTTACTGCTCCTTAATACCTGACTGGTAAAATTCATACATTCATGATTTTTGGGAAAATTAAATAATTTTAAGTGTGCATTATACTAGTGTATCTGAAAAAGTTAGAATATCATTGAAAAGTTACTTTATTTCATTAATTCAGATTACAATATAAAACTCATATATTATATAGATGTATTACACACAGAGTGATCTATTTTAATTGTTTATTTCTTTTATTGCTGATGATTATGGCTTACAGCCAATAAAAACCTAAAAATCAGTGAATATTTTTAACAGAACACTTTTAAAAAGGAGTTTATTTCAGATCATTCAGAAATAATTTCTATTGGTCCATTCATCAAGAAATATTGACAGAGTGTAAGGGACAGTTTGTGTGCTCAAATTATGTATTAAACTAAAAATCAACAAAAATGGAGGTACACTCGTTTTTCATTGGACAGCGACAGTATGCAGATGCTACCTATATAAATTGACAGAATTTGAGACATTTAAGAAGAGAAGCTCTCAGACTGGTTCAAAATAAACTCTGGAACATGGTGTGAGCAACTGGAATCAGCTGTACTCCTTATATTTGAACTAAAGGTTTGCAGTTTAAGATGGTATTTTACTCAGAAAATTATTACAGCTATGAAATTATGCCATCTCTGCTGTTGCTCCATTTTAATCCCACAGAAATATGCTCTAGTCCAGAATACAGGACTTTTTTCCAGTGTTTATTTTTTAAATCCTGCCCCAGACAGGTCTGACCAATAAGCGGAGAGAATGTTCATGCATTTGGGTGCATTTATATTTTTCCATGTCTGCAACCACACAAAACCAAGAGGAAAAAACTTCAAGTTTACAGTATTCTTAAAGCTGATGTCTGTAAGTTTTGGGATTTAGGGCCCTCTCTGGTGAGAATGGCTAATTGCACCCATGGAGCATGCGCAAGAATCATTTTAAATTGGGTGGGTGTGATGCAGTCTCCTTTAAGAGTTTCCGATTCCAGGTTATGTTCAGTCAGAGAGAGAGAGAGAGAGAGAGAGAGAGAAGAAGAGAGAGAGAGCTCAGTCAGAAATTTCACTCCTTCATTTATTTGGCTTTACTATGAGTGAATGATCTACTGAGCTCTGAGTTTCCTCTTCTGAAGTCTCCATTGCTCCACCAGCCGCTCGCATTCAGTAAAACTGAGCCGGATCCTCTTTTAGAGGCTGTACGTGTGACGTAAGTACGTAAAGACACATGATATGACCAGAAAAAAAAAGTGCCCGCAAACATTGACCCGACATCTCAGTTTTTAGAATGAATATATTAGGCTTAGCAGGGATGGGGGTTTCAGCACACTGGTACCATTAAACACAATATTTTATCCATATTCTTCTCCACTCAGAAATGCTTCTGCTTTCAGTTTAGAAACTGAATAATATGGACTGCTGCTTTGACTACAGTCTGTAATTATACTACGAAGTAAAACTCCATGTCGTTGCTGTCCAATGAAAAGCATGTATCTCCAAAAAAGAAACATTACAGGAGGGAGATAAAACCTTCGTAAATTTCAGTGGAAGTCAATGGGAAAAGAGTTTATTTCAGGTCATTTTGTAGAATTTTTGACAGTATAAGAGACAGTTTCTTTCTACAAATTATGTTGTAAACTAAAAATACTTTATATGTATAAATATATATATATTTTTTTGATTGGACAGCATCGATATGCTCTGTAGAGCTGAAACAACAATGGACAATGAGTGTAGAAACAAAGAGACGGCCATTATTCTTCCTGCACTCTGTAACTGACCAATGATCTTCTGCTGGATTAAGGAATTTTCCTAAATATCTTCCTCAATTTTGTGGTTCTAGTACTTTACGTCCCTGCAGAACAAAACAACAAAGCTTCCTCCAGAGTGCTGTTTTATTTTATTATTTTTTTTTAAACAAGCCACAGCATTTGCACTGCAATTGCACTGATGATTCTGTTGCCATCCCAACAGGTTCCAGTAACCTCAAAAGAAGAAATGAAGCGTACGCCGTGTCGTGTCAAGGCAAGGAGGCACCTCTGAGCGGCTACAGCTCGCAATACGAGCCCAGGGCTTGTTCTACTGCTGATACTGATAATACGCTATAAATGAGCGATCTCACGATAGCACGTGATGAGCGATGATGATTCAAGTCCACACTGCTGATGGGCAAGAGCTGTTGTGTTGCCCATCCTCCCCCCCCCCCCACCACATTCTTCCCAACCCCCCCACTTTTTAGTTAATAGCCTGGTCCCCCCCACTTCCTCCCCCCCCCACACACACCCCAACTATCTCTAATGAGTTCCCTCACAATAAAGATACACAGAGGCAAGTGTGCTTTCAGCGCAGCCTCACTGTAACAGTGAGGGTTGTCATGGCAGCAGGAACCCAAGGCTCTTTCCTGATTGAGCACTATTCATTTATTTGAGACAAATGGATGAGTGTGTATCTGCTGCACGGCGGCGGAGCCGTCAGAGCCGCGAGTGACACGGACCAATCCTTGTCATTAACCCCTTGGTAGATGCCCGGCTCCGAGCTCAGGAATCTTATAATAACTGTCATGTTAGAACCTCGGCAGGAACCTCAGGCGAGATGCTCTTTCAGGACTGTCATTTTCTACCCTCTCTTCCTGCCTCTCTTCTCTCCACCGCTGTTTTTGTGGATGACAGACTAGCCCGGCGCGAGGGACATCACTTTGGACGTTGTCTTCCCTTTTAAACAACTGGTTGCTGAAGCCGGTTGTCAAGGTGGAACGAGCGCCGCTGAAAGAGGCAGGTGTGCTGATGCAGGGGAGGGCAGGAGAGAGACACAGAAACAGAGAGAGAGAAAAGAGAAAGAGAGAGAGAGAGAAAAAAAAGAGAGAGAGAGAGAGAGCATTCTGAAAGCTCCTGAGGAGAGAGGAGTGAATCATCTATTCCGCTTTAACTGCAGACCCTCACTCGCCCACGCCTCGCCAATCTCTCCCCGTGTGCTGCACTCCACAATCCCTCCATCCAGGCATCCATCTCTCAAGCCATTCACGGAATGTTCACGACACATAAAGTACACAATATTTCAGCCTATCAACTGCTGAAAACGACTTGCTGGGTTTTAAAGGGGCACAGGAACTGCCTAAGGATGAATAAAAAACATGTTCATTAAAGTTCATTAATGTTCACAAATATCAATGAACGTCTATTTTTTTAGTCTATTTTCTGGTATATTTCTTATACATAAGGCACATTTTATGCAACACTAGTAACTAGTCATAAGAACAGAGCTTTCGCCAAGTTTTCCTTCTAAGCTAAGTTAAGTAAACAAAACTGTACTTCCTAAAAAAAAAAAAAAACATTTCAGACAAGTCTGATTAAACGAGTTAAACGAGTGCTGGATGTTAATCTACACAGATTTCTCTTCTGAAAACTGTTTATTTATGTGATTTAAGCGCTTCTGTTTATTTACAGTAAGTTTAGATTTCCAGATTGCCACTAAAGCTGAAGCATTAGCATTAGTGGCTAGCGGCTAATGCCACACGACAGAGCTCTGTATACCAGAACACAGAGTGTTCTAGTAAGCCAGGGCGATGTCAGCTAGTGGTTTGTCCCAGGTAGCTTGTTTTAAAATGGTAAACACTCAGGCTAGTAGTCCAATATACTCACCTCTCACCAATATACTCTTCCAGCTGTGCTAGCAGGGGTTAGCAGCAAGCTACAGGCCGATAATACTCACCTCTGGACGATCAAAAAGCTAGCGGGGTTAGCAGCTAATGCTAATACTGCTGAAGAACTAAACTGAAACTCCTGTATAAGGCAGTACTTCAGCAGAGTGGCTTTACTGCTCTTTACAACCTGACGGATAAAATTCATACATAAAGCAAGCGATTTTTGGGAAAATTAAAGGATTTTACGTGCACCTTATAGTGCAAAAAATACGGTAATTAAAAAAAACAGCATATTTCATCCAAATCAGTGCTGTTGATTAATATAAAGACCATTAAATGAACTGAAATAAAATAGAAAAAATAAATTGTCAGCCTTCCAAATGCACATTCAATAAAAGCGAGTGGGCAGCTGCTTCACTCAGTGCAGATCCTTTGCAGTCAATGATTGTTCACACAATAAAAAATGAACAGTTCAATGAGAGAGAACAGCTTCCCATTCTCTCTCTGGGTGGGTAGGTGGCGCTCTCTCTCTCTCTAAGCAAACCCCTTTAGGATGCTGGCACAATATAACATATAGCATAGCTGCCAACAGGCACACACTATGGGTTTGTGCACTGCTAGCCCAGAATCAGTCCTGAGTATGGAATTTGTTTATTTATTAAACGAGATAAGACTCCCTAAAACTCTGGATACGAGGAAGTAACTATAGCCCTCTTAAATATATTACATATATTATATTATACACTAATTACATAATATTATACACACATTATTTCATATTACGTTATATTATATTATATTATATTGTAACTTGAAGGATAACTTTAATGCACAGTAAATTTTATTTATTTGTTAACTGGAGAAAAAAGGGAATTGTGACTGATTTTAATACTATAATGCATTTAATGGCTTTAATAATAACATTGTAATTTGATATTTAACTTTGAGTGATATCTCTTTTGAATACTTAAACATTGAGGTCCATTTATGTTGTTTATAGAACTGAAATGTTATAGTTCTGTAAAGGAAGCCATGTTAAAGTTGTTGATGTGTCTCTTTTTAAGGTCTATTGTTTACATTCTTCAGCTAATAAAGTCTAATTTCTTTATATATTGTTTATTTTTGTGGGACAAAGTAAACCCAATAGTAATCAAAGCCTTAGTTTAAAGTAAGCCACAAATCTATATAAAAGTCAAAAAGAGAAATAAATAAGTATTAAAATAAAATAAAAATACCATGATATACTGTAAAACTGTCAGAATCTTTTTTTCCATTTTTGGTGATACTGCCCAGCACTACAATAATTCAAATGCAAGAAGTGAAAATAGACTTTTAGCAGGGTGTAAGATAGCAATGAGCATTGGGACGTGCCTTGCGGAGGGTGTAAGATACGGCCCATACTGTTTAATTCCATTCCAACATCTCATGATCATGTTATTTCTTCCAATTACTTTTGATTCTGTGAAAATAAAAGGCCGTCTCTCATAGCTACCCATCATCATATGAGAGGCTGACCAGAATGTATTAGAGATCTGCAGCTGATATCTGTATAACAGCATGATGTCTGGGAGCCCACACACAGCTATGAGCTTTCGTCTTTCACCTGCAGGTATAAAGCCCATAGATGACTTACACACAGTCTGCACAGGCTGAATCATGAAGGAAATATGGGGCTTGTCACTCTGCCATGCATTACATCTCACCTAGCAAATGAATAGGACATGGAGGCACAGAGGCAGGCCACAGGCCAAAACAGGACGAAAATAAGCCGAAAGCATTTTTCATTTCCTCTGAGCAGATCACCAGTCCAACACCATGTGACGATGTCACATGCACAGAGAGACCAGCCAGTATATTTATTAATAGGCGCAGAGGTGGGCTTAGGTAGTCCCTAAATCTGTAAGCCTGTTCCTGTCAACAACAACAAATAATCCCTCCTCTATTGTAACAGCATTATTAATTCTAGGCCTGTCACGCTGTATTTCTATTATATTGACCCAGGAACAATTGCAGTAAACACTTCTTAAAGTGTGTAGTAGTATTGCATCATTTTTCATTTCAATATTCCATTATGTGAAGACTTTTGGACTGGTAGTTTTAAATCTATCAGCTATTGCTGAATGATGATTGATGCAAAACTTAAAACTTAAAAAAAATGTGTTGCAGGCCTATACGTATAAATATATATATATATATATATATATATATATGTATACACGTGTATATATATATATATACATATATATATATAGGTGCATTATGCACAAGGACAAGTAAGGAACAGGGGTGTTGCCATGTTTTCCTTCTAATTCAGCAGGTCTTGCCGCTGGGTGGTGGTGGGGGTAACTAAAAGCTAAGCTAAGCAAAAAAAAAAAATCTTTAAAGTCAAAAGAGCATTGGATGTTAATTTACACAGTTTTCTCTAAAAACGTTTTATTTGGGTGAGTAAGGTGCTTCCGTTTATTAGCTGTAAGCTTAGATTTCCAGATTTCCACTAAGGCTGGGTGCATCAGCATTAGCATTAGCGGCTAACTGCTGATGCTAGCCGTGGTTAGTGCTAGTAATTGGCACTCGGCAGCGCTACAATGAAGAACCCTGAGTGGTTTGTCCGATATACTCGCCTCTGAGAAGCAAAAGAGCTAGCGCTTAGTGTGGTTAGTGGCTAATGCTAATGCTGCTCAAACAGTGCTAGCCAGGGTTAGCAGCAGACTACAGACCGATAAACTTTAAACTTCTCCACAACTTTATCTCTGACCTGTCTGGTGAGTTCCTTGGTCTCTTCATGATGCTGTTTGTTCACTAGTCTTTTTTAACAAACCAATAAGGCCTTCACAGAACAGGTGTTTTTTATTTATACTGAGACTAAATTACACAAAGCTGGACTCTATTAACTAATTAAGTGACTTCTGAAGACAGTTGATTGCACAGGATTTTATTTCATTTAGGATGAATACTTTTGCAAATCACATTTTTTAGATTTTTATTTGATTAAAAAATGTAAAAACATGTATTTTCATTCCACTTAACAAAAATACTATTTTGTATTGGTCTCACTTAAAATCTCAATAAAATACATTTGTGTATTCAGTTTGTGGTTGTAAGGTGATACAATGTAAAAAAAAAATTAAGAGGTATGAATACTTTTGCAAGCCACTGTACAGATATGTTGAACGATCAAGTCAATATCGTTCTGTGATTATCATGGCAGGCCTTATTATATTAATTATATGTCTGATTTGTCTCTGAAACTCTGTGGATGAAAAAGAAATAAAAAGAAAACCTTTAAACTTGAAAAAAACAATGACAGTGTGTCACAGTGCTGATTCTGTCCCTTAGCAGGACGTGTGGAGCCTCTCCAAGGGGTGGCAGGTTCTACAGGTGTGGAAACACTTCCCCATCATGCCTGGAGGAAACACACAAAGCACAGCTTTACGTCAATCTGATGCGCACAGCTCTGGCATGACAGAGGCGTGAAATCTGAGGTTTAATCAGATAAAGTAACTGTATGGGTGATGGTTCACGCGCTGCCGCAGGTACCAAACATGTGAAACAGGGTCTAATGAAGTTTTCACAGTTGAGGAGCACCGATACATCATTTTACACACCAGCGCTGCCAGCGCAGCTCTTAGCATTCGGTCATCTCAGATTAGTAAACCTGCAATATTGGAAAATTATGAATGTCATCCCTGAGGACTGAGGACAGGGATTCACTGACAGTGATTTCTGACCTAGACCACAACCTCCAAACAAATAGAAAACAAGAGCATTTGGCACATCTGTTGCTTATTGGATCCTGAAACAGCGCAGGATTAGGTGAGGAATCCTCCTATTACAGGTAATAGGTAATATTGTCTCTACTGTCCCAGATATGATAGGAATAAATTCATAATTTTAGTCAAACTTCATAAAGAAATAAACACAATCATCATCACATCAAACTGATGCTGTAGTACAGATAGTACAGATTATTGCATAACATGACTTTAATCTTTAAACTCGTAATCACAAAAAAAAGGCTCTGATACCAAAATTCGATACCATGTGCTATATACAGTGAGTCCAAGAAGTATTTGATCCCTTGCTGATTTTCTTTGTTTGCCCACTAATAAAGACACTATCCTTCTGCACTTTTAATGGTAGATATATTCTAACATGGAGAGACAGAATATCAAGACAAAAATCCAGAATATAATTTTAAAGAATATATTTTAATTAATTTGTATTTCAATGAGGAAAATAAGTATTTGATCCCTCTTGCCAAACACACTCAATACTTAGTGGCAAAGCCTTTGTTTGCAAGCACAGCGGTGAGACGTTTGTTGTAGTTAACCACAAGTTTAGCACACACACCAGGGGGAATTTTGGCCCTCTCTTCTTTGCAGATCCTCTCTAAATCATGAAGGTTGGTGGGCTGTCGCTTGGCAACTCTGACCTTCAGCTCCCTCCATAGATTTTCGATCGGATTGAGGTCTGGCAACTGGCTGGGCCACTCCATGACCTTAATGTGATTTTTCTTGAGCCAATCCTTTGTTGCCTTTGCTGTATGTTTAGGGTCGTTATCATGTTGGAAGACCCAACCACGGCCCATTTTCAGATCCCTGGCAGAGGGGAGGAGGTTGTCCCTCAGGATTGTGCGGTACATGGCTCCATCCATCTTCCCAGTGATGCGGTGAAGTAGCCCTGTACCCTTGGCAGAGAAACACCCCCAAAACATTATGCTTCCACCTCCATGCTTGACGGTGGGCACAGTGTTCTTGGGGTCATAGGCAGCATTTTTCTTCCTCCACACATGGCGGGTGGAGTTGAGGCCAAAAAGTTCAATTTTGGTCTCGTCTGACCACAAAACCTTCTCCCAATAACTTGGTTCATCTTTCAAATGATCATTGGCATACTTGAGGCGCGCCTCCACATGTGCTCTCTTCAGCAGGGGTACCTTTCGGGCACTGCAGGATGTGAATCCATTGTTGCGCAAAGTGTTGCCAATTGTTTCCTTGCAAACTGTGGTCCCAGCTGCCTTCAGGTCATTTGCTAACTCCTTGTTAACTATTTTTGTAAAAATCAACAGTGCTCCTTATAATCTAGTGCACCTCATGTATGAATTCTAGCAATCAGGTATTAAGGAACAGTGAATCCACTTCACTGAAACTTCCCCAGCTTCCTCCAGCCAAAGGCTGAAGCAGTATTAGCATTAGCCGCTAACCGCACTTAGCGCAAGCTCTTTCGCCATTCAAAGGAGTGTACATATTGGAGTGTAATCTGCATGTTAAAACAAGCTATGTCGGACAAAGCGCTAGACAATATTTTTAAGCGATTTCACTGTTGCACACACATTTCCAGTGCCGGGATAAAAAAATTTTTTTTATTATAAAAAATATTAAAAATAAAGAAAGTCTTTCCTGACCTGAAATATTTAACACTGTAAAACTGAACATTGAACCTGTTGTTCTCAGCAGGGCAGCAAGGTGTGGTTTTACAAAACAAAACCGTGTATATGGTCTAGGCTTACATCATGTGTACTTTTGTTATTTTGGCTTAGTTTTATTTTATAATCACATCTTAAGAGTGAAACAGTGGAGTGGGGTGGAGAGAGAGAGAGAGTAAGGCACAGTGACTTGGATAAGTAACTTTAATCTGATTACTGGATTGGGTTGGGTAGTTGAGTTTAACGCCACATCAGCTCGTCGGCTATTTCGCGGCAGGAAAGGTACTGTCTAATCACAAGGTTCTACGATCTAAGCCATCGCAAGGCAGACAGACACACAGACACATTCACTCACACACTCACACCTAAGGGGCAATTTCAATCAAGTTCCAATTAGCCTGAACGTGCCGTCTTTGGACTGTGGGAGAAAACCAGAGAACCCAGAGGAAACCCACGCAGACACGGGGAGAACGTGCAAACTCCACACAGAAAGACCCGGGACGCCCCAGCCGGGAATCGAACCCAGGCCGTCTTTCTGTGAGGCGGAAGTGCTACCCACCGCGCCACCGTGCCGCCCGATTACTGGATTGGAAATAGTAACGCGTTAGATTACTCGTTACTGAAAAAAAGAGTCAGATTAGAGTAAAGTGTTACTAAGTAACGTGTTACTTACATCACTGGAAAGAACCTTAGAAAGAAAGAACCTTAGAAAGATGTATCAGTGTAAAAATATTAATCAGTGCTTTCTCCTCTACTCTACCCAACAGGGATGTGGTTTAGATGTTTTCAGCAACAACATTTATAATCCGGCTGCTTTCAGTACGGCTCGTGAAATGGAACGTTTGCTCTGAGTGGTGTCTCTGAGCTACGATAAAGTTTCATTCAAGCTCCAAACCAATTTTCCCCAACACAAACATGTCACTCAGAGGGGAATCTCTGTACACAATGAAACCAGCACAAAGACGCTGGAGTAATTAGTTCAGCGGGGCCCACTCCCACCTCCTCTGCTCTAGTCAATCTCCTCTCCGATCATACAGCACACCTCCATCCATCAAATGCTTTTAAAGGAGAACCAGCTGAGAGGACAAGTGGAGCTGTCTGGCACACTGAATTACTGTGGCTTTCTAACTTACACAGAAACATTTAGACATTTATATCCACATGCAGTCCACCAGTAACTGGACTGGGACATCAGTCCTGTTGGTTTGTCTCTGTATTCCAACACACTGTTAAAGTGTGCAATGTCAGCTTTTCTATTCAATGGTATTTAAATGATTGGTAACACAAAAAAATGACATATTATTAAATATTACATTCTATTATTTTTAATAATTTTTCTGCCTTGGTGATTTTAGAAGGTGTTAAACAAACCAGAATTCTTGCTTAGTTGACTTTGCTTGGTATTTTCTCAGTCAGCTTTATGAGGTAGAGTCTCCTGGAATTCAGGCATTCAGTTAACAGCTGTGCTGAACTCATCAAGAGTTAAATATTTGAATTTCTTGTCTCTTAATGTAAAGTTTGAGAGCATCAGTTGTAAAGTTGTGAAAGAGGTAGAGTTACAGGTATACAGTGAATAGTGAATATAGCTCAAGATCTTTAAAAGTATCCTCAGGTACTGTCATCGCAAAGAATATCAAAAACTTTAAGATGAAACTGGCTCTCATTAGGAACGCCCCAAAAAAGCAAGAGTTACCGGCCTCAGAAACCGCAAGATGCTTTTTTTTTTTTAGAAAGTATCTCAAAAGGTTCTTCTATGCAGTGTTAATTTTGTTAGCAAAACAAAATAAAAAAAAACATTGAGAGCTATTATTATTCACTAATGGAGAAAACATGGAACACTTGTGAACCTTCCCAGGAGTGAACAACCTACCTAAATTACTCCAAAAGGGCATAAACAACTCATCCAGGAGGTCACAAAAGAACCCAGAACTACATTTAAAGAACTGCAGATCTCACTTGCCTCAGTTACGGTCAGCGTTAATGATTTATTAATAATAAGAAAGAGACTGTTTGCATTCGGTAAAGCTTGATTGCAGTTGTTGCCGGCAATAGTGGCAAAACCAAGTTACTGGGTTAAGGGGGCAAACACTTTTCACACAGGGCTAGATTGGTTTGGATATTTTTTTTTTCCTTTAATAAATAAAATTATAATTTAAAAAGTGCTTTTTAAATTTACTCAGGTTATCTTTGTCTGATATTCAAGTGTGTTTGATCACTGGGAAAATATTAGTAAAAAAAAGCAAAAACAAAAGAAAATGTTCATGCCACTGTAAAACAAACCTTAGCAGGTGCAATTGACACATGAAGAACAATATGTAGACCATTGTTAGCTTGTGAGAACTAAAGATGCTTAAGAAACAAGCGATCCACCAACTGCTGAATTATTAATGACCCCCTGAAATTTGAAACTGCATGGTTCACTCCGTACAGATACTCCTAAAGTGAAGATAATATACTGCACTTCAACTTATTGACTGTTCTCTCATCGGTGATTAAACGTGCTAAAATACAAACACAAAAAAAATGACTATTAGGGGTGGGCGATAAGGCTCTAAAATAATATCACGATATTTCAGGGTATTTTTGCGATAACGATATACTTGGCGATATAAGAAAACAGAAAAATAATTAATTAATTTCAGGACTATAGTATAATAGTATAACAGAATAATCATAATGTGGCAAAATAAATAATATAGCATAAAATAATATAATGCAGCAAAAATAATATTGCAGAATATTTAGTGCATGCATATAAACTGCAAACTAAAACAATTATACAATAAATTATATACCTAAAGCTTCACAGTAAATAATAGACTATTTTTAAGACAGAACAGCCCTATTATCACAATATGGATTTTTAATATCATGATATTTCTGTGTTACGATATATTGTATACGATATAATATTGCCCACCCCTAATGACTATGTAGTTATTTTTTATTAAATTTTTTATAAAATATAAAAATTTATGAGTATCGTAAACGATATTATACCCTGAATTATTGTGCCATATCACCCACCCCTAATTATCACATCAGGGTATTACTTTTTTGCTGTTTTTAACAAAAGTAAAATTCACACTGTTCTCATTTCCCATTAAATATCTACTATTTTATTACATATGTACTATATAATTATATATATTATTATATTATCTGTCCAGTATCATTCATTTTATTTTAATTCTGGATATATGGAGATATATGGAGTGCATTATTATTAGTATCACAGTATTATATTCTGGATCACTGACTTCTGTTATAAATCTGATCAAATTCTTGTATATGTTTTAATATCTCAGTTAGAGGTATGCCATATCATATCATATCAAATGCAATAATAACATTTATCGTGATAATATTGTAGGGCCATATCGCCCACCCTTACTGTGTAACATAATTTTTTTGTACACTTCTTCATTTACAGCTGTTCTTCAACCAGTTTTACCAGAAAACCCACAGATCCTGAGACAGACCCTTTCTCTCAGCTAGTCTTCTTTTCGAGCCACGGCACACACTTCACAGACCAATCAGAGCGCTTCTTAGCGATGTGCAGTCTGCAGGCTAGCAGGTGCTAGCTGTGCAGTGGCAACCACTGGTCAATACTGTTGCAGCATTGTGCTTTTGTTTTTCTGCCCCCCTCTGCGCCCGTGAAGCCAAGAAAGTCTGAACGTTTTGCCAATGGCAGGCATGGGGCCACATTCAAGGCCTAACAGAAAGAGCAAACAGACAGACTCGCAGCTCTGCGCCCGCCCAAGCCAGTGGATGTGCATTCCAGCTCATTTTGATATTCAATTACAGAGTTAACGTTAATGAACTCATATCAGCAGGGAAGAAGAACGCGGCAACAAACAAGCAATAAATAACCGAAAGCCTGTAGGCCTATGTTTCAGATGAGAGCACTGATTTTAGTATATTAGAAAGTCCTATAAGCTAACGAGCTAACCAACCAGAACAACAATATTAAACGCTGAGATGGACTCTTTATCTTCAACACCATGGGCTCTACTTTAGCTTCTATAGACAAGCCATTAAATGTGCATCACCATGCAGCTGTATTTAGCGTGTGTCGGTGTGTCTTTGGTATCATAAGGACGCAAATAATACGCCTTACATGTCTCAAAACGCACAAAAGACGTGAACTACTTGTTTTAATTACTCATAGGTGTGTTTCGAGCGAAATGTAAAATAAACCAAACAGTGTTTCACTTGCCATTCCATTCAAGAGCCAGGTGCACTCCAAATATTGCTATTCTAGTGGCGCAGAGCTTCTGCACTTTTTTTTTTAGCAAAGGTAAGTGACCTGCTCTTTTACGCTTTGAAGGTGCATGAGCAGCTTATTTACAGGAACAGCAATGTTATTTTATTCTCTATTCTGTTTATTGTTGAACTAAAAGTTGCACAAATCCAAAAATTATGCAAAAATTCAAGCAGTTCAGTTTGGTGGTTTGATGGCTTGTGATCATCCATCTTCCTCTTGATTTTATGCAAGAGTTTTTCAATTTGGTAAAATCAAAGAAACGCATCATTTTTAAGTGGTCTCTTATTTTTTTCCAAAGCTGTATATTTGATTAAAATTAAGCAAAGGTTTGCTAGAGGTGTTATAAAAATGTTACACACAATACTGTATATCTACCATCATAGTCGTGTCCCTAACAGTATATGTAGTAATGTACCAAATTCAATTCAGCAACCAAAATTATTTGAATGAAAATAGCTGATGCCGATATCAGATATTACACATGTACATATATATATATACATCTGCTGATGCTTTATAACTTTAAAACTAAAAACTTAACTTAATTTAAACTAGCTTAAATAAATTAAATCACAGCCAGTGTTATACAACTGTAGTAGCGACTCGGTTTTCAATACATCAGCTCACAGATACCTTGTGCTGATCGACATCACCCTTTGGAGTGATGTAGGAAGAGAGTGCCATCTACAACACCAAGAGAGAGCAAGACCAATTGTGCTCTCTCAGGGATCCGGCAGCTGATGGCAAGCTGCATGAATGTTATTCGAACCAGCGACCTCCCTCTTTTTTAATTTAATTTAATACTTTCAGCCATATTAGATTATAGACATTTCTGGGGGTGCGCATCAGGCTACACTATAGACTTTATGCAGAAGCATAAATTGGCCTTCATTCTTCCCATTATGGAATGTAAAGAATAGTCAAACACTGCTCTCAGAATTCAAATACTGGTTGCACTGATTCACATATTAATACTGATCACGATGACTGATATGACAATCAAACATCACATCTATGAAAACACACAGAGGCTAAGCTTTCCTGTTGGGTCATTCAGTCTTAAAAGCGCCAGTCTCCAACTCCGTGGAGAGATATTACTTGAATATATTACCATGTCGTTAATACTGTGAGGGACAACCTGGATAAAGAAAAGTACTTCTCATTTAAGACAAGACTACACACTGTATCTAATTAAAGCACTCTTTTAGGCCTGCTAAGATTCTCATTGTCACCTTAATAGCTGTATGTTCACACTTTATTAGTGAGTGTTTTGCAGCTCTCCTCCTCGGCGCCAGCATGCCCACTAACTAACCCCTGGCACAGCGCGCTCACGCTAGACTGTGGCACAGGTTCTACTGGGCTTTGAGGTGCTATTGCGGATCATTAAAATTACATGACAGGATTAGCAGGTGGTACACCACTAAATTGACTGTAATTCTGATATTTTGCTGATGATGAGCTTTTTATTGGACTTCTCTGCACAGTGTGTGGTGTAACAATCGTTAAAAATGAGCGCCGGGTCTAGACTTGCGCGTGCGGGTGCTAAGGCACGGGAAGGAAGTTGTGCGACTTTGTGCGACTTGACACTCAGTGTGACGGAACAAGCAAAAAAAAAAAAAAAACTTGTGCACAAGGCAGGCAAATAATACATCCACACAATTATCTTTAAACATGTAGAACGCACGCTGCTGTTTCACTGCTGCTGCATGTTTTTGACTGATGGGCACTCTTTTGTCACTTCGGAAAATCCAATTTCTCTCGCACACATTTCCAACAGGCGTGATATTCTTGTTTGTTCGTCTTTATGCAATTGGACAATCTATTCAGCAGGTGTCCGGAGGCATTTGCGAGATGAAAACGTGCCACGGAGACGCCATAGCTCCGTGTCTGGGCCTGAGAGGCCTCTGCGTGTCTCTCGCGAAGAGATAATTGTGTTTTGTGGCTCTGCCTAAACAACCATGGAAATGAGGTAAACTCTTTGCGAAGCGAATTAACACCAAGAGAAGCTGTTGTGTATTTTTTTGTCATATCAGCTACAGAAACAGTAGCAATGTTTGCATTATATCTGGGAGTAATTAAACGTCTCTTCTTTTGTTTGCCTTGCCTGAATAGATTTTCTCTGTGTTTAAAGAAGAAGAGTCCTTATCTTGTCACGTGTCACTGAAAGGAGGGAAGAACAGAGAGCAGAGGATGAGCCGTTTGCTGTCTTTGATGAGTAATGGTCGTCTTTGATTATTCCTGAACTGAATCATACATGTCATTAAACACACACACACACAAACACACATACACACACATACACAGTACAGGTTCGGCTGGGTTGTTAACAATCCTGCTGATACACAAAAACAAAGCACCTTGATGCAGGGAAGGGTCGATAGGGCTTGATTCTCATTGGATGAGGAGTATGGATGAAGTACGGCCCCAAATATGGATGTGCCTACACAAACACACAAACAAATACACACATGACACACGTACACACACATATATACACACACTATCATGTATCTCATGCTAATGAAGGTAGCTCTTTGAATGCTCTCCAAAACAGCTGCTCTGTAAAAAAATGGCCTCTGTTCAGTTATCATCTTCTGTCAGTGTGTATGCGCATGTGTGTACGAGAGTGTGTGTATATGTGTGTGTATATGTGTGTGTGTGTGTGTGTGTGAGTGCGTGGCTCACCGCACATTGCTCTCGTCACCATAATGGCACTCAGATGAGTACTTCACAGGCAATCATAATCAGTTGCCAAGCAACTAGAGGGACCACTCTCCAACTCTCACAGAAAGACCAGTGTGCGAAAGATGACCATATAAGCTAATATCGCTAATTCACATCTAATATCTCGGTCAATGTGAATATATAATTTTCTCTAATACATACATCTCTCAAAGACGAGGGCAACGTGTTGTACGAAATGTAGCCCATTTAAGCTGCACAAAATGGTTAATGGCAGGACATCACTTTTTTTTCAGCTCTTTTCCGTGAATGGAAAGAATGAAGAGGCTCTGTCAGAGCGAAATCTTCGCCATTAAGGCTCGGCCCTCGGATAAAGATGGCGCGCTTCGACGTGAAAAGACCTGTCAAAGTGCTGCGACTGAACTCGGGAGCCGCCGAGCGCTCCGCTCATCCGCACGCCTTGTCACGGGTTGAGCAATGGGAGTGGTTAGCGCTTAGCATGAAGAAGCACAGCAGCCCCACTGATTAATAAGAACACTTGCACGAGTGGTAATGCAAAAAGGTGCAAACTTGAAACAAAGGCGCCATCACTTTAATTAAACCTGATAATCCCGAGCACTAATGGATTCACAGTCTATTAGGCAGCCCCTTGATAGCACTAAGGACTTTTGTCAATGTGAGAAAGAAGATGCTTGAGAGAGCTTTCACTTCTGGAGCCACCACCACTGATTAGGTCAAATCATGGTTGGCTGATCAACCGCAGACGGAGGCCTTTCCAAACCTGCTGGCTGCTGCTCTTCACGAGAGTCCGTCATCATCATCATCACCATTTCCTAGGTGGTAGTGAATCATGTAAATCAATAGGAGTGTAACAATGCAGCATATTACACTGTATCATTTAGTATGGGTGTCTCTATTTGATAAGGACAGATATTTATTGATATATATATATATATATAACATATAAAGTAGCACTGAATATTGAATAGACTTATACCATTATTTAATTAGAGTAATAATGATTGGTTTACGACTGTATAATGATGTCACATAATTTACTAAAGTGACCAGGAGGTGTGATAAGTGCAGACAAGGTGGAGTTTGGAGTGGGTTTTTTTTTATTTGTGTCCAAAAATTAAAAAATATGACAAAAACTAAATAGCAAGAACACAATATGGCTCAGTAGTGAAACCACAACAGCTCTAGCGCCTCTGCTGGCTGGTTATAGTATGATTTTCATCTATTTTTTTTAACCCTAATTCCAACAGTTTGGAACAGACATCTGCATGACATGGAGTAGCTGAGATATAGTTGAGCTGCCAGACATCTCACCAGTTAATCACATTATTATTATTATTGATCATGTAGTTTTATTTATTTTATTCATTTATTTATTATAAGTCAGCGACTCGGTTCTGATACATAAGCTCACAGACGCAGCCTTGTGCTGATCCACATCACCCTAGGAGTGATGAGGGGAAGAGCGTCATCTATTACTGTACCCACCCAGAGAGAGCAAGACCAATTGTGCTCTCTCAGAGCTCTGGCAGCTGATGGCAAGCTGCATGAACAGGATTTAAACCAGCGGTATACCAATCATAGTGGCAGCGGATTTTGTATGCAGGAAAGAGTTTAGTGCACAACCAACATGAAGACTAGTACTAATATCTTTACTGGACTCCACAGGCTACAGGCAGCAATGATACCATAATGCGATGTGATCATAATGCATTTCCAAATGGAACCTTTTCAACACAATACATTTAAGTAATTATACACAAGCAGGAGCGCTACAACATGAGATATTGGCACTGGTGTACTGCAATAATGGCACCGCTACAGTGTCTCTTAGCCAATCCCATTACGGGGTTGAAACTAACTGTGGTAAAATCATTATTTTCTCATTAAAAAACATAATATTTAAACTCAAATAATATCTCAAAATACACATTTATTCACATACTGTACACTCACACACAGTTAAGCGTTCCAATAGACTAGTTTTTCTCGGAGAAACTGGTTTGATAAATGTGAACCTTTTAGAGTTTAAATAAACTCACACTTTCACAATCTGAAAGGGCCAATTTAAATTTAAGTGTTCTTCCTGGAATTGTAGAACTATATTACATGATGGGATTATTTATGATATAATATAGAGTTCCTTTAAACCAGGGGTGTCCAATCTTTTTTGTTGGGGGCCAGAATGAGAAATATATTTGAAGTCACGGGCCACAGACTCTGTAATAAAACAAATAATGAAATATACCACTTTAAATAATAAATTTTCCTGAATATTTTGATGTAAACACCATTTTACTTGTCTTACTATCTTTATCTATCTTTGACAGTGTTGTGTAAACTAAGATTTTTCAAATTGATGTTTCATTTCATGATGTCTCTTAATAATAAACTCCTTAATTACGGCAACTTTTTGACTCTTTGGCCCGTTTTTCTGCACTACAACTGCGCACTCTCTCCGCTTTCAGACTCTTTGGCCCGTTTTTCTGCGCTAGAAATGCGCACCCTCTCCGCTTTTAGACTCTTTGGCCCGTTTTTCTGCACTAGAAATGCGCACCCTCTCCGCTTTTAGACTGTTTGGCCTGTTTTACAGCGCTAGAAATGTGCACTCTCTCCGCTTTTAGACTCTTTGGCCTGTTTTTCTGCGCTAGAAATGCGCACTCTCTCCGCTTTTAGACTCTTTGGCCCGTTTCTGACACCTAGCGTTCAAACTTTGAATCTCACATTATAAAAACCTGCTTAACAGCGGGACAACTTTCATTCTATTTCTAAAATACCTTGCGGGCCGCTCCAAAAAAGGAAACGGGCCGCAAATTGCCTGTGGGCCGTAGTTTGGACACCCCTGCTTTAAACCTTGAAAACATCTTCACATTCACTCATCTCATTAAAAAAATACACTAAAGAGGGCAAAATATCATATTGTATAAAATGTTCTAATCACATATATAACACACTCTTCTAATCATACTGAGGATATTATCACAGCTTAAAGAACACTGACCTACTGCACGTTTCATTACAGAGAGTTTAATTAGTCATGTTTTAATTGGATGAACTGCAGTATTATTTGCAGCAATATTTAAACACATTTTAGTTCTGGATTGAAATGTTTTGAGCCTCTAAAGACCAAAGTAATGTACAGACATGATACATATATCAAATCTAACAGTGAAACTTACCATATCCAGACCGTAATATTATTGTTTTATTAAAATTAGCAACTATTAATTCAACTAATCACGGATAAACTATTTTATAAAAAATAATTTTTTTCATAATATGGTAAAATATCTAATTTAAGGCATTTTTTGTTCACATCGACGTGTGATAATACGTCAAAAAATAAATTGAAACCACTTAGAACACTTTCCATTGTTGTGCGCCTCAAAATCCCATCTTTTTTATAATAAATCCAAAATATTTCAGTTAAAACACACATTTTAGTTGTGTCCCTGGGTTTTCACTCAGTCCTGTTACTGTAACAAATTACCCTGAATATCTGAAACATCTGGAACATTCTACAACAGGAAGTCACATCTACAACAGGAAGTGACATCAGGTGGTTCTTCTGAAGATCATGGAAAGAACAAAATTAAGTTTCCTCGTTTGTTTTTCTGTATATTTGATCTTATTGTAACTATAACTGAGGAGCTCAATCTCAACACTCAGTCCTGTTACCTAAATTAATTCTTAGATCTTATTTGTTTATTTTTAAAAATACAAATTTTGGGGAAATCACTAGAATGTTCTTAATGTCCTCATGCTGTTAGCATAGCCGCCATTTAGCTATTTTTCATGTTTTTGCTAATTCTATTCTAAAAACTCATTCCTGTTACTTTTAGTCCTGTTACTCAAAACATAAAAAGTAACAGGAGTTCCCATAACAGAAGTTATTTCTTTTGTCATAAATATCAATTATTTGAGCATGCACTTGCCAGTTTCTTTAAAATAAAGATTTTCTTGAGAGAAAATCTAAGGAATAAGTTAAGGACTTGCTTTTAAACATGCTTTTTAAATGTCACATGAGTTTTGTAACCATCTTCGGCTTAAAACCTTGTAATAAACTAAGATAAGCTGCCTGAGTTTGACCAGTACATATTTTAAATAGATAAATATATGTGTTATTAGATTCAGAATTGAAAAAAAAAAATAACAATAAGTTTAATTAGGAAGAGTTACAACAAGCAAATGGCTCCCATTCGGTGGAATGGCCCACGTGGTGAATTAAATTGTTATATTGCAATATTTACAAAACTGTAAAGACTAAAGTATGTGAAATAAATGTGTGTCACAATAAATAAAAAATGCTCATTTTAAAAGCCTTAAATATTGAAAGATAATATTTTTTTTACCATATTGCTCATCTCTAAAATCCACTGAACATTTTTCTAGGGAATTAAAAGGGGCTTATAAATGTTCAGTTATGCAGCTGCCTGTCTACAAGGACTGTCTAATTGTCTGTTTCTAGGAAAAATTTTATTTACATAAGTGCACCTACATGCCCTGTAATGTTTGCTGATTTCTAAACACTTGAACACCGTCTGTCTCGTCTTTACTGCAAAGGACAGTCCCAGATTCCAAGGTTAGTCTCTTGTTGACAACTTTATGGAGTACTTTATCTAATCAAGAGGGCTTGGGGACACTGTTAAAGCAGCTTATGATCACTGTTGCTAATGTGAGAAACCCTTTGGCAGCGATTTCTCTTATGTACTTTGAAAAGAACCTATTTCTTATATTTCCTTGGACAGAAGTGTGATATGTTCTGCACACATATTCAGTGAACCCCTTTATTCTGCTGCATTAAAACCTTGGCCAATAACTCTCAGTGTAATGTCAACTATTCATACATTCACTTTTCATCAGAGGACTGCTGTGCCTTGAGTTACCTCTCATGAATACCTGATTCTGTAAACCAAGCCTACTGAAGCTTTAAGTATTTTTCTGATACTTCTTATGTTATTTTTATGATTAAATGCTTAGATGAACCGAGACAAAGTTCACAAAAACTCAGTTTACCTAAAGCAGATGCTTAATAGCTTAAACCATCCAGTAGATCTGTGGATGATGACTGAACCTATTGCACCAAAGCAACAGACAGTTTGTCTGTTCTTTAAGTGTCTACTTTAAAACATTAATTTATTGTACCAGAATAGAGTCTTTAATTTTTTTGAGACTTTAATATTTGTATGTAAATGCAGACTGTAAACAAAATCATATTTTTAGCATTTATCCCAATATGAGTTTCATGATAAATACATCAACAGAACTCGAATAAAAATGAAGATTATAATTAATAAAATCAGGAATGACAAAAACAACAGGGGAGTTTTTCACCCAACAGACTATGATCACATGATGTAAAAAAAAGCTGGAGGCAGAGCGAGGCAGCGCAAGGTAAAGTGAAGTAGAGGTCCACAGTGAAATTACACACCAAACTAATACTTAGTAATACTAAAACTAAATACTACTAGTTTTTTATTTGCCACATTTTACATTCTTATCGGACTATCCAACAGCTGGTCCATATGATTTTTCGCACTACAACTTTGAAAAAAAAATATGGGACCACTTAAAATGAGTTTCTTTAATTTTACCAATTTGAAAACCTCTGGAATATAAAAAAGAGGAAGATGGATGATCACAAGACATCAAACCAAACTGAACTGCTTGAATTTTTGCACCAGGAGTAAAGCAGCATAAAGTTATCTATCAAAAGCAGTGTGTAAGACTGGTGGAGGAGAACATGATGCCAAGCTGCATGAACTGTGATTAAAAACCTGGGTTATTGATTTCTGAACTCTTAAATCGTTATGAATATGAACTTGTTTCCTTTGCCTTATTTATAAGTGTGAAAGCTCTGCATGTTTTTGTTTTTTCAGACATTTCTCATTTTCTGCAAATAAATGCTCTAAAGGACAATATTTTTATTTGGAATTTGGGAGAAATGTTGTCTGTAGTTTATAGAATAAAACAACAATGTTTAATTTACTCAAACATAAACCTATAAACAGCAAAATCAAAGAAACTGATTAAGAAACTAAAGTGGTCTCTTCATTTTTTTCCAGAGCTGTATACAACTATACTCACCAACAGTAAGCTAACTATAGCCAATGAGACCATATTTGTTTCAACTAAAATTTGTATTCAGGAGAGTGTTGAAGGACATTTATCATTGCCTCTGGTTTTATCATTGTCTGTTCTGCTCAGTAAAGCAGCATGGATGTTTTAGTGTGACAAAGCTTAAAGCTGGGACAAACATTGTAATGGCCATTTTTTTATTCATCTGTTTTCACGCACCATTATCACTTTGATACATGTATCACTACAGCAAAGCTGAAGACAGGTGTAAACCAATGTGTAGACAGAGACTGACTTCAGTCCCAAAACGTGAAACTCATATATTATATAGATGTATTGCACACAGAGTGATTTATCTTAAGCGTTTATTTCTTTTATTGTTGATGATTATGGCTTACAGCCAATAAAAAAAAAAAAAAAAATCAGTGTCTCAGAGAATTTGAATATTATATAAGACCAATTGGTACTTTTGGCAGTGTGGGCAGTGTGCCAAGTCCTGCTGGAAAATGAAATCTGCATCTCCATAAAAGCTGTCAGTAGCAGAGGGAAGCTGTAAGATATGAAGTGCTGTAAGATTTTGTGGGAAAACAAAACTGCACTGACTTTAGACTTAATAATAAAACACAGTGGATCAACACCAGCAGATGACAGACATGTCTCTCCATTCAAACCATCACTGATTGGTGGAAACTTCACACTAGACTTCAATCAGCTTGGACTGTGTGTCTCTCCACTCTTCCTCCAGACTCTCCAGTCTCTTGATTTACAAAATGAAATGCGAAATTTATTGATTGTCATTTGTGATTTTTGCAGCAAAAGGTAGAAAGCAAGAGAGAGGAAACTGAACCAAAACTGAACTGTGGCCCTTTAACAGTTTGCTATGAATACACACACTGTTACACCCATACTCCAGAATCATTTACGTGGTGCATTGTTCTATTGTGTAGCACCTCCTGGCCATCATGGAAGAGTCATCAGAGGAAAACCTTTCCTGCATACATCTAAACAAACCTGATGACTGAAATTCCTTCAGACAATTTGGAATGCAATGAGCAATGGTATGTTTAGAGAAAATGCCATGAAATGCAATTCAAATATATAAATATAATCATATTGCTTTAAATATTAAAGAAATGTGTAATCTGTGAATGTGCAATCTTTGCTAAGGCTATCTTTTACTGACCTATCTATTTACATCAACAAACATTTTCCTTAGGGGTGCCCAAGCTGTGCAAGTCCTGTGGTTTTGTGGCTACATCACATTTTATTTTATTTTAAACTTACAAATAATCACATACAAGATTCAGTATGTATACAGTATGAACACTGCACACACAATTGACTCAGTTATACAGTAAATGTTAAACCAGCAGTGTGATTGTTAAAGAATGTTGTTTAGCGCAGAGTTGACTTCACTTAGCGAGCATGATAGATTGTATTCTGTTCACCACAGAGCACACTCAAGCCTGTCCCACTGAAACTCTAACCCTAACCCAAGCCCCTAAGGTGACATTATGTTGAAAAAAAAATTATGCGTGGTCATTATTTTTACTTATTCAGAAGTGGGAATTCGATCCTTTGGCATGGCCACAACTTATTAAGATGTGGGAATGAGATCTTAAGGCGTGGCCACGATTCATTAAGACTTGGGAACTAGGGGTAGGCGAAAACGATACTCTAGGCAATATAACAAAACATTGAATTGAAGAAATTATTTCAAGAATAAACTACTGCCACAAAATTAAAATGTGCTGTGTTTCTTCCCCACTCTTTTTTTAGAGAGAACCTCAAATTTGTCAGAGTGCCCCATCCTATGGATATTTTAAATGCACAATTGATTAATTGAGCTATTTTGGCCCTTTCATTAGCTAGAAACAGAACAGAAATCCAGCATGTCTGAAACGCCATATTTATTTAATACTAGAGGTGGGCGATATGGCTCTAAAATAATATCACGATATTTCAGGGTATTTTTGCGATAACGATATACTTGGCGATATAGGAAAACAGAAAAATAATTTGTTAATTTCAGGAATATAGTATAATAGTATAACAGTATATACATAATGTGGCAAAATAAATAATATAGCATAAAATAATATAATGCAGCAAAAATGCACATTTATTTAGAGCATGCATATAAACTGCAAACTAAAACAATTATAAAATAAATACACCTAAAGCTTCACAGTAAATAATAGACTACTTTTAAGACAGAACAGCCCTATTATCACGATATGGATTTTTAATATCATGATATTTCTGTGTCACGATATATTGTATACGATATAATATTGCCCACCCCTATTTAATATTATTGTTCATTTGGAGATACTGTTAAAATGTTTTAATACTGCAGTAGCTTTTTTTAACTGTGTAAATGGTGCGCAGGCTACAGTACGATATACTCACCTCTGAGCGGTGCTAGCCAGGGTTAGCAGCAGGTTATCGGCTGATAATACTCATCTCTAAAGAGCAAAAGAGCTAGCACATAGTGCCGTTAGCGGTTAATGCTAATACTGCTTCAGCCTCAGTACTGGAGAATTAAACTGAAACTCCTGTATAACTCTGTACTTCAGCAGAGTGGCTTTACTGCTCCTTAATACCTGACTGGTAAAATTCATACACAAGGAGCACCGTTTTATAAGGCGCACTGACGATATTTGTAAAAATGAAAGGTTTTTAAGTGAACCTCATAGTGCACAAAAACAATGTATCACAAACAAAAACGAGACTATAATTGTGATCTTGATATTTTGCCTCACCCCTAATTTTTTTCTCCAACAGAGTAAAGAAATCTGAATTAGCAAGTTTCTATTGAATAAAACATTTCACATAAACTTGAATATTTATGTTATATTATCATTGAATTATTTAAAAACAAATTACATTAACAGACTTTCCACATGGCTGTGGTCCACAGTGAAAAGACAGAAACCAGTGACTGTGACTTTCCATCGGAAAGAACACATTCATGTACAGTCTTTATAGCTCGAGAGGAAAAACAATTAATGCACAAACACACACACACACACACACACATTCTCGCACACTGACAAAGAAACACCATTTTCAGAGTCTCTCCGTACAGCACTGTCGCCATCATTTTCATGCACACATATCAACATCTCACATCTGACTATTTAAAGTGATAAGAGCTCTGAGCACTTATACTCCCAGGGCCATCAGAATCTGAGAATGTGTCTGCGAGGTGTTAAAGGAGTTAAGGTTAAATCTGTTGTTCTTACCCCCTCTGCTTTTCTATTTTCAATATATTAAACACATCCTTCTATTTTTCCAAAACACAAGCTGACAGCCTCACGCCTGTTAAAAAAAAGGTGTTCCTTATTCAGCTTTGGATTATTATGCTTATCAAAATACTGAGCCGCGATCTAACACGTACACTTCTAAAAACAGACTGTAAATTTCTTTAAACTGTGAGCAAATAAGTTCGGAATAATAACAGCGTTTAAGCATAACACAGCAGAAGTAAAGAGAAAATATAAAGACTTCAGTGTCGTCACATAAAGGCTTTGAACAAAATGGATCCCTACTCCTCCAAAAGTATTGCGCTATAAAGGGAAGGACTGTTTAGTTTACTAACTAATGGCAGAAACCCACATACATTTGGACATTTGCTTTATCATTAACACACATCAACAATGGTCATATAAACCAACATGTGATTGGCTGAGACATGTTTAAAACTAATATTAAGTTGTTTGTGAAATAATCTTTGAAATTTCATTTATATTTTTTATTACCTTTATTTATTTTTTATTATCTTTATTAATAGAGCCTGTTAGAGAACTTCATGATATCTCGCTAACCTTAGCAAACAACTTATTTACCTTATATACCACCTTAAATGCACAACACCAGCAGTTTCAAAACATGCCTCAGTACATGTGCTTTTTACTTCCTCAGTGTTACTAGAGCCTGATAGAGTAGTTAAACAACAACTCATTTATTTTATACTCATTCTAAAATTTTCAGTTGTTCATGAAATAATCTTTGACCTTTTATTTATAATAAAAAATATTAAAAAAAATATTACAATGTGTTTTTTCGCAGTTGTCCTTAATTTTAATTATCAGTTTATATAACAAATTTAAATATTACTTAAACTTAACTGTGGTTTATTACATCTGATATCAATTTTTCTAGCCTAACCAGGCATGATTACTGCCACACCTGTTCTCAATCAACAAATCACTTAAATAGTACCTGCTTGACAGGTGAAGTAGAAGTGAAGTTGATGAAAATATACTCAAATGCTAGATATCATGCTAATATCCAAAGAAATACAGAAATAAAAACAAAAAAACAAAAAACAAAAAATGAGATCTCTTAGTCTGGAAAATGTTACAAAGCCATTTCTAAGCCATCATACACAAATGGAAAAAACGTGAAAAGTTGTGAACCCTCCTAGGAGTGATTGGCAAACCAAAATTATCCCAAAAGCACAGTGACGATCCATCCAAAAGGTCACAAAAGACCCCACATCAACATCCAAAGAACTGCAGGCTTTACTAGCCTCTGCTAATGTCAGAGATCATGACTTCACCATAAGAAAAAGACTGGGCAAAAATGGCCTGCATGGCAGACTGCTAATATATAAACCACTGCTGAGCAAAAAGAACATTTAGGCTCAAGGCAATTTTGCCAGAAAACAATTTGTTGATCGGCAAAACGTTTGGGAAATTACTCTGTGTCCCATTACATCTGGCTTAAAAGTAACACTGCATTTCAGAAAAAGAAACACCTACAGTAAAACATGGTGGTGGTAGTATGATGGTCTGGGACTGTTTTGCTGCTTCAGGACCTGGAAGACTTGCTGTGATAAACAGAACCATGTATTCCACTGTCTACCAAAAAGTTCTGAGGGAGAATATCCGGCCATATGTTTGTGACCTCAAGCTGAAAGAGCTTGGGTTCTCCAGCAGGACAATGACCCAGAACACACCACATCTGAATGGCTAAAGTGGCCTAGTCGAAGTCCTTCCCTAAATCTGATTTATATCCTTTGGTATGACCTTAAAAAGGCGGTTTATGCTTAAAACTTCCCCAATGTGGCCCCAGAGATGAGTATGCCAAAATTCTTCTACAGTTATACTTTTTAGTGGCAAAAACTTTTACACAGGGATTTTTTTCCCCTTAATTATAAAAACTTAGTTTAAAAACTGCATTTTGTGTTTACTTGTGTTGTCGTTGATTGATATTTAAATTTGCATTACCACAATATGTGTCTTAAATTTGGTTCATAGTAGCATCTTTTTATAAAGCAGGATATTTTGTTTTTATGTTTTTGGCATTATATTTAACATACTGTATATTGTGGCATTATAATGAGCTGATGCCGTCTTATTGGCACAAGCAGCTGATCCTGACCCTGAAGGCCTTTGCTGGAAAGTTATTATCAGTCCAGTTTTAGTATTTTCTCACAAATGAACAAAGCAAAAATTTTGCATATTCACACAGATATTAGGCATGAAGTCAATAGACTTTGCAGAGATAGGATGTGCACCAAAACATTAATGTCTATCACATCCACAGGGTCTTAATTTGGCCTTGCCTACAACAAAATAAAACAGTGCTTACATTTCCAACGACACAAAACATGGAACACTGCCAGCAGGAGATAAACAACAATGCTGGGAAATCTCAAGCCAACTGTAGCCAACTGTCCTTTAACGTTGTTTTTATTTCCACTAAAGGTTGGTCGAAAACTTGAAAAAACTTTTAAGTTGCATTTCTTTCAATTAATTGTGAATTAATTGTGTGATATGTGTTATATTATGGTAACACATCATAATGTAGTTCTGATGTTAAAATTAAGCTGCATCCAATTACACACACTAATAACATTGGGTGTATAGTACTTACTAGTCATAATAGAGTGGGTTTTTTACCAATGAAATGCTGTGTGTCATGATCAGAACATCTATAGAACCTGTTGGATCAAGTCAATGGCAACCTAAATCATATGATAAAAGAATTGCCTCCGTTTTTTTTCTCGTGCACATGTTAACAACTTACATAAACTTGGAGGATGGAAATCCCTCTACTAAACTAGAACACAGAGATTAGATAGAACTTGAATGTGATTACTTGTATACACTTTATTCATCTACGTCACCATCGTCTACCAAAACGAGGATGTGGGGTATGGAAGTAGCATTGGAAAACTGGGTACTAGCAATGCTAACTCACTGCTGCGTTCCCAAATAACGTACACTTCTTCAAAAATAAATAAATCTTATAAAGTTCAAATCTTCCATAATTCCTCAAAACATCCTGTACTTTACCCTGAATGGATTCACAAAATCAGTAGAGATTGCCATTTTAATTTAAGTATGTACGATACTATGCTAGCTATCTAGCTAAGCTAGCCATTTTGGTATTACCCAGCTAGCCAATCTAGCCAGATGAATGTTAGCAGAGAGACAACAGGCTAGCTAAACCTGGGTCTCTAGCTTTGATTGATGAACCCTGAACTGGTCATTTGGCAATGGTTAATTTCAAGTGTGTGAGGTTAGTTGTCCACACAGGCGCTGCCATTTAAACTGAAGGATATTCTGCCTGTTCCCTCACTGCCTTGGAGTTTCCAGTTTAGAAGAGTACCCCGTCTCATTTTTCATTTCAACATGAGCGTAGAGTAAATAAGGTGCATGGTATGTCTTTGAAAGATGAAAAAAGATAATTGGTAGAGAACAACTCAATACTTTGAACAACTTTAACACAAGTTAAAAAGGGAGGCATAATTTTAATTGCTGGCTAATCTCGGCATCCATAACCACAAAAAAATGTCTATCAGCTCCAGACGGTCTTACCTAGTTACTTTTTGATGCAAAACCTGCAACACTGATAGGACAAATTTAAAGAGTAAAAAAGAGAATTCTGAAGCCAACAGAGCTGAGCACAGTGTCCTTCAGAGTACTTTCTTTTCTGTACAGTCTGTACAGAGTGTATTCAGGCTTTATGCTTGGGTGAGTGCACTTGAGAGACATAGGGAGACATACAGCTTTTACCTTTTTACCAGCAGAATGGAAAGAAATGATGGAGGCCTAGCTTCTTTTTAACTTTTCTACTGTTATTTGACTTTTCCGCCCACCTGACCTTCTGCATGCTTGAAATGTAAATAGATTTGTACTACTAGTTAACTAACTAGAAGAGTCTTGTGACCTGGGGTTTCATGGAATTTTATGGAAGAGGGAAACACTGGGTTACTGAGTCACAGGAGAGGACAGTGTAGTGTGTGTGTGTGTGTGTGTGTGTGTGTGTGTTTGCCAGTAACACTGCAGGCCAGCCTCTCCTGAAACAGCACTTCAGTGGTCGCACGTCAGAACGTGTCGTCAGCAGTCAGCAGTGACTTTACAGGCTGAAGTGTTGATGCCAGTTTTGCATTCAGATACAGTAAGACCACTTGTTAGAAGCTCTAAACTCGCCAGCTTCCTTCCAGCATCAACTTAAACTCTCTGTTTATATGTTTAAAATGTTTGTTGGGTCTTTCGGTAAGTAGAAAACACAGGACACAGCCTCAGTTCAGTGAAGTTAGTTACCTAGCTAACAAGCTAACGCTAGTTAACTAGCTAACTAGTTAGCCTGGCGTTACCTTGGTTACCACATATTGGTCAAAATAAGTAGTTAGCTAGTTAGCTAACTAGTAGCCTAGCCTTCACTGTAAGTTATACAGTGATACAGTTCACGTATAACTTAGATAACCTAGTTAGCTAACTAACCTAGCCAGTTTTATCGTTTAAAATGTTTCAAACTCACAAGTAAACCCATATACCGGCTTTTTTTACTTTCTGACCTAAAGAACAGCGCTGTGTCTAACTAAACCCTCTTCAGCACCTCAGCGGAGACCCCGCTTTCCCATGGCGGTTCTAACGTTGCTAACGTTAGTTAACGACGAGTAAAACGCAATAGAAAAGTTCGTTTAACATTTTCTATCCGCACTTATTTACTTATCATTCGCTCCACACTTTATCTAAGCTAGCTCACTAGCTAAGCTACTTCCCAAGCGCACCGAGGAACCCAGCGCACATGCGGTGTGAGGAGAGTAACGTTACCCGGTGAGTTTTTACCTTCTGGTCCACGATGGAGCACGCCATTTCTCGGACCTGCGCTAGACTGAAGTCCCCCGAGTCCAGCAGCACCGGCTCCCGGCTCAGCCCGATCTGGATGTGGAAGGAAACGCCCTGGGAGCCCGGGACGGGGCTGGGCGCCCGGATCACCGGAGGGACACTCATGAGAATCCCCGAGCGGTCACGGCTGGACAGCGGCTGGTCAGTCTGCTCTCAGTCTCGGTCAAACGCGCTCCGCTTCTCGGAGGAAAATAATAAATACAAACTTCGACTCGCCCCCCCTCCAAAAAAACAGAAACACACAGCACAGTGTCTGTCCTAGAGGTAAAACGACGCGGGGAAATATATTATAGCTAATAAACCTGACCGCATTTAGAAGCTGTGAAACGCAAAGCGCTTTTTTGGTCATTGAGAAGCGATGCTGATGGAGCCATAGACGTCAGATATGTTTAATGTTGGGCTCTGATAGACACCGCCTCCTGCCTGTTCCGGTTATCAGAGCGAGGTGCCTAACGCTGAGATTTATCTGCCTGGGCTTTAGAACTGTTACTCAGATGTCTGTCCATTAAAGTATTAACAGTATTAAAGTATTTAGAGCTTCTTTTCATTTCTATCTATTTTACCGGAATGATTTGCTTGCTTTAAACGCTACTGATTTAAAGCCTGTTTATTATTTTAACAGTTATACATGCAGACTCAAAAGAACGCACACAGTAAAGTTATTCAGACTGTGAAATAAGTAGTAAGTAAGTAAGTAAAATAAAAAGTCAGCTTAAGTTTGATTAATTAATAAACTGAACTGTTAGTAGACTTATAAAGTGGGAAAATATTTTTAGTAGGAATTCAATTGTTTGACTGATGCCCTAACAGGTGTCATTGTAAAGAGATAATAAGTTATTCACTTTGGAGGTGTTAATGTTATGGCTGTTCAGTGTTTAATATACCACATACACAGTCCCATATTAACTGTGGGTACATTAACTACCAAACACAGTCCCATATTATATAACACACGTTCACTGCAATGACGGGACAGTGTTTTTAGTAAAATGGGACTGTGCTTTTTAATGTAGTTAATATTGGACTATGTATTTGAAATACATCATGACAGTGACAGTGTGTTTGATAATATGCGATGGTCTTTGGCAACATAGCCACAGTGTATTTTAAATATATAACAAACACACTGTCCCAAATTACCAAAATGCACTGCCATTTAACCATACAAAACGTCCCATATTAACAAACACAGTACCATCATGATGGGACAGTGTATTTGGTAACATAGGACTGTATTTGGTAGCCACAGTTTTTATTTATTTTGTATTTTATATATAACAAACACACTGTCCCATATTATCAAACACACTGCTCCATATTACTGCACAATACACTGTCCCATATTACCAGAAATAAACTGTCCTATGCTACCAAACACTGTCCCATATTACTACACAATACAGTGTCTATATTACCAAAATGCACCGTCCTATACTACCAAACTCATTGTCCCATATTATCAAACACAGTCCCATATTACCAAAACATACAGTCCCATATTACCAAAACACACAGTCCCATATTACCAAACACACTTTCCTGTATTACTAAACAATACATTGTCTCATAGTAGCAAATATACTTATATATTATCATATAACACACAGTCCCACTCTAACATTTTAATTCTAGTTATGCATTGCATGACAGCATCCACTTGGCAAGTTGTATATTTGACCTGATTTCTGGACAAGGTTGCTGTAAATCCTGTATATGTTTATTAATGTAGACATGTATGGCTTTCAGAGAAGCCTATAATAAGTTGTTACAGATTGTGAGGTAGTAATAAAAGACACTGTATACTTATTTTTTTACAGTTTCACTTCTAGTTTGATTATTCTGTAAACTGGAAAAAGGAAATACTGAAAGTAGGCCTTATAAGGAATAACAATTAAACCAGACTAAACAAAGTGCATCAGTGGGCCTTGGGCACCCATATCCTGTCACTGGTTCACAGGTTGCCCTTCCTTTTTTTGGTAGGTAGTGACATCTGCATAGCAGGAACATCCCACATGACCTGCAAGTTCTCTATCAAAGTGTTTCTATCCATCACAGTTTAAGCCTGATCAGACTTGTTTAGATTCTAAAATGTGCCATTTTCTTTCTTCTACCACATCAACAACTGACTGTTCTATTGCTGCCTAATTTTAGCACCTTAGCATCCACCTAGCAACAACTTAACAAACACTTCAGATATCAGAGCATCCATTAAGAAACACCACAGAAACCAATTTGGATACCTTAACAACCATCTCTCATGATACTGTAGTAACCAGTTAGTAACAGCATAGCAACCACTAAGCAATACAACCAGTTACCACCCCTGTAACTACGCAACCATCCTGCACAAGTGCAACGTATCAGTAAAAGTTTTACCTCATAGAATTTGAGTTTTTTTTTATCTCATCTTTATTTCATAATGTATCATATTCTGTTATCATTCTGTTATCTCGCTACCTGTCTGTCTGTCTGTTCCTTTGTCTGTCTGTCTTTGTAGAGATACCAATTTATACTACTTTTGGAAATTCCCAAATACCATAATTCTTCTCAGCAGCATATGGTAAGGCTTAGGGTTTATAAGGTCATTTTTTTTAGCCATTTTATCACTTTTTCTGTATGATTTGTACTAAGACATTTGCAGGTATTGAGGACTATGTTTAATTGGATGTGTATTCATTTACATTTTTATTACTTTACCTATTTATGTGTATTTAATGATTTTTTAAGAAATGTAATATAAATATATCATATATCAGACGAACACAGTAATATTTGAGACGTTAAAAATAACTTTATAGCTCTTTGACCCTTGATCTACATGCACAGGTGAATTCAATCATGTGAAAGGGTTAAGGTGGCCAAATGCAATTTGTCTCCTCTTTGCAAAATCCTCTGTTTTCTCCTCTGTTCAAAATCTACCAAGGCATTCATGCAGAGTAACAAGTACAACGTTCTGGAATGGCCATCTGAAACCTGACTGAACTGGAGATGTTTTGTAAAGATGAATGGTCTAAAATGCTTCCAACCGGAAGACAGACTCTCATTGGAAGCTATAGGAAGTGTTTAAAGGCTGTTATTTTTGCAAAAGGAGGATCTACTAAATATTGATGTAATTTATGCACCTGCCTAATTTGGTTTTAAGAATTATTGCACACTGTCTTTAAAGCATATGAACTTCATTTCACTTCTCATATATCACAGTCTTTGTCTGCTATATGATATATTTAACTGAAATTGTTGATATGAACAACCAATGATTTATAAAGGAAAATCATTAAAACTATCAGGGGTGCCCAAACTTTTTCATATCACTGTATGTCTGCACCAGATTCTAAGGGTACATGGTCTAAATAATTTAGCAGATTTATTGGACGTGTCTGTGATTGGAACTCAATCCATTTTTGTAGAGCTGGCTGTTTTAGCTGGCTGTAGTAAACTGTGTTTTTTGCAGCCGTATATTAATTGACGGAGGAGTAATGAGGGGAAATCTCAGCGTGAGTTAGCTTGCTATAAATTGAGCTATTTTTCCCTCAGGCTGAACCGAGTGCCCCATTACAGCAAGTGGCTTTTATTTGAATTGCAACTTTACATATTAAGATGTAAATAACTCAGTTTGACCAGGCTCGAGTGGGCCAACTGTGCTCCTGCGTCAGCATGTGTGCCGGCATGCTGTCAACAGGAGGGCTGGAGGACTCGCGGTTGCTAGGGGAGACGGGCCAGCTGAGGCCGCTCCTCCCACGCCCGCTGCAACCTGGGTCTCTTTCTAAAACGCAGACTCGCATCTGTGCACTTGCGCACTAACAAGTCTGCGAAAGGTATATCTGGGGTCTTAAATGTATTAAAAGTATTTGCATATGTGGGCTTTAGAGCAACCATTAACTAAGCAGCTGTAAAGCATACATTACATTTTCAGTCGAAGGTTTAAAACTGTTAATTGATTCTTCTTTTCACTAGCAGACTAAAGAGGAGTCGGGGTGGGCAAGAACCCCCCCTTGGTGCCCCTATGGTTCAAAAAGTGTTGCTAAATGCTCTCTGGAGAGGCAAAAAATGATCAGAATACCCTACTGGCTACAATGTTTGTAACGTGTTTTAACAAGTGCCCATGCTTTGCTGCCCTTCTAATATACTAATAAAGAATGGCAAATATGAAGTGTCTTCTGTGCCAGCCGTAAAAGACACCCGAAAAGTGTCCAAAAGGGTGCTCTTTCCAGTAGAGAAAATGTGATATATTGATATACAGGGTTCTCCTACAGTTGAAATAACATAATGTGCCTTATTAGGTGCCCCTCTAATGAAAATGTGCCACACCAGTGGATTAAATGGGATGTGATGCCCAATAGGTGCCCATTGCCACTAGATAAACTGTATTTGATGTCAGACATTGGGCCCTATTGTACACCCTGCACAAACCACATTGCGATGCTTGTTGTCTCCAGGCACAGGTGACTTAAATTTAAGATGGTGGCGCCCAAAGATATATCTACACTTTGGGATGTAAAGAGTGGCTTTTAATAAACTTCTTGTGCAGTTTTAAAATTCTAAATGCCTCATTTTAAATGTCAGGGCTCTCCAGATTCTATCAATGAGGTGTGGAGCGACTTTGAGCCTGAATAACGGTTGGAAAAGTTTGGTGAAAGCTCTGAGCTGATCATGTAGTAATCTCTCTTACTGTTATATTTAAACTGTTTAAAACATAATCCTCACATTAATGAACTTCATGGAGAAACATCTGAAATTAACCGTGTACACTGGCTTGCAACGTTGCCAGATTGTGTGGTTTCATGCTAAATGTCGAGTTACGTCTGAAATTAACCAGAGGAAAATACTTAATTCATTTTCTTTGGTTCTTGTGTCCTATGATACAATGCACAAAACACATGTTAACATTTAGATAATATCATCAAATATTGTTTTATCTTGTATCTGGGATACTTAAGATCATGTTGGAATAAACCATGTAATATTGTTGATATGCTGAACATCAGCTGTTTGAACGGTTTTTGCTCAGCGTTTTGGGAAATTTGAAACACGTTTTACCCAGTGACTTAGTTTTATCTGAATCCCACTGTAACAATCTGGCAACCCTGATGTCTTGCTGTCCACTCAGAGTTTGTTCGGCTGTCGGTTGCTTAGTAGCGACACTCGCAATGCATTCTGGGAAACTCAGAGAAAACTGGCAGACGTACTCAATAGTGCCCTAAATAGTAAATTAAGGAGCCATTCTGGTCACAGCCAGGATCACAAACTCATTAAATAAAATTTTGCTCTCCAAAAATATTTTTGTCACAAAAACGTGCCAGAAATAACTGCATGCAGGAGCTAGCAATGCCATTTAGAAGATACTGTTTGTAAGTTGCAAAAAAACTATTAAGGTGTGTGTGTGTTTTACACTTGTGTTTCTGTGAAATTACCAGTTTAAAACCATGGGTGGCACATAGTTTAAAAAGTTTGAGAAACACTGTTTTAGTGAAATATGGCTGAACTTTGCACAACTCTGTTAGCTTTATTTTACTAGAGGTAAAATCCTGCTATATAGTACAATTTGAATGTGGGTAACCACTCATAGTTTGATTAAATGCACAGATATTTTTGGTGAGACTGCTACCTTGGCCTTTAAAAACAGGGCATGTCAAAAAAAGCATTAAACATGGAGAAAGCATTAAACATGAAGAAGAAAAGCAAAAGTTTAATAAAATTTTTATTTGGTCTGTGAACTACAAGCACACTTATTTATTCCAAATAACAAGATACAGCTGCAATGGATCAGACTTGTTATTCCTGCGTATCATGGACTGTAGATCTACTACATACTTGTACCTGGCCATCCACATCTTTAGCAATGCTGCTCCATGCAGAGCAGGGTGTGATCATGTGCCATTGAATGACACATAACCATCATTAAAATTGTCTTTAAATTGCAGCTTCCTATTTTTTTTACGTCTATTTATTCAGTTCAGCCCAGATATTATGTGCAGTTCTCCACTATTGACCCTGCAGAGCACCCTGCAACCCGTGCTGCTTTAGAAATGATCTGTCATATTAGTCATATTACATATGCTACAGCAGCCAGCCCAACATTATAAAAAGCCTGCCTTTAAGTATCCAAGTGCTTGTCGTTTTTTAATTATCCCTCCTACTTGTGAGATGCCTCATCAGAGGACTGGAGGCTGGGTTAGTCTTTAACCCAGAAAATATTGCTGAAGAAATTAGAGTAGCACTGCAGTAGTAGGCTAGAGGGCATGTACATAACATATGTAGTGGCAGTTAATGTGTGAAATCTGAATTTGTTCTGAACTCTTTAATTAAACTGATCTACAGTAGTTGGTTAGATTAAGCGTGGAAACAGTTGAGGGCTGAGTAGTAAATAGCCTGAACAGACTGAGATGTCCCTGATGTTTTATTTGTTTTATTGTAGTTATGTATTAATTTAACATTCTCTTTTTGTTAACCCCTTCTGTATTACAGTACTATAACCACTCATAGTTTAATTAAATGTGCAGACAGTTTGGTGACTTAATATTAATAATTAATAATTAATTAATATTAGTGAAAACACGAAACATGGAAAAGCAAAATCTTTTTTTGAGTCTTAAGCCCTATCCAGATGGGATTAGTTTCTCAGGGGGACGTCTGGAAAAATATTTTACACTTCTACTAAGTGATAAAACTCTTGCTTTCGGACTGCAATTGAAAAAACAGGAGGACCAGTGAGTTTTTAGGCTTTCTCGGTCACATGACATCGCGTTCAGTAGCTCCTCCATTTTCACATTTGCTGTTGTGTTTATGTGTATTTACTGTGTGCGCCCAAAGTGTATTTACGGTGCGCGGCAGTGGACAAATAGCTATTTTATTAAACACGAGGTGGTGAAAGTAGGAGATGTGTGTCCGGACGGGACTGAAATTACCGGAGGACCACAAAGTTCAACGAAAAACAGTAGATAATTCAGATTCAGATTTTTTTTCAAAAATTCTGCAAATGATGTATCAGTTTTTTCCACTTTACAATTATGTGCTACTTTGTGTTGGTCAATCACTTAAAATCTCAATAAAATACATTTAAGTGTTTTTTTTGTGTGTTTGCAAGGTGATAATGGGTATGAACACTTTTACACGTCACTCTAAAGCTCTATCCAGATGGGATTCGTTTCTCAGGGGGACGTCTGTAAAAAATATTTCACACTTCTACTAAGTGATAAAACTATTGCATATAAATTGCAATTGAAAAAACACAGGAGGACCAGTGAGTTTTTAGGCTTTCTCGGTCACATGACATCACGTTCAGTAGCTCCTCCATTTCCACTCACTGTTGTGTTTATGTGTATTTATTACGTGCGCCTAAAGTGTAATTATGGTGCGCGCCAAATAGCGTCCGGACAGGAATTAAATTCAGTGAAAATTTAAATCAGAGTTCAGTGAAAAACAGTAGACAATTCAGCCTGTAGTTTTCTCAGAGGACGTCTGAGAAAAACACGTACATTTTGTTTGGACATAAAATCACAGAGGACCCCATAAAAGAGAAAATAAAAGAGAAAATTACCACAGGACCCCCTGAGAAACTAATCCCATCCAGAATCTAAATCCTCAAACTGGTCCACCTCTGTTTCTATTGCTCCAAGGTTGAGTTATGATGCTTGTATTTTATGTAATACTGTACCAACCACTTCACAATCATCATTATAAACATGTTCAAGTTCAAAGCACACAAAGAACAGGATCTCATAAGTGGGCACCCTTTATCAGCTTTACAAAATAGACAACAGCAACAGTTTATTTAGTTTCACTGGATTCCTTTTCTTCATTTGTTTGTTCTGTAACGTCTCTCGCTCTTCAGGTCAATATCTGAACCTTCTGCCTCTTTTTTGTGTGAAATATGGGGATCGACAGCAATGCAGCATTTTCTTACAGCTGCATTGTTTACGACAGCACACAGTGCACTAGTCTAACCTGGCATGACATCATTTTGCGCTTTAGTGCCCCAAAGTATTCTTAATGACATGCAATTTCTGGTTTGACAAAGGCGGCTAAAATTATTCCACTCATAAGCCTGTAAAAATAACCTTCTTTAAATCAATCCAAATTACCGAAGACGAGAAGTCAAAAGATTATCCGTGCATGTCACACGGGCTAGAAAAAAACACAGTCAAGCACTGGCATGTGCCAAAGCAGCCCTTTGATGGATAATAAGGTTTCTCTGTGCTAGGAGTTATTACAGGTCAGGACCCCCTGCTGCACGTCATGATGACTTCTAATTGCAATTTACGTAATAAGTGGGAGAGAGTTTTGGTAACTGGTCGAAATGGAAAGGAAATGATTAGGGACTTGTCAGAAATGACAGTTTTCAGTTAAGCAGCCTCCTCCTGTCTGTCTCGCTCCTTCTCTTTCTTTTTCTCTTTCCCTCTCTCTCTCTCATCCCCCATTTTCTCTTTTAAGTGTCTTTTCAACTGTGTGAGGGTCTCTCTCACAGCAATTAATTCAGCTCCAACTGGATTCCCACCACTAATCTCACGAACATGGCAAACATCTACAGTATATTCATTAGGATGGAGACAAAAGCAACCAGGCCTTCTTTGACACACTTTGTTGTAGCAGGATCGTATTCTATTCTATTCACTATGCAGTGTTGTACAGAGTGTCTGAATTATACATCATAGGGTATTCAGTTCAGTGAATATGCAGTGCTAAAAAGAGGATTTTTTTACCATGACTTGTTACTGTAGAAATGTACAGTATCTTACTAGCATTACCAGCTATTATCAACTTCATCAATACACTCTTAAAATAAAGCTCTTACAATCGCTTACAAGGTGATGACAGAACAGGCTCCTTCCTACCTGCATTCACTTCTGAAGGCTTACGCTACCTCCCGGCCGCTGCGCTCCTCCAATGAACGTCGCCTTGCTTTACCAAACAAACATTCACACAAAGCAATCCAGACTGTTCTCATACAGAGTTCCCCAATGGTGGAACAAACTACCTTCCACTACCAGATCAGGAGAATCTCTCGCTATCTTTAATAAACTCCTGAAGACTAAGCTCTTCAAAGAACTCTTACTCTCCTAACACCTCTAACTAACTACCTTCTACTACCAGATCAGGAGAATCTCTCACTATCTTTAAGAAACTCCTGAAGACTGAGCTCTTCAAAGAGCACTTACTCTCCTAACACCTCTAACTAACTACCTTCTTCTACCAGATCAGGAGAATCTCTCACTATCTTTAATAAACTCCTGAAGACTAAGCTCTTCAAAGAACTCTTACTCTCCTAACACCTCTAACTAACTACCTTCTACTACCAGATCAGGAGAATCTCTCACTATCTTTAATAAACTCCTGAAGACAGAGCTCTTCAAAGAGCACTTACTCTCCTAACACCTCTAACTAACTACCTTCTACTACCAGATCAGGAGAATCTCTCACTATCTTTAATAAACTCCTGAAGACAGAGCTCTTCAAAGAGCACTTACTCTCTTAACACCTCTAACTAACTACCTTCTACTACCAGATCAGGAGAATCTCTCACTATCTTTAATAAACTCCTGAAGACAGAGCTCTTCAAAGAGCACTTACTCTCTTAACACCTCTAACACACTAACTACTTCTAACCTCATTTCCTTCTTCCCCTCCTTCACTCCTCTATCCCCTTATTTCCCTTCGACCTCCTTTAAGCCCTATCTAAAAAAATGTTTTACCTTTAACTTCTATTACTTTTGTACTTGACTATTGTAAGTCGCTTTGGACAAAAGCATCTGCCAAATGTAATGTAATGTAATGTAATCTAACACTATTGTAGAAATGGTGTAAATCAACTTTATGCCTTTTACAGTCTTTCCCAATGTCCAGCAATGCCCTGGAATACTGCTGAAGATTAGGAAGTCCCAGGTGGCCAGAAGGAAATGAGATGATGTGTGGCCATTCGTTAGGCAGCTTAGTATCACACTGATTACACACAAAAATGTAATCTCAGAGCTTTGATTTTATTTCGCTTCTCACTGTCCCACCAAACTGGATTAAGCTCTGCACTCGTTTAATTGTTGTGAAAGTACTGATAGCTCATGATCCTCAGACTTCAAAATAGTATATTTTAACAGATCTCTACATTAGGACTGTTGAGGTTGGGCCATGTAGAAAAGGTAAATCATCTTAATTCATGGTCTGTTTCTGTGAATCAAAAGTGTAAAAGTGAGTGGAAGACAAACATAAAGGCGTAAAGTAAAATAATATATATTATTTTTCTAATTTTACGCAAGGTAAGAAAAGTAGAGCTTTTTGTAGCTTTCTTTGTAGTGTTATTTTCTCAGCAACCATTAATACACACACACAAACACTCACACACACTGGTGAGAAGTAGCAGCCAATTGCACAAAGCGTACTCTCAACCGGAAACAACTGTCCACCTGGAAGCATTGGGCACTGAGGAGCTGACCCAGGACAGAGTGTCAATCCATATTTGTGTATACAGTCATACATTCATTCACACACCTGAATCATTCATCCAAGTATTCAACAAGTATCCAATTTAAAGAAAACAAGTTCATATTCATAAAGTTTTAAGACTTTAGAAATCAATATTTGGTGGAATAACCCTGGTTTTTAATCACAGTTTTCATGCATCTTGGCATCATGTTCTCCTCCACCAGTCTTACACACTGCTTTTGGATGACTTTATTCGACTCCTGGTGCAACAAATCAAGCAGTTCAGCGTGGTGGTTTGATGGCTTGTGATCATCCATCTTCCTCTTGATTATATTCCAGAGGTTTTCAATTAGGTAAAATCTAAGAAACATCTCATCTTTTAGTGGTCTATTTTTTTCGAGAGCTGTGTGAAAACATGTTTTATAAATTCAATTAACTAGAAATTGCATTAAATAAGTGTTTATTCTGACTGCTATTCAGCATATTTTAGTAAAGTTCATATCGTGATCCATATTTTTTGTGTGTGCCACTAAGGATGAGTTTACTTGTTTTGTAACAAGATGAATTAATAATTAGACCTAAACAGAATTTTGCTAACATTTACTAAGGCTTTACGTCGAACTTTACAACAGTTGCTAGAACATAGTTAAAGTATAGATAGGACATTTCCAAAAGTGAATTATTCAATGTTATCTCCATCTAGAATGTTTGATAAGATCAGTGGTTCATCCTGGTGGTTTTAGAAATCCCATCCCTCAAACAGAGTCATGTTCTTCCAGCAACAGACAGCGGATAAAACCGAGCCCACTAATACGATGCTAATATATGATGTGTCTTAGGAAACAGAGGCAGCGTGCAGCAGCTATGATAATGTGGGCGCATCAAAGGAAAGTGAGCATGACTGATGCACTGCCAACGCTGCACAAGAGCCACTCATCAATCTTTCATAGGCCTCCTTCAGCCATCATACATCCTGGACAAGCTTCCTCTCATTCATTCATCCCCTCTTTTGTTTACATCTGATTGTCTACTCCAAAGACTCAATCAAAGACAAAGAAACATGAGGGTGCAGATGAGAGAGGAAACAGCGCGCCGGAAAGGTGTAGAACATATATGCGCGCCTGTTATAAGTTATATGAGCTTTATGTTTATGCTACTGTTTAAGAAGCTCTTATAAACAAACTGGTAATAAGATTCAGATTGATTTAAATCTAATTACAAACTACAAAAGAGTAGATTTACTGTTAATGCATCACAATAGATGCAACATTTTCTATGCATTTAAATATCTCACTTCATATGATGTAAAAATTGAAAGTCTTACGGATGGTGTGGATCAGTATATATATATATATATATATATATATATATATATATATATATATATATATATAATATGCCTTCTATGCAAAATAGTCTTCTTTAAATTAATACAAACGCATTGTAGCAAACATTTAAAGTAAGTATAAAGTTACACTTATATAGCAACTTTCTAAAAACTCAAGGACGCTTTCCTTGTGAATAAGCTGCATATTTAAATATATGTATTAGTAGTGTACTTTAATTATATGCAGATCATTTAATTATAGATTTTTCTTATACTTTCATTTTTACCTACTTAATCTGTATTTCAGTAGACTTCGAAAATTAAAGTATACTTTATTTGTATGTGCTATTTTTGTTCTAGTAATGTGCATATATAAATAACTAGTATAGTTAGTATAAATTTAGTACACATTTATATTATTTTAATTACAAACAAATAGTAATTATGTACAAATTAGTAATTAAGTTCAGCATAATCGAAGTATACATTTTTTCACAAGGGTTTACAGTCATGTTTTACACACAACTATTTATACTCAGCACTCGTCATTAACACACACACCAGTTAGAAGCAGCAGCCAATCACGTACAGCGTACTGTCAACCGGAAACAACCGTCCACCTGGAGTACTGCATCTCCACATTTTTGGACTGTACAAATACAATTTCGTTCAACCTCGTGTACCACATGTGATGCAAATGACAAAAAATTTGCATTGAATTTTTGAATCTTTGAAACTCCACCACCCAGATAGGGACTTGAACCTAAGGCCCCAGTGCTAAGAACCAACCAAGTACCTTTTGTATGTTGGAGTGGGCTTTTTGCTATGTCCAAAGTGCTGCTTGATTAAGTTGAATAGTTAAATGGCAAAATAACATTTTTTTTTTTAGAACATATCCATAAAGTTTTGATTTTCTATGAATTGTAGAATTAACTTTCCACTCTGTCATCTTGGAATAACCGGCCCCTTATGAAAGTAAACTTTAACACAAGTGACATCACAACCTCCACACTGGTTCCTTTTTTATTTTCAAGAGATTGAAGATACTTTCTAAATGATCAGAAATGATTTATATGAATTTTACAGAATTTATATCATATTGTCTCAGAATGGAGCTGAGGTAAAACGTAAGCTCTGCACTCATCATAGTAAAAATATCATGATATTTAAAATAATTTTATAAAACAAAATACATTTTTGAAACAAAATAAGATGATTATGTACAATTTAAAATGTCTGCAACTCTAGGTCAATCACGTTTTCATTAAATTACATTTTTTTTGCTTAAATAAGGCAAGAAAAAGTATAAAGTGATTCATCTGGGAAAATATGATTAGTCTGTGTAGTCTGAAGTCCTGTAAATATGATGAATACAAGAAAAAAAAGTCATTTTTTTAGTTTTTTTTAAGGCTTTGAGGATCAAAAGCCACAGTAATCTGATAATTACCCAACAGGGCTCTGTGAAAACCTCATGTCTTTCATATCTGGTTGGATGAGGCCTAGAACAAAATGGAGGGCTTTCTTGGAACAGATCGTCTTTGTCCGCTCGTGTTTGTTTTACGATGCGATGGCTGTGCTTTTGGCAAAGCTCAAAATCCCCATGGTGAAAACACACTTTCTGTAATGACACCTCTGAAGACTCAACAAAAAGGTCCTGTTTATAATACCATAGTTTGCTGGGTGAAATTCAAAGAACAATGGGATGCATATATGGTGCCTGCAGCAATGCCAGTACCCTGATTGAAGTGTGAAGTAAAGTGTTTTGGGAAGGGTCTGAACAGATTCAGTTTCCAGTACAATGCTCGGGCTGCTAAAAGAGAAATCTCTGACCATGTTTTAGCAATAAAAGGGCATGTATGTGACAGTAATTAATAGGAGTAATAAGAAAAGTGCATTTCCTGAAGGAATTGCAGAGTGCTTGTGCGGCTGAATGGGTGGAATGAGGGATGAGAAAAGGACAAACGGATATCTAAGTATGCTTAAGAAACTTGCCAGGATTTTTTTTTTTTTGTATATGCTTGATGTGTGTGAAAATGAATAGAATTAAATTGGAGCAACATTGTATGAAAAAACAGCAAATAGATGAGTGCAGCTCAGTATGGATAAGATTAAGTTTAAGAGTTTGGGGGCCTGCCCTGAAGGAGTACTTGCAGTTTGGTGATCGTCAGAAGAAAGGGAGAGGCAGAAAATAAATGTGAGGTAATGAGAGTAGCGAGGGAAGAAAATAAAATGATAAATACATTAGTGAAGCTAAGTGAAGGTGAATTTGTTCTCAAGGCCTGCCCTAAGACTCAAAACTCTAAACTGCTCTATATAGACTCTACCTCCCAGCATGCACCCACACCAGACTTCCCTGACTCCACAGCGTTCCTGCTCTCCAAGTTACTAATTGGCTTCACCTGCCCTCTCTTGTATATTGAGCTCAATCAGGGTTGTATACTACACATAGGGCCTAGATGAGCCTAGATGCATATGAGATTAAGATATGCTGTAATGATGAGCCCATTTGGGAAGCCCAACAACAATCTAGTAAAAACACAACCCTACTCGTAGCTCATGCCAACCTGGAACCCACCTAGTCCATGTTCCAACCACGTGAGCCCCACATGAGATTGTTGGATGGGATGGTTAAGAGATAGAGAAAGAGAGAGATATAGCAAACAGATAATCAAACATACAGAACATCTAGAGCAGTGTTTCTCAATCCTGGTCCTGGAGGCCCATTGTCCTGCATATTTTAGTGGATAAAGACATGAATATTCTGGAGTGTCTTAAGAATTGACAAGAGATGACAAGCCAAAAAAAAGTGGGATTAGAGATTTAAAATCATCTGCTATAAAGGAGACAACACCACATTCTCACCAGAAAGGTCCAAATCCTCCAAACTTATGAACTGTTACATTAATTAAATTAATTTGTGTGTTTTCACAGCTAGCGTTTAGCATATTGTATAACCACATTGTCCAATTTGATCTAAATTGTCCATTCACCCTTATTTATTTGTATTTCATCTTTCCTTGGATTTCAATTAATATGATTTACAATAAATAAATAAGGACAAATTAATAAACACAGTGATGCATTGTTTTATTGTTATTATTCAGATAATCTTCAGAGCTTTGGAGGAGGGTGTGTGTGTGTTTTTTGACACTAGTGTATAGTGTATATTATAGTGTAAGGTGTGTGTTTTGCTTTCTCAGTCACATGGTTATGTTTGCCACTGCTGGAGAGCTTAATTTAGAGCCGTGGGAATTACCTGATGAAATCTTCGTAACACTAAACCAATATGAGAAGGCCCTCCAAAGTTCAACCAAGAAACTGCATTCAAAACTTGAATGGAAACACTGGAATATTTTGAAGAAATAATGCAGATGGGGGCTGATGCATGGCGCATACCTTTTTTGTGAATTTGTGAAGCCATAGTTTTTTTTAATATTATTGATATTTGCTAGTTTGCTACAAATGGGAACAGTAACAGGAACAGACTGTGATCTGTGAAGTGTTTTGAAACATTTGTACATTATTTTTTTTTATTATAGCAAGGCTGTAATTAATTATTTGCTGATTAGACTTACTTTCATTTGATCCAATGTAAGTGTTTTTTGTTTTGTTTTTTTTTTTAATGCATTAAAAAACATAAGTCATGACTATTAGCAACATAACGGCATAATGTTATGTACAGTTTCAAGTTCTACCAATTTCTGATGAAATTACTAGCGGCTCACTATAAGTATAGACTTCTGATACATCTGATTCACATCTGATTTTTTTTTTTATATTCTCACTTAATTCGTAATTTAGCCATATGTGTTTACAGTTTATCAAGTACTGATGGGAAACATTACCACATTCTACACCGTGCAGAATATTAAACTACAGTATCTACAGTTTTTTTTAATGTTAATTTAGCCCTAGAGTCTCGTAACAGCAAAACACGGCCAAAAAGGAACAATTGAAAAAGGCAATGCGATGGTTACGTCACCGCTGCATCGCTGCACGAGGCAGCCGTTTCTTCATTATGCTGGCCTGCTCTTATTTTTGATACTTAACTGGGAAATTGAATAGCAAACATCAGAAAACATATTGCAACACTGCCACGGGCGGCTCCCGGCGCACTCCAAATAAAAAACAACAGAAAGCACCTTTAATTATTTTGCGTCTCCCAATAACAACTTTAATTGGCTCGCCAAGGCGGCCGGGGACCGCAGAGGCAGAGAGCGTACGTTCAGCGGGGACTTAAAGGCAACCGATGCTGTCCCCTAATGGCTCTTCTCACTGGTTGTGGAGTTCACAGGCCGCTAATGACTCAGTTGTCACCACTCTCGTTATCGTGGGGGCCGACCCCAGCAGGCCACCGCCAGGGACAGGCTTAATTGGGAAACGGGGTGTGGCTAGAATTAGACTGGATGCTGGTCACTGTTGCATGGATGAGCAGAATTGATAATAGACTCCCGGGAGGCGGCATTAATCTACAGTTTCAAACCTGTAAATTGAACACCCAGGCCCGGAGGCCTCTCCGGGTGCCGGGTGCTCTCTCTGGCATCCCGTGCCTCTGGCTGGATGTGCGTGGGAGTTGTTTGTGTAGGGCGCAACATCTCTGTTTGCTTTAGAGCTTAAGCTTAAAGGCCAGTCAGGAGAGCCTAAGGCTGTGCAGTATGAAAAAAAAAATACTCTAACACTGTGTTTGTGTATATGTGTCATACGTTAAATACATTTTGGTGAATCTTTAAAGGGACGCAAGTAAGGACTGGCCTGCATTCCTGCGGCCATATTTATTTACTAGTTTTGGATCACGTAATGCCTTTATTTATCCAAACACCCACAGAAACACTCTCTGGAAGGTCTGAGGCTAGTTAATATGCTCACAGCACACAGAAAAGAGAACAGCACACAATAGAGATAGAGATACTTGGAATTGTTAGAAGATTCATTTGCACATTGTAGCCATTCACATTATACATGTAAAAAAAAAAAAGGAAAATATTGCGATAAACATTTAAAAAAGCATGATATCAGGTGAGCTGGTTGGGATTTCTACCTTTGTAAACTCCAACATTTTATTTTTCTCATTTCTCATTCATTTTTATCAGGTGACCAGGTTGAGATTCCTAAAAAATTGAAGAAGATCACACCAGCACATCCCAAAGATTCTCAATGAGGTTAAGATCTGGACTCTGTGGTGAACTCTCTCTCAATCCATGTGTGAAAATGATAAATGATGATCTCATGCTTCCTGAACTCTTTCACTCTTTCACAATTCCAGCACCATGAATCCTGACATTGTCTTATCTTGGAATATGAAGAAAAAATCCATTGATGGAATAACCTGGTCTATATTCATTATATTCAGGTAGAGTCAGCTGACCTCATTCTTTCAGCACATACTGTTGCTGAACCTAAACCTGCAGACCAACTGCAGCATCAACCAACCAACCCCACATCATTTACTTACTTACATCAACTTACTTTTTTTTTACCAGGAAGTGTATATATTTAGCTCTGAAAAAATTAAGAGAGCACTTCAGTTTCTGAATCAGTCTCTCGGATTTTGCTATTTATAGATTTATGTTTAAGTTAAAAGAACATTGTTGTTTTATTCTATAAACTACAGACAACATTTCTCCCAAATTCCCAATAAAAATATTGTCATTTAGAGCATTTATTTACAGAATATGAGAAATGGCTGAAATAACAAAAAAATGCAGAGATTTCTAAAATGAAAGAAACTCACAATTTTTAAGTGGCCTCTTTTTTCCAGAGCTGTTTATGGCTAGTAGGGAGGAGGAGTAATCTTCATGTCTAGTTTTAAATATAAGTAAAGTAAAATTGCAAAAGTATTAATGAATTGAAATTGTCTTCTGTAATTTACAGTTATTGACAAACGTGTGCATTATAAAATAATGTAAAAAATATACGTTTTGAATTGGCAAAATGCATGCAAATGCAAAACACACGCTATCCATTTTTTTCATTGCATTAGTTTGGGCCTTGCTCTTCTACACTGGTGGGTATGATACAGATATAATAAGGCACAAAATCTGCAATAATAATTACTGTAAAAAATATATATGCTGACATCATTATAATGCAGCATGTACATCTGTCTGCAGATTTTCACGATAGATCTCTGAGGCCAGATCTGATTATCTGATGATAATCTAACAGGCTGAAAGTGTCTGATCCTCTTCTTCTCTAACCAATAGAATGTCACCATAATGCAATAGTTCATCAGTCCAGTCCATACACTTCAAACTAATCAGAAATATTATTTCTCCAGTTAGTCTGAGCATCTTATCTCACTAACTGCACACATGTGTGAGCTAGGCCAATTAATATTGTGCAATTAAGAGAGAGATACTTTTGCCGCAAAGCGTTTCATCCAGCAGCCATTTTGGCAGATCTTGTCACAGTGACGGGAAATGTGTGGACATGCCTGTCAAGATGCACAAGCAGCTAGTTCTGCTCTCAGCAGCCTCAGGCCAGCAAATAAACAAAAACATGCTTTCTGTCAGATAAAAATGGAGCATAGCCTGAGTTTGATAACATCAGACTTATATTGTGTTTACTAAATGCACACAAACATTTTTAGAGAGAGAACTGATTTAGAAATTGTAAAATTAGACTTTGTTCCATTCATTTTTGTATGCTTTTTACGCATGTTCCTTTTCCTGTAAAGCTACTCTTCTGGAGATAAGAGGTTTTGATCAGCTTTATACAATTAGATTTTATACAGTGTATAAATGTATAAATGTAGCGCCACATTCTCCCGTGGCTTTTATTATTTACGTAACCCTTGTGTGGGGTTCATATTTTTTGTTACTCGTTTACTTTGTTACTTGTATTTAATTCAGCAAAATTAAGCAATTTTATATTAAAATGCTTTACACATGCTCGCTTCACCTAAATTGCAAGCAATATAAACAGCTTACATGGTTAATATTTGCCCTTTACCTTTCTTATGTTACATTTCTTTTAAAAAGTGCTACTCTTTTTTTATTAGTTTTTTAATAAAATGTAAAAGAAAATGAATTTAACTCAAGATATGAGTAGAAAATTTGTTTAGTTTCAAATTTACAGATGAAGCAATGTTTATTAGCCCTCGGCCAAATATACTGTATGTAATATAAATGTGTAGGGAGGGGGGGGATGGGGGGGGGGGTACAGTGTGTGTTTATTGAAAATGTGTTTTGATTTATGTTTTTCACAAAAAATGAGCCAATGCCAATGAGTTTGAGTTAGAAAAAATATTTTTTTAGTATCATTTGATTAAAAACTAAATTAAAAATTAAAAAAATTAAAACGGGTCCCACAGACCCGAACACCACACAAGGGTTAATAGTAGTAGTGGTCATTTTTTATTTATTTCTTAAGTAATGCTTACCTGCCAAATATTTGATTTACCTTAGTATTAATTTCTGTAGCTGTTAATAGATGCCATATAATTTCCAGAAAAAAAAACACAGATTTGAAGTTTTTATAAAAAATAAAAAATATGTTTTATTGTTTTGTTATTGGTTATCTTTTAACCAAATATTCCAGCTTGTTACTAAGTCTTACTTGCTGCACCCAAAAAAACAAAACAAAAAAAAAACAAATGATAAATGTTTCTTGATGGTCGCACCACAAGATATTCTATAAAATGCAGAAAAAAAATGATTCTCAGAAAAAGTCAAATTAACAAATACGTTGTAAATTTTACTTTTTTACATTAAGACTTAAATTTACAAATGTTTTTTTATGATTTTCACGTTGATTTTTACTCTTATATTATTGCACAGGAACTACTGCAACAAGTGCTATAGTCATACCTGTCAAGTTTTAGATTTAAAAATAAGGGATATTTTCCTCTGTCCGCTTAAAGTCGTCCCACCAGCCCAACGAAGATTCAGTATCCCTTCCATTTTAAGGCAGGTTTACAAAAAATCTAAAATAACCACATGTGAACCACTTACACACTACAATTAGATTATCAGGATCTGAAATTTTGTGGACATTCCTACATATGTCATTCTTTACAGCCAAATTAAAAATCCTAAAAATAGTATTATGAGCTTTTACTAAAAGGACATGGACCACATATATTCCATCAGTAAAAATTAGTCCTAAGGGGTCTACACAATTAATAATTTTTAATTAATACTTCTTTCTTTTGATCACTCCTGATTAGTTCAGTTAATGTCGGTCCTCTCCACATTTCTAGTTGTTTCTAGTCACAAGCTGTAATTTTTTTATTTTAAAAGGTTTAATCTGTGTGTTTTATTTCGGAGACGAGTATTTTGAAGCAGCTATCAGAAAAATCCCGGCCAAAACGGGAGACTTGACAGGTATGGCTATAGTAAAATACTCAGAACTTCACTGCTGCTCAAACCCAGCTGAGTTCGGCTGTGAAAAGATCCATCCTTCCTACAGCGCTGTCTTAAACACTAGCATCACTTTTACACCAGCCCTCCAAGCCACACCTCCTCTCTGGAAGTTCACAGCAAGGCAGGTTGAGAAGGACTCCCACAGAGACCCATTAGGAGGATTTGATCGCTTTCAGTTACGCCATCCAAGTTCTTCTGAGCTGCTTTTAGTTCCTTTTATGGGCTGGTGATACATGAACACACATCAGCTGCTGGCCCTGCTGTCCTGTGTGCCCTGAGCGAGCTGCCTGTGCTCGTGATGTTCACAGGGACCCTGCGGAGTGATTTTGAGGCCAGGCTTTTGTCCGTAAAGCCGTACTAATCCTTTATTGCGGTTGAACATCTGGAACACAGTGCACTGTCCCTGTCGCACATCCTCAGCAGGGCTGACTTTGCTGTTGTAGTTTGCAGCACTTATTTTTTTTATTTCGTCCCTTCCTGATTTGGAGAAAAAGTATTCTAATTCTTATTCTATTCTACTCTCCATATAACCTTGCTGATCTTGAGCTGTTTTGTAAAGAAGAATGGGCAAAAATCTCAGTCTCTAAATGCATTAAGCAAAGCTGGTAGATATATATATATATATATATATATATATATATATATATATATATATATATATATTAAAAAAAACAAAGATTGCAGCTGTAATTAACAGTGAAAGGTGGCTCTACTATGTATTGATATGGTATTGAATACTTTTGCACATCACACTTTTCAGATTTTTATCATGTTTTTTAATCTATGGGTACCACTTTAAAAAAAGAGCATTATACCCTTTATAAGGGTTCATAAATGGTTTATCGTTTATTAAGGGTTACTAATTAGGTTGTAAATGCCTTAAAAATCATTAATAATCAGTTATAACACACATACGTAGAAAGGGCAACAATGTAGATGGCTGTGGGTTCACTATTTGGCAAACAACAGGTCATTGTTGCCCTTTCTACGTATGTTTATAACTGATTATTATTACTTACCTAATTAGTAACCAATAATAAAATAATTGTAAACCATTTATAAACCCTTAATAATGGTAGTCTTATTTTAAAGTGGTGCCAATCTATGTATCATTTTCGTTCCACTTCACAATCATGTGCTACTTTGTGTTAGTCCCTTAAAATCTCAATAAAATACATTTACATAAAATACATACATACAAGTTTGTGGTTGTGACAAAATGTGAAAAAGTTCAAGGGGTATGAATACTTTTGCAAGCCACTGTATATTCTCAAATCAGACGTTTGCAGTAATTAACACAGTTTACTTCTGTGTGCGGTTTAACAGGTAGATAAATTAAACTTTATCAGGCATATAAACGTAAATGATTTGGCATATTTAATTAAGATTCAAAACAGCCTGTTTATTTTTCATAACACTCTAAAGCCCTGTTCAGAATTCACATGTGGACGTAGGGTAATGTAGATTTACTCTTTTTTTTTTAGCTTGTTTTACAGAAGGTTAAAAGTGCTGGAATCTTAGTTAATCAGTTAATAAAAAAATAACTGATATGGCAGATTTGAACGGGACTAAAATCACTGAAAAACACCTTTTATATGAACATTACCCCACTTCCCCACGTAAAACTAATCCCATCCAAACAGGGCTTCAGAGAACACCCCATAGAAAATAAAAATAAAAAGTGAATCTCTTTAATATTTATGTAGCTACTCATAGACAACAGTGAGGTCACATGGAAAGACAAAAAAAAAAAACTTTAGCATAAATAAATGTCCTGTTGCTCAAATATGGCTTCTGAGCTAAAGAGCTCAGTAATCTCAGAAGGGAGAAGGAACAAGTAAAAACAGGAAATACAGAGAAACCTGGTTTGCCTCCATTTCCTCCTAAGACCAACTAAAATAGGTGTTTTACTGTTTTACTGTATAGCATTTATTTCAACAACAATACTTGAAATATTAATCTTAACATCTAAAAATAAAAACTAAATATTAAATATTTCTTTTTTTAACTTTAGGAATTTCTTTTGTCTCACTTTTGTCTAAAGCAGTTTCTTCTAAGCTATTTTAAGTTGATCTCTAACTGAAATCTAAGCGAGAATCCCAAATACGTCTACGTAGACACTAAAGAAAAATACACATTTAAGAAAAATACATTTTCTGTAGGGCAGGCTGTTAAAATTATGCAATGACTATTAATTTAAAAATAAAATAAATCTATTTAGTTTGAACACAAAATGAAAGAAAAATTATAATAATGAAATTGTTACATACTTAGTTTTCCTATAATGTACACTGTTAATAAAAATGAACCTTTCTGAAGGTGTATCCTTCTTAGACTAGATTAATTTATTCTGTACACTATAGTGAAGATGTGCTGTAGTCTTTAGTATTTATGCATTTCTTTTTGAATCATACAGCCTGACAATGAGACAGAGTTTACCTAGATTTTTTGACCATTTTAAAACACAGGTTTTATTCATTTTATTTATTTGTAGTGTAAAAAAAAACAAAACAAAACAGGATTTACTACCTTCCGTTTTTACTCAGTTACAGTTCAGAGGATGCAGTGGGCCGACTGAGGCCCAACTAATATTATTCAGCACTGTAGAGCAGTTTTGGGAACGATTTGAGAGTTTATTTTTATATTTTTTTTCACCGATATCTGGAGAAATCTTTTTAGTGTTTAGATTTGTTGTCATCGCTTATTTTTAATTTTAATGAAAAGAAGCACAAACAAAAATCCACATGGAAATAAACACAAAAACAGTAACTAAAGAGGAACCTGATTTGTCCCCATATCCTCCTATGACTAAAAAATAAATTAAAATGATGACTTTCTTTGATTTTACCAAATTGAAAACCTCTGGAATATAATTAAGAGGAAGATGGATGATGATCACAAGCCATCAAACCACCAAACTGAACTGCTTGAATTTTTGCACCAGGAGTAAAGCAGCATAAAGTTATCCAAAAGCAGTGTGTAAGACTGGTGGAGGAGAACATGATGCCAAGAAGCATTACAATTAATAAAGCTCTGCATTTTTTTCAGTCATAAATGAGAATATTTTTATTTGGAATTTGGGAGAAATGTTGTCTGTAGTTTATAGAATAAAACAACAATGTTCATTTTACTCAAATATAAACCTATAAATAGCTAAATCAGAGAAACTGATTCAGATTATTATTAAAATCCTTTTTAGAATTTGATCTGAGGACAAATCAGGTCTCTCATATTAAGTGTTTTCATTGGGAGGCTTTAGTTGTAACACTGAATTGTAACACATTCAACAAACCCTGCAGAGTGAGAGCTTTAGCCTGACCTCAGAAATCCTCAGAAATCTGTTCTGACTGCTGACATAACTCATAAAGGGCGTTGCTACGGGAATACGAGAACATTGGAGCATGGGAACGTAGATCAAAGGAATGTTTAGATGTTTATTGACATAAAACGTGTGTTATATTATATTTAATATTTAATCCTGCTTTAGCTTCTGCTCACTCCCCCCAGATACATGACAGTTTGGATGTCTGAGAGAGCAGTAAAGAGCTGCAAAAGCTGCTCCAATAAATTAGCATGTGAGAAAATGGCATCATGTGCTGTGTGCTTACAGGGGGAGGGGCTAACACTCTGGGGCGGGGCTAATGAAGGTGTGAAGTTTACTACAGTCACCCGTTCAGTACTGCCTAAAGGCCTGATTAACGACAGAGTGCATAAATATTTCAATCAACCTTAAAACCTTAAACTCTGAGTACACTCAGAGAGTGAACCTTATATACCAGTATATAAGTATATATAATAAACTGATTAAAAATGAAAAATACAGCAGTTATAAAATGTAAAATGTGATATAAAGCAAATTAGATTAATGTAAGTTAGTAGATAATAGTTAAATTCAAGGTTAGTTCTCAGTAAAATGATAAACAGTCAAATGAATACAAGTAAGACAAAAAACTGTATGATAAAGTTAATCAGTGACTAAGAATGAATCAATAATTAAAAATAAATGTAAGTTATATAAGTTATATAATACAAAATGCTAAAAAAAAAAACCAAAATAAAATAACTGTGGGACATTCCAGGATTTTGGTACATTTCAGGGGTGGTCACTTCTGAAAATTTGATCTTCAATTTGATCATTTTTAGTCATATATTTATTAAATACAGGTAATAGACTATCAAAAAGTTTTAATCGTCAAGCTCGCTTTTTTTAATTAGATTATGCAATATATTTAGTAACTTACAGTAACAGGGTTGCGAGTAACAGGGTTGCAAATCTAGGCTAAGTTATGGTTAACCCAACTGGAACAGATGCTAACTGTAAAATGTAGCTATGTATAAAAGACCAAGGACACACATGGTTATATAAGTATATAAAGAAAAAAATGACTCTACTCATTATTAGTCTTACAATATGAGTAACAGGGTTGCACAGCGTTCACTGAGTGACACACACAACTTGGACAAACATATTTGGAAAAAAAAAACTTGCTTAAAAAAATTGTTAGAGCACTTACTCTTGGTCTTGCCATGTGGGCAGAAAATGTCCTTGTGATGTCACTTCCTTTGTGCCAGTAGTGCCTAAATATTTTTAACTCTTTCTCTGCCAGGTAAAATTCCTTATGGTAACAGGGTTGAGCGCATGTTGTGGGACACGACTTAATAGCATAAAAACTGTAACATGCAATAGGTACAATGTAGACCAAAGAAGTTGTAGTTTTCATAAGTAAAGGAGATGCAGATCAACAATATACAAGAGGAAGTCATTTATTTAGAGCTTATTTTAATTGTTAAATTTGCCTATAAGGAGTTGGTCACCCAATGAGTGGGACAAGAGAAAACGGCCATTTTTTTAGGTGGTTCAAAGGTATTCGGTCTTTTGAATAATAATATCTAAGGAGCTTATTTTTCCACCAAATTTTACAGTTTGTCTTGTAACAAGTACATTTTTCACAAAAAAATAGTCATTTAGATATTTTGGATACGTACATTTGAAATTTAAGTGGTGGGACAGGAAATGTACAGAAATCCTGGAATGTCCCCTGTATAAAATAAAATGCAAAATAACCAAGCACTGACTGTTTGTTCTAACCAGCGGAATTTATTCATTATGGATTGACTTTGCAGGTTCTTCTCTGTTTCCTCGTGTTCCTCTGGTGTTTTTGCCATTTGAATTTCAGCAGCTAAGCACCATCAAAGCTGCTGCTATCCTCGAGTGTAACAACAATGGTATTATCCACACTCACACACTTACACAAACTCACTTACACACACACACACACACACACATACACACACCACACACACAGCCATCTGCCGTGTCTGTCAGAGGACCTGACAGTCTTACCGAATATCACAGAAGCTGCTGTGTGATGTCACACAAGAAAAAAGCTTCCAACGCAATCTTCCTCCTCTCTCACTTCAGCAGTGTTGTATTCACTCTGTTTCTGCACACACTGAGTGTCTCCTGCTTTTACGGGAGACTGTGAATACATTTTGTTCTATGCGTGATGAGCAGATTTACATAAAAAAAAAGCATTGCACATATTTGTATTATATCAACTCATGTTTTTTAAATATTTCACCCGTGTCACCGGTGCTCGAAGTGGAAAAAGTGCCGCTACTCCCTTTGTTCACAAGTTGGTGTATGTATCAACCGGTATGAGCAAATTAAGTTTGAATCTTTGATTTTTTAAATTTTACTAGGATTTACTAGTGTAGCTGTGTAGTGAAAAAAATGGCAATATGATATGAATCAAAATGCAGGAGTTCCAAATAAATGTATAGCAATAAACAACAATATAGTTTTTAAATCATCAATTCACTTTTTTTTATAATTTATAAAAATCTACTTTTTATAATCCTCAGCTGTATATCCCTCTATCACTAGTGATGCTACAACACAAGGACGGTGAAGACCCCGCCTCTTTTACGAGCATTACCGAGTAGCATCACAGCGCACTCGGAGGAAAAATCGCAGCGACTCGGTTCTGATACATCAGCTCACAGATGACTAGTGCTGATCAACATCACCCTAGGAGTGACTAGGGGAAAGAGCTATCTCTATCTATCTATCTATCTATCTACTGTACCCACCCAGAGAGAGCATGGTCAATTGTGCTCTTTCAGGGCTCTGGCAGCTGATGGCAAGCTGCATGATCAGGATTCGAACCAGCGAACTTCCGATTATAGTGACAGCGCTTTAAACTGCTGGACCACATGCAGCCCAGATTTTTGATGTATTTAATTTTGAATTATGCCAAAACGTGAAAAACACTATTTTTGGCATGACAGACAGAAAATATATAAATATAAAATACTTTAGAATCTGTATAGTATCTGTATGTGTGTGCACAGTACTTGTGCTGCAATTCACAAGAGAGGATTGGAACAAGTGAATTCCTGTATTACATGTAATACACCTGGAAAACGCAGTTCCTATAGTATAATTCATACAATTATGAATTGTCCAGAGCCTGATATAAAGAGAGAATAGAAAATATAATACAAGCAGCTTGTACGAAATAGTAGTATGTAAGACAATGTTCCCAGTATGGTCCAGAATGAAATGGAGAAGTGCCGGCACTCCAAACTCATGAGTACTGGTCCACATTAAATATGCATGACTGCATGTCACTTACAATTAACTAGCTTTAATATCAGAACACTTCCTGAAATGGTCCATATATTGTGGAACACCTATAAGAACATACTGGGGGAAAAAAACGTTCTACATGTATTCAGCCCAGGGTTGCCAGGTCCAACAGAAATATCCAGCCAAAAGTTAGTCTGAAACCCTTCCTTTACAAAATTAAACTAGCCCAAAATGTATGTATGTCACATGTTTGAAGCAAATTAGTGTACAACTTAGCTATTTATCTTGAAGTCATTAATAATATTGTAACATTATTATTTTATTAGTTCTTATATATATATATATATACACTGCAAAAAACTAAATCTTAGCAAGTAAAATTTTCTAAATTTAAGGCAATAAATTTTAATATTCCTTTTTTTTTACTTTTTGTCTTACTAAGCATTGTGTAAGTGTTAATTATTTTGCTTTTTTTTAAGGATAATTATCTTAATCACTTTTCCGTAGAATGTGTACCTTATTTTAAGTAATTTGAATTTAAAATAAGCACAATCAAGCAGCAATCTTGCAAAAGTTATTCTGATTCTTGTGTCCAAAAACAGTGACTTTTTTTGCTTGATATAGGTGTTACTTTACTCATTTTAAGACTTTGCCATTGCTTTTTGTAAGAAATCTTACAAAGAAAATTGTGCTTACCATATTGGCAGATTTTGTTGCTTAATATACATATATTTGTCTTAATTTGCATATATTTGTCTAGTTTTTGCCAATGGATTTTTTTTGCAGTGCAGCTCTGGAAAAAAATAAGAGACCAACTAAAAATGAAAAAAGTTTCTTTGATTTGTATAAAAACTGTGATTAAAAAAACAGGGCTTTCCACAAAATATTGATTTCTGAACTCTTAAAACTTTATGAATATGAATTTGGGAGAAATGTTGTCCGTAGTTTATAGAATAAAACGACAATGTTAATTTTGCTGAAATATATACTTATAAATATCAAAATCAGAGAAACTGATTCAGAAACTGAATCTGAATATATATATATGTATATATATATATATATATATATAGCTGTATATACAGGTCGCGAACCTGGCAACTCTGATTCAGCCCTAAACACTCTCTCCTTACTTCCTGAGTAGGAAATCTGAGCTTTAGAAGTGTCCCAGTTCAAATTTCCTTCTTAGAACTCGGAAATTCCAACGTCCCAGTTAAAATTAAATGCAGTTTAAATGAGATATTGTGGCCAGAGAGACATTTCTTGTGTTTTAGATACATCAGACACACGGCCATATTGTTTGTATGCATGACCTCGCTCTGCCTCCAGCTTAGTTAGGTCACCTGATCAGCAATCGTCATCTTCAGCATTGTGAAGATGAGCTCCCTCTGTTGCTGCAGGCGGGTAAGGTAATGCAGCGAATCGGGTTTGCTGTTGTTTAAGGTGTTACCGCAGCTTTTTTTCTCTGTGTTTGTTGTTTATTTAGTGAAAACTTTATGGTACAGATTTTTTTTTTATCGTGAGCTACATTAGCTTCGTATTTTCAGCTCGAAAAATGCTCAAACAGTTGAACACTTGTTTTTTTTTCCCCACTAAACCCATTAGCACGTTGCCAGTGCTGTGCCAGTGCAGTGGATATGTAGTGCAAGCAGGCAGCACTTCAGAACTACATGAACACACACACACACACACACACACACACACAGTGCCCATCAGTGAGCATCTGCAGATCTGAAGAGATCGTCAGACTGAAGCAGATCAGAATTTTCTTCTTCTTTCTTCTTCTTCTTCTCGCTAAAGCAGAAGAGAGGGTTTTCCAGGAGGTGGAATATATAAATATATAAACGGTGCGAATGTTCTGGCACAGTTTTGGCCCGGCTCCCCTTGACCCCACTCTGCTTGTCCACCCCTCCCCTTTCCGAAAAGCAGCACCAGAGCCTCCTGGCACATACAATATATAATATGTAGCCAGTTAATTGCAAATCATCTGTGATGTACACGACTGCCTCACTAATTGCCGCTGGAAGCTGTGCTCATTAGCTCATCTCATCTGGCTCGGTACACAAGCTAAACAACCTGCAAACGATCCAGCAATTACTGTTATTTTACCACTCCGACGCCAGGCGTGCATGAAAATAGCTGTGGTAAATAACAAAAGACATTTGGCTGCAAAATGTCTAAAAATGCTTCACCACCAGAAGAGGCTCATTAAGGAGCATTTGTGCGTTGTGTTTTTTTTTTTCCCCCCTTTCCCCTTAAAACCACACAGCAGGGCTCTCCTAGAGGGGCACGCTGAGGTTTTTCTTAAGGGAAGCAGCACGCCCACAGATCATTTATTGACCAAACTGAGTTTTCTTGTTTACCAATAAAGTGGTGCTACATTGACGACGTGTGGGTAACATACATCTTGCACGCGACAGCCCACATCTAACCACAACAACACACACTCGCGCACACACACACACATACACACATGCACGAGGCTCTTACAGCTTGCAGGGATGCGCTGTAAGATGTGCATGTCTGTATCTACCGTATGTGTGTGTGTGTCTCTATATATATGTGTGTATGTGTGAGAGAAAAAAGAAAGTCTTCGTCTTCCTCGTGTTACATTAAGGGTGTTTTTTCTGTCATGTTCTCACATAGGGGTGCACGCTCTCGCGCACACACACACACACAAGCACACGCAGCATACTTTCGCAGCAGACTCTTCCAGATGCCCATGCATTTATTCATGCATATAAAAAAACACACGCACGCACACACGCAGCCCATGGAGAGAAATATTCATATGCATTAGCAGAACGTGTTCTCAGCAACTCTGGATCTCAGCTAGGTTGCACTGCAGCTCTGGGATGGATCCAATTTCCCTTTGAGGCAGTTGTTTGAGTCCCGTAGAAAAGTGAGCTCTATAAAAAAAAGAAAGAAAAACATGTCTTGGCTGTATAAAGAAGCAACGAATGGGAGCTGAGCGAGTGCATCCTGTACTAAACGACAGTCAGCACACCTGTGTTTCTCAATGTTTCTGAATGTTCGATCTGGCTCTGTACTTTGGCTGGAACTCTCATGCTAAAAATGCACCAAACTGCGAGAAGGTTCCAGCAAAGAGCAAAGCTTTTCTTCCGTAACAATGAGGTGAGCATCTTCCGCTCATTAGGGATTGGGTACGTTAGGGTAGATAAAGAATTGCCTGTAGTGCACTCAGATGGCATGGTGACGATCACAATCAGTAGGCCTGTCACAATGATTACGACTTTTTATATAATATATGGACATGATCGCAAAAATTTTATGTGTCGAGAAGGGCCCACTAATTATTAGTTTTTAATTATATAAGGAAGTGATTCTGAAACTGTGATACGGGTACCTGTCACGTCCTTGCCTTTTTTTGGTGCCATCTTCCTTCTGTGCTCGTGTTTCTGCGTTTATTTACCCTCTGCAAGTGTCCTGTGTGTACCCTAACTCCTCCCCTGTTGCTCACCTGTTCATTTGTAGCTCCGCCCCCTAGTTCCAGGTGTTCATATCTTCTCTTTTAAATATGTTTTGTTGTTATATTTTCCATCTCTGCTATCATTATTTCATCATAACTTTTCCAACCTGCTCCCTAAGTGTGTGATGTATTTGGAGCAGATTTATAGATTTGGAGAAAAAAAAATAGTTGGAAACCAAACACGCAAACCTTTCCACAAAGCTCTGTGTCTCAACCTTGTTTGGAATGGGTCGCGTCTTGTTTCTGTCCCTGTCTCTGCGTGAGGTGGACTCGGAGACTGTGCACGAGACCGGCTGAGTTTAGTTACTGAACATCAACAATTAATTGAAACAAAACCGATCAGTTCTTTTTCTGTATGCCTAAAATCTGCACACAGATTGGCTAACAGCCGGAAAAACAAGCAAGCTAACCTTAATGAGGAACTAGCTAAAATGCTAATGTTACTGGAGAGAGAACTACAGCTAGTGGCGAGCTACCTAACCTTAGCAATGAGCTAGCTGACCTTAGCGACAAGCTAGCTAAAATACAAATGTTACCAGAGAGAGAACTAAAGCTAGTGACAAGCTAGCTAACCTTACTGATGAGCTAACTAAAATACAAATGTTACCGGAGAGAGAACTAAAGCTAGTGACAAGCTAGCTAACCTAAGCGTCAAGCTGGCTAAACTTAATGATAAGCTAGCTAAAATGCTAATGTTACTGGAGAGAGAACTACAGCTAGTGGCGAGCTAGCTAACCTTAGCAACGAGCTAGCTGACCTTAGCGACGAGCTAGCTAAAATACAAATGTTACCAGAGAGAGAACTAAAGCTAGTGACAAGCTAGCTAAACTTACTGATGAGCTAACTAAAATACTAATATTACCCGAGAGAGAACTTAAGCTAGTGACAAGCTAGCTAACCTTAGCGTCAAGCTGGCTAAGCTCAGTGACGAGCAGTTTGATGGCAAATTGTGATTTTTTTTTTTTACATTCTATAATCAAAATGAATAGAATTTGATCCAGTTTACTTCCTGTGGTGATTTTTGATTAGGGTTTCTAAGAGACACAGATTAAGCATAATTTTGATCAGTAGAGAAGATACTTTAATGTTTTTATTTTTAAATCTTAATCTTAAATCGCCTCTTTTTGAGCTGCTGCCAGTACAGCATTGCCGAGTAGCATCACAGCGCTAACGCTCGGAGGAAAGCGCAGCGACTCGGTTCTGATACATCAGCTCACAGACGCAGCCTTGTGCTAATCCACATCACCCTAGGAGTGATGAGGGGAAAGAGCACCATCTACTGTACCCACCCAGAGAGAGCAAGCCCAATTGTGCTCTCTCAGGGCTCCAGCAGCTGATGGCAAGCAGCATGATTCAAAATTTGAAACAGCAATATTCCAATCCAATGATTAAGATTTTTAAGAATTTTGCCAGCACTTAAACATAAATCACAAAGGAACTGTGTTCAAAGTTTAAAAACTACAATTAAAAAAATAATAATTCCAATTAAAAATAAACAAAAATCCACTGTGATGATCTTACATTGATTTTTTTTACAATTATACAATTAGTCATGATTAATCACAGCAAATTGTGCACTTTATTTGTAATACAACATTTTCAACTATTTAACACAGAAAAGGGAAAAAGGGAAGGAATCTTATATAAAACTTTTACTCAATAACTGTTTATTGTTGTATGTTAACAGAAATAACTGGATCTGTTTATTTCACATTATGTACATTTTCTAAACATAAATGCTGAATATAAATACAATATATCCAACAGATTTTTAGTGAGTCTCATAATAAAATATAATAATATTTAACTTGAGTATTAATGCATGTTGAATGAAAAGTAGAAAGCAATTATATTTTTATTATGCAGATAAAAGAACAGAACTCAGCACTAGTTGAGTAGAGTAGTTTGTTAAACATATGGTGAACGATTCATAACACATACCTTGACATTAAGAGCAAATGTATAATTTATTTATAAGTGAAGATTATTGACGGATTTACCCACAGGTTCAGTAAACATCTGGCACTTCAGCTCTCTTACCCCGTATTTACATCCGCAGTTACAGATTCATAAATCTCACCTTCACAACATCGCAGTGCAGATGAAGTAAAATATTACTCCTCACACTTTCTCACCACCGAAAGATGTTTACTAAGGGATTAGAATTCAGTACATATTTAATATTATATAAATATAACCATATGGACATTTAATCTTCATTTGAGAAATTAAACAAATAAAACTGTAGAAATTACTTTTAAACATAAATTGTAAAATATAATGTTCACTGCCTGGCCAAAAAAAATAGTTCACACTCTAATATTTGGTTGAACCGCCTTTAGCTTTGATTGCGGCTTAAAGCATTCATTGTGACATTGTTTCAATAAGCGAAAAACATAGGTGCGTCACTGACTGAATACAACCTAGACTACAGTCCACTGTCAGATGTTGATTGCTATCTTGACAACACAGGCATGTTGCATGTGGCCATCGAGCATAAACACATAAACACACACATGGACACACAGCAGTGCACAAACCCAACTTTTACATCAACAATTAACAGGATACAGAATAAAATATTATTACTCTTCCTGTAAATGTTCTCTACTGCGCAATAAAAATAGCAATCCGAGTGCACCTGATTCTTAGAGGGAAGGATGAGCAAGATACACGCTGATTGGTTTATTTAACGTTACGCCCAAAACACAACCATGATTGATTAAGAGAATTACAACATGCCTTTTGCACTTTTCGAGCCGTGCAAAGCGTACACTTTTCCGTTGTTACGATAGCAAAGACAGTGCATGGTTGATGGCTCATCTATAGATTGATACAATAGGTCCCTTTACAAGTGATAATTCGGTCCAGCCCAGCTTTAGGATGAATTACTCTGTAATATACCCAGGGATCAAGGAGATAAAGACTATTATTGCAGTTCTTAATACCTTATAACTTTTTTTATAAGATTGTTTTCAGGATTAGTGCAGTGTTTGTATCTAACATTTGGATGTTTTGGATAGTTAAGCACTTCTGGCAAGTTCATTTATATATTAAAACTCATTGTGATTGACTGACTATGACGTTTTCCACAGCCTGATTGGATGGCAACAAATCAACATTCTTTTTCTTTGGCCTTTTTATCCAGATAGAACATGATGCTTGAAACAGAAAAGTGTCCGAAATAATTTCTGAGGACATCTCCCATAAACTGTTTGAATACTATAAGACCAGACTGGATTTCATGCATCAGAACAGAGTGGAGTGTTGTCAGGTGCTGGAGGAGTTATTGCATTGCAGCTGTTCTGAGCACCAGTTTTCTCTTCTAATACTGCTGCGTACTGTTTACACACTATGACATCATACAAAGTGTCCGGTCATATCTGAATAGCAATCAGGGTTGTATTAAAATATACATACTAAATTTTAAAATTTTTACTTCTCCCAGAAGCAAAGATGCACAGAATGAACGGTGTCTCTCAGGGGCTCCAAGTGGTCCAGCAGACTAAGGCACTTTTACTTTGATCAAGAGATCACTGGTTCAAATCCTGTTTATGCAGCTTGCCGTCAGCTGCCGGAACCCTGAGAGAGCACAATTGGCCTTGCTCTCTCTGGGTGGGTACAGTAGATGGTGCTCTTTCACCTCATCACTCCTAGGGTGATGTTGATCAGCACAAGGCTGCGTCTGTGAGCTGATGTATCAGAACCAAGTCGCTGCGCTTTTCTCCGAGTATGCTGTGATGCTACTCAGTGATTATGCATCAGCAGCAGTTGGAAAAGAGGCGGAGTCTGACTTCACATGTATTGGAAGAGGCGTTTGCTGATGTTGGAGCATCACTAGTGATTGGGGGAGTCCTAATGAGTAGGTTGGGCAATTGTTAATTGGGGAGAAAATGGCATAAAAAATAAAATATTCATAAGAAAGGACGCAAATACTGGAATATCCCAAAAGGTTAAGATTCAGAGAAGATTTAGAAAATCAGGAGAAATTTCTGTGCCCAACGGACAAAGCTGACTGTCAATACTGTCATGATGCCGGTGATCTTCTGGCCCTCTGGTGGCACTACATTAAGAACAGGCTGTACAGATTCTGTACTAGAAATCACTGCATGGGCTCAGAAACACTTCCAGAAATTAGTCATATTTATACTTCATTTTTACATGATCTAGAAACGCTGCCGTCTTCTCTGGACCAAAGCTCATTTACTATGGAATGAGACAAAATGGAAAATTGTTCTTTAGTCATATAAATCAAAATGTGGTTCTATGAAAATTACAAATCTTTGCATTCTGTTTTTTGTTCACGTTGATTTATCATATAAGTCAAAAGCTTACCCCTTCTCATTTAATTCTTTTCTTTATTTTATTTATTTTCTACATTGTAGATTAATAATAAAGACATGAAAACAGTTAAGGTGCATATATGGAATTACATATTAAGCTGTAAAAAAAGCACCTCCAGGAACTCCTTCCTTCAAGACACTGAGAAAACTATTCCAGGTGACTCTTCCTCATGAGATTAAAATACCAAGAGTGTGCAGATCTGTCCTCAAAGATAAATGTTCTACTTAGAAGAATCTAAAGGGTCCCACTTTATAATAAGTGTCGCTAAGTACTATGTAGTTACATGGTAACAATTCATGTAACTACAGTGTTACTACTGATGAAGTACACATTGTTACACATTAACTACAGAGGTACAGGTTATGTAATTACACATGTGTATTAAAGTTAATTTTGACTTGTGTAAGTACACATTTGTACTAGGGGGAGTGTACTTACACATGTGTAACAACGTGTGTGTACTCAATCAGCCCTAATTACATACTAGACAATAGCTGTTGGATAAGTTTATACTCAACTTATCACACACACTATTACACATGTGTAAGTACACACACATTGTTACACGTGTAGGTACACTTACTCTATTACTTGTGTAAGTACACTCACCCTGGTACACATGTGTACTTACACAAGTCAAAATTAACCTTTATACACATGTGTAATCACATAACCTGTACCTCTGTAGTTAAGCTGTAACAATGTGTACTTCATCAGTAGTTACACTTTTATTGTTACCATGTAACTACATAGTACTTAGGGACACTTATTATAAAGTGGGACCTAAAATGTTATAAATTATTTTTAAAAATGTACACTGTAAAATAGAACGAAACAATGAAAAGAAAGAAAACACTTTGAATGCTACTTTACATTTAAACCATTTACACTTGCTGGTGCTACATAGAACCATTTGAATAGGTTTTATTATCCATATGACAAAGCATTCAAATGGTTCCTTTCATTGTTGTGGTTGTTGTGGATTCAGAACCATTGTCTGACTTAGCAACCCTTGAAGAACCCCTTTGTTAAAAGTGTAGCCCAGGAAAAGAACATTATAGATATATATTTTTTCAGGTTATTATAGATCGTCGTTTGGTTTGTACTCAAAATTATTTTATTCTGGCAGCCACACACACTACACTATATCATTAAGGGGCAATTAAAAATAGTCTTCTGTTGTCTTTCTCTTTTATACGGTGTGCAGTATACTGCTTTTTACGTTTTTTCGTTTTTGTTTTTGTCACGTCACATTTTGCATCACATTAGATGCAGTTTGTTTGGTTTGGTTTGGAGCCGGAGAAACCTCCCTGGCGCAATGCTGAGACCGTCACGGATGGTTGTGAAAAAAAAAAAAAAAACCCTTGTAATGCATTCAAACACACAGCAGCTCTGCTTTCTCTCCTTCGTGCTCTCCTTTCTTCTCACTACCTCTTTCACACCACTCTGTGTTGTACACACACATACACACACACATACACACACGCGTACACACACACAGACGTTGACACGTACAACTCATTTTAATGTGTTTACAGAATGTAAAGCCATTCATTTTTCTAAATCCTGCCTCGAAATCATTATCTCTCATTGTGACACGTGAAGGAGGAGAGAGGAGATTTGTGTGTGTGTGTTAGTGTGTGTGTGTGTGTGTGTGTGTGTGTTAGTGTGGGCGTACAACAGGCTCCTCTGCACAAGAGAGAGAATGAAAGAGAATGGGTAAGCTGAAATTAATAAAAAAAAAAAGGTAGAGGGGAGGAGAGGCCATTAGTGTAGGCATGATTGGCAGATAGAAGGACACTCTGTAGTGCAGACCCGGGTAATTATTGTAGGTGTCTCACTGTGTGTGTGTGTGTGTGCTCGTATGAACGATGGAGGCTGAAAGAAGGAAAGAATGGTGAGTAATGGAGAATGAGAAAGGGATAAAGATCAAAAAGTAGACAACGATGGCTGGAGAGAAAAAATACAGAAGATAAAATTTGACAAAATTGGTCATTGGTTTATTTTATCTTCAAACATGATGGCTGAACAACTAGGCTGACCATCAGGCTGTACATGTGTGTGTGTGTATGTGTGTGTGTATGTGTGTGTGTGTGTGTTTGGGGGGAGGTTAATAAAGGTACCAAAAATTCAGTTTTTCTTTTTTGTGCTCCATTTTCCACAAGATCTCACCCGTTCTTTTGTTCCCATTCATTATGAAACACAATTTTCTCTTTCTGCGAACAAATCGTTTTTTGTTTCAAGCACAGTCTTAAGCTTCAGATAAAATTCTCATTGATCCCCTGCGGACCAATCTTTTAATATTTTGCTCACCCACTGTTAACATTTCCCAAAGGGAGGTATATTATTTTCTGAAGTGCAGCGAGAACAAACTTAAGTTCATTGATTGACCATTTAAAAATGAATTCCTCCCGCCTGTGCTGTGAGACTTTACAGTCATAAAATCCTCAACCAAGCACAATAACTAGCCGTCATTTAATGCCTCGCTCCGCTCAGGGTTCTACAGCCATGCCTTATTGTTTATGTATGGTCGTGGCGTAGGCTTATGACTGTCCCACTGGCGCATAAATGACAACTGTCCATTCAGCTTGTCCCTCACAGCTTTTCACCACAGCCTTTTAGACCAGCCTCCATAATAATCCTACCAATAGAGTATAGCCAATGGAAAGCTGAGGCTTCTTGAGCTGAAATAATGTGTATAAGTGTAGGCTTATGAGAATGACTGGACTGGCCTACTGCTTCCTCCGATACATGTGAAGTCAGTGCGCTCGGACGAAAGTGCAGCGACTCGGTTCCGATACATCAGCTCACAGACGCAGCCTTGTGCTGATCCACATCACCCTAGTAGTGATGAGGGGAAAGAGTGCCAGCTACTGTATCCACCAACTGTGCTCTCTCAGGGCTCCGGTAGCCGTTTACAAGCTGCATGAACGGGATTCGAACCAGCGATCTCCCGCTGGACCTCTCGGAATTAATACTTTTATAAATTTCAAAGAAATGCTGCACAAACTGCACAACAGGATGGAAAATAGATTTGACCAAGAGCTGCAAACAATATGAGTTGTTTATGGTGAGCTATATTGTTATTCTTTCAAAGATTAATTAAAAAAAATATATATTTTTTATAAAATAGTTATATTTTACAGTGACTGTACAGATCGACTGGTTGAGACAGTATGACAAATCAATATTTCTTAATTCTGTACATTCAGCAAGTGTCTTTAGTCTCTTATAGAAATATAAAAAAAAAATTAAATAAAACAGTATGAAGGTTGTGACATCATGGATTTTAATGGTTACTTTCTTAAAGGGGCGGAGTTATCCCAAGATGACAGGGTTGACAGGGAATTCTTGGCCATAGCTATAAATAGCTTGATATTTTAATGGAAATAATAAATAAATGATTCCAAATAGATAGATAGATAGATAGATAGATAGATAGATAGATAGATAGATAGATAGATAGATAGATAGATAGATAGATAGATAGATAGATAGATAGATAGATAGATGGCCTTGCTCTCTCTGGGTGGGTAGATCCATAACTCCTAGGGTGACGCTGATCAGCACAAGGCGATGATGTGAGCTGATGTATCAGAACCGAGTCGCTGCACTTTCCTCCGAGTGCACTGTGTGCTGCAGTTCAAAAAGAGGCGGAGTCTGACATTACAGGTATCGGAGGAGGCATGTGCTAGTCTACACCCTCCTTGTGTTGAGGTATCACGTGTGATGGAGGTATATACAGCTTAGTAGCAGATTTATGGGTGGGACAATTGGCCTATATAGCTACATTTGAAATAAATCTTTAAAAAAATTAACCAGGCAGCATTGTGGACATAGCAAAAATAGCAATTCAGCATTGAATAATATTTCTTCTACATAATATTTTCCTGTCTTTGTCCTCACTGTCCTGCAGCTCGCCATAACAGGGTTGACGCATGCATACAGGAATGTAATGTTGATGAAAGGTAAAAATAATGTAAAATCCCTATTCTTTTTTTTTTTTTTTTTTGGTCAGCAGAGTATTCTAAAAAAAAATTACACATACAGTCAATAAATGATCTATAAGATTTTGAGGTTTTGATATTATTATTATTTTATTATCTATTTCACCCTTACACAGTGTGTAGTGTATAATACAGAGTGTATAATAGAGGGTTATTATAGAGTGTGCACTACACAGCTCTATCACTGAGTCTCCTATGTTTCTCCTGCTGCAGACTAACTAACTACACTCTGCTAATCCACAGCACTCTGCTCGTAGTCTTGGTGAGAGTAAGCTAGCCAAGACAAAGTGTTAGCTGCAGAAGCTCAGGTTTGAGCCTCACCGTCTCAAGCTTTCCCACCTTTCACCAGCGCCACCAGGGGAATCTCTCGGAACAAATACGGAACATATTGTAGCGGGGGCTCGTTGTGGAGTTAATTAATGGAGCAGACGCTAAAGAAACTCAGAGCACACCGAGTCCCAATTATCGAGGGAGCAGCCAGGAGCTGATTTGCCATTTGTTATATTAAGTATTTCGGATTAGCCGAGTCCAGGTGTAATTAAAATTGTGCCACTTGCACCCGCAACATGTGGAAACTTGCTAATTCCCAACTTTTCTCCATTCCCTTGTGACTTAACAGATGGCAGGAGAATAGGGGAGTGGATATGCAAAAAAAAAACAAAAAACATACACGTTACTGTTGAATGGAGCGTACCTTAATAAATTAGAATTTGGCAAGGACATAGACGACAGGGCAGTGAATGAAATGAAAGTCTGTGGGTATTTTGTTTTTACTTTTGATGAATCCTGTCAGTTTTACACAGGTTTAGTCAGAAGAGTGCGCAGGTGGATCTGTTTGGTGGTTTCCTGAAGCACAAAATCATCGTCGATGCATCAAAACAGGCATCAGAACTATATTTAATAATATATTTTTGGCAGAGCAGAAAATTTGAAGGCCTCATCTTACCTGGGAGTCATTTGCCCATTTTAGTTTGCCCATATTACTTTGTGTGCAAAACCAACTGAAAAGAAAATAATATTACCTCATTCATTATTGGGTAGTTAGGAGATTAAAAAAAACATATAATAAATACATATTAAATAGGGGAGGGACATTTTATCATGAGAAAATGATACAAATAAACAATAAACATTGAAAACACACTTCTAAACGTTAAAACTGTGTAAAAAAAAAAAAACTGAATAAAGCAAAACAAGACCATGCATTTCAGTCTATGTTTATTGTAAACATATTTTAAACACTTTATTTTTCCATTCTTTACATTTTTTTAAGTTATAGATGAATGTATTTTTATATATTCAGATATCATGACTAATATTGTTAAAGATATGAGATATGAGAGATGTGGTTCAGTGCTGAAATAAAAACAGCCGTATATCTGGGTTTCTGGAGAATTTCTTAAAAAGGGGTAAAAACGATAAGTTTCAGCAGTTTGCTTTCTATGTGTGTGTGTGTGTGTTACCACAGGCCCAGGCTGTGGCATCAGTAAAAGGGTTGCTTTATTTGAGCTGTGTGTTAGTGTGTGTGTGTGTGTGTGTGTGTGTGCTCTGTGACGTTGGGCCTCAGTGGGAATCAGGAGGTTTGACTTCAGTCACAGGTCATTTAGCACAGTGGGCTTTCTGCTTCACCACAGCACAAATGTGCGCACACACATTCACACACACAAATACACACGCTCAAACACACATACATACAGTACCGACTTGTGCTGGCTGCTGTAAATACTGTTCAGTCTTACCATGACCCCCCCAACACACACACACTCACACACACATACAACTTTTCCTTATACAACATTAGCGTGCACTTTAAAAGAGAGGGCAGGAGGAGAATGAATGGGTGCACACACACACACACTCATATACACACACACTTATACACAAACACACACACACACCCTACTGACAGGCCTTTCAGGCACTAACCTGTATGGTTTGGTTTGATTTGATCTGGGTAAATGGACGGAGCTCTGAGCCTCAACTGCATTAAAACTGCATCATGCAAAAACAAAAATGGGTATTTCTTGCTACAGTCCCCCTACAGTCAGAAGTATAATGTGTATGTTTGTCCCACCTCTAAAGGACACATTTTTCACATGCTTTTCTGGACAAGCTGACAGATACATAACCATCATTTTAAATGAAAGAGGTTTTACTGGATTTTACACAAATACATCTTTGTCCAGAGTTACGGAGTGCTCTAAGCACTAGAGTGGTAATGATATCGACGCCATTACCTCCATTACAGGTCAGTCGAGCATCGCTACGATTCTGAAGCTGTCATTTTTAAGGTAAAAATGCGACATGATTCCGCTTTAAAGGTTCGGCGGCGCTTCGTTTCTTTTCGTCAGTATCCAAAACACCTCGATGAGACGATGGAGACGACGCAAAACAAGCTGTGTTGTTTCTCTAATGTGGACAAACAACTGTCCATCAAATCACAGTTTGTTTCGGAGTGCTCAGACAACTGTTTAAAACATGCAAATGAGACGCGGCAACTGTGAACGTGTCATCGGAGCGAGTGCGACAAACAATGGCGTAAAATAAAAAAAAAAGAAAAGAGGGGGGAAAAAAAGAAACACTACAGCCAAAGCCCGGGAAACGAGGATGTCTGCGGAGAGACGGACCTTTGCCGAGTCTTGTGTATGTGTGTGTGTGTGTGTGTGTGTATTTGTGTGTGTGTGTGCAAGTGTGTGTGTAATCATCGTCCCACGTCTCTGTGACCTTGCAGACAGCAGTCTTGCTCAGTGAACGCAGAGGATGTTGTGCCACGTTGCCATGGTGACGGTCCATCTGCCATACAATACAAGACTTATGCCTTTAACTCGGAGCCTGTAACAATCATCATTATCTGTAAACATCTCTATCATTAAAAAACACACCTTCACGACCGGAGAGGAAACACTGCCCACGTTGAGGGGAACTTAGCAGAGTCTGTGTGTAAGTGTGTTTCCGCATGTGTGTGTGCATGTTACTGAGTGTGTGTATGTGTGTCAGCGTGTGTTTGGCCAATTTAGAGTTGGACTTGAAGCAAAACAGAGAGCAGAAAGCGCTACGCGAGCCATCGATCCGTAGATCCACCAGGCGGGCGAGACGAGAGCCTCCTGTTCCCTCCTCTGTATCAACCAGCATCGCCTTTTCCAAGTTGGCCTGAGCCCGCATTCTCCACCAGTGTACGACCCCCACCTTTCTTTTTTTTCCCCTTATTTTCCCACCAGTCCCCTTCTTTTTCTTTTACTTCTTTATTTTACCCTTCACAATCATGCTTTAGTGTCTCTCTCTCTCTCTCTCTCACACTCTTTTTTTTCTCTCACCCCCCCTCTCTTTCTCTCTCTCTCTCTTTTTATCTGTCTCTCTCTCTCTTGTGCTTGCTCTTTAACACCCCATACCATATTCCCTGCCCTACAGCTACTGGCACTGCGGTTAGCGGCTGGATGATATAATGGCAGTAGGAAAGACAATGGCTAAATCCCTTTGCGCTCACAGCACAAAAAAAAGGGGGGAGAAAGAGAGAAAGAGAGTGTAAAGGGATTCACAGACAGCTGGGAGAAAACCATTCCCCTCTGAAATCCCAAAGATTGGCTCAGCTACATTTTGTGCAGTTCCTCAGACAGAACGTCTCGTTTGGTGAGGGCCTGTTCTGGGGTCAGGAGGTCAGCCAGGGAGTGTGCTGAATTGGCATTGTTAAAGCTAGTCCTCGGCGTTGTTTTCTTTTCCTCATTATTTGCCAAAAACACATAAACAGGCAGAGCGTGCTGAAGGGTTGCTGTTTGGTTTTTGCCGCCACCCCCTGTATATCATATTTAATTCAAAAACGCCTCTCTTCCAGTCATATTAACAACACAAGGTATTAGTAAGCACTACCACAAACAAGTCAGATTAATGAGAGAAAAATATTTTGATGATACATTAATGTGTCAAGAGATACGGTTTCAAAAAGAATTTTCCTTTAATTAGCTTTTTTTTTTTCTTTTTTTTTTGCTCAAAGCTGATAGCAGACTGGGGGCTGACACAGGCCGTGTCAGGAAAGCAGGCCCACTGCACCAATCCTAGTTTAGCACTGCCATCTACAGGAGACACCGGATACAGCAGCGCATCAGGACCTGGAGGAGCTAATCTCCCAGCTCAGCTCAGGACTCAGAGGGAGTTGTGTGGAGATAAAAACACTTCTGAGACTAAAAATATATATATATATATAAATTATTATTATTATTTTTTTTTTATCTTTTTTCAACTCTGAATCTAATAACATATATATTTAACTATTCAAAACATGTCCTGGTCAAACTCAGGCAGCTTTACTTTATACTTTTAATTTTTAACAAGGTTTCGAAGATGGTTACAAAACTCATGTGACACTCAAAAAGCATGTTTAATAATCTCACTAATTCTAATTCTAATTCTAGTTCACTTATTTCTTTAATTTTCTCTCAAGAAAGTTTTCATTTCAAAGAAATGGTTAACTGAGTGTTCAAATAATTGATATTTATGACCAAAAAAAAAAAAAATCACTCCTGTTACTGGCACTCATTCTTGTTATTCTAGGAGTTAGTTTTTAGCATAGAATTAGAAAAAACATGAAAAAAAACAATAGCTAAATAGTGACTATGCTAATAACATGAGGACACTGAGAACATTCTAATGATTTTTTTTACCAAAATGTTGTGTTTTAAAGATACACAAATAAGATGTAAGAATTAATTTAGGTAACAGGACAGAGTGCTGAGATTGAGCTCCTCAGTCATCGTTACAATAAGATTAAATATAAAGAAAAACTAATGAGGGAACTTTAAGGGAATTTTGATCTTCCCATAATCTTCAGAAGAACCAGCTGATGTCACTTCCTGATGTAGATGTGACTTCCTGTTGTAGAATGTTCCAGATGTTTCAGATGGTGTAGTGTTTTACAGTAACAGGACTGAGTGAAAACCAGGGACACAACTAAAATGTGTATTTTAAGTTAAATGGATTTATTTTAAGTTATGGATTTATTATGAAAAATATATCTTTTAAAGCATAGATGGGATTTGGAGTCACACAACAATAGAAAACTAAATTATATCTAAAGGATTTTATCAATTATATTTCATGGTAAAGTTTATAATTGATATAGTTTATAGTAGAGAGTGGAAACAGGTAACAAATGCTATATTTTCAGGGTTTTAAGTGTACAAGACACTATGCTTAATGATAAAATGTATTTTAAAGTTATTTTGTGTGCACATTTATATATGTAATTTCCTGGGGACAGAAATGGCCCTTATATAATTTTATAAAATTCTACAAAATTTTATATATATGTGTGTCATTTATTTAATTATTTTAACCTTTAACCTTGTGGCATGACTTTTATTTTATTTGGAGGAAAAAACAAGCAAGTCTGAAGGTGTAAAAGGGTTAAAAAGAGGCCTGACTGCAACAAAATGTTGTCCTGAGGCAACACATAAAAAAACACTTTAAATAAGCAAACAAACTAAAAAAAACCTAAACCTTAAAACATCAATAACCTTAATATATTTAATTACATATTTATGCACATTTAACTATTTAAATATTTTATCTTAAAGGTATTAAATTCAATTTAAACATGTTATAATGTATAAGATTATTAATGTTATCCATTACTGGTATTGTGTTCCATGTGTTGGTTGCTAAAATATTGCTTCACCTCCAGGTAGATTCATTTTGTTATTTTATTTAATGGATACTTGTATTGTGACATTATATTAAAACAAAAAAAAAAGGAATCCTTAATTACCAAAAAATGTTGCCAGAGGGCAACACCATGCCTTAGATTGTTAAAAAAAGATTTTAAAAAGATTTAACTAAAGTTTTATGGTCTTCAGGGGAAATAGTAAAAATGTGAGTGATTATATGCAGATGTAATAGGTTTTAAGATCAGATTTATGAGAAAAAGGTGTGTCTGTGTCTGCTAGGGGGCGCTCTGCTATCCATCTCAGCCATGTCTTTTTATTCATATTTAACATTTATAGCAGGGGTTAGTATAAGAATAATGTGCTTTTAGGTGTTTTAGCTCTTTTTTAGGGCTTTTAAAAATATTTTATTACTGTAAAAATTTACCAAGACAGAGTGAACAGCTTAAAGTTTATCTCAGATAAACTACTTCTAGTATCGAGAGAAAGACAATATAAAAATAAATAAATAAATAAGTAAGCACATAACTTCAGTCCCTTGTAAATAAAACAGTATAAAAGTTGTGATATCACTGATCTCAAGTAAAAGTTACTTTAATAAGTTTTGTAAAGTTTTGGGTATTCCAAAAAGATTAACAGGAAATTATTTTAAATTGATTAAACATGAATAAATATGTATATTTTGCTTATGAAAATAGCTTAATAAATATAATTTAATTATTAATTTAAAAAAATCTAAAAACTATAATAAAATCTCATTTGTTTTATATAATATATAATAAAATGTGTCATTTAACTTTAAAGTTAAAATAATTATTCAAACTACCCAGAAACAGGAACACATGAAGACATGCATGAAGAAAATAGAAAGATAAAATTTATAATTTACTTCACATCTGAATCTGTATATAAGAAGCATCATACTGTATTTTATCACTCAACTTTAAGGTATTAGTTTCAAAATGTATTTATATATTTTTATTTTTATATTATTCATAATAATTTAAATACACATTAAATGCCAAGAACATTTGGTGTTCTCATACTTCTTTTTTAAACATATATATATATGTAAAAAAGGAAAAACATGCGAACAGTAACAGCAGGAATGTGGGCGACGCTGTGTATTCATGTTTCAGTATAAGAGGCACAGAAGAGTGGGGTCATGTGACATCTGTAGTTCTGTAGCTCTACACCACACTGCACTTTGTCTTCATATTATGATATTAAATTAAAAAAAAAAAGGTAAGGAAAAGATCAAGGTATTTATATATATATCACACTATTTTTCTCTGTTTCTCAGTAAACTTTATAACATTATAAAATCTATCTCCATAATAAAGCATTTATTTCTAGCCTTATATCTGACTAAAGCAACAATTAAGTATTTGCTTATTGCAAAATATATATATATAATTATATGAATTAAATAAAAAAGAAATAAATAGTTTTTTTTTTAAAACGACATATTTTATTTCTAATTTTACACATTTTCAGCATCAAAAAACAAAACATTCAATAAATAGTAAAATTATCAATCCAATTCATCAATGAAATTACCAATATCCCTTTTTTGTGGTTAAATATAAGTCAACAAAAATAGACAAATAATAATAAAAAAAAAACACTGTAAAACAGCACAAAAGTGAATATTTATTATCAGCGATTCACATAAGGCTTCATACTGTAAGCAGTTAACAATTCCTAACTATTCATATGACATTGACAGCTTGTTAATTGACATTTCGCTAGTGGATATCCGTATGTGGAGAGTAGTTCTTCACATATTAGTAGTCCCACAGGTAAACACACCTCAGACACGCAACAGCAACAGCAAATTATGCTTAAATTTGTATAATTAAATGTTTTTGGGGACAAATTATGGTTGTATACTAAATTTCTATACTTACTAGGTAAAGTAGAATGTGTACATTAAAAAGATTTTTTATTTAAAGTATTATATGCTTTATCACTAATGCACACAGTAGGTTTTTACTACTACTACTACTACTACTACTACTACTACTACTACTACTACAAATAATAAAAAATGTTTTTCAATTATTATTAGACCCTGTGTTAATAGGACATTTATGGATTTGCTTAATTTGCTGATGTTGGATGCTATCTGTTAAATAAATAAAAAAGCAACAACACTTTACAATAAGTGAGCATTAATTAATGTGTGTGCTGGTATAACTTTCTGACAGTAATACACATTGTTAAATTAATTAATAATATATTTTTGACAATCTGTTGTGAGTACTTTTAATGAATGAATTCATGAATTAGTATCATTAATTTTATATTTAATTAAATATTAAATATTATATAAATTAAATATTTATATATTTATATATTTAATTTAAATATAAAATCAATGTATATATTTATACATTGATTTTATATTTTAATTAATATCATTAATTAAAAGTACTCACAACAGAATGTCTCAGCTAATTATGAATAGACCCTAGTTAAGAAATGATTAATCATTACAAAATTCCCATTATTCATTGTCAATGAAAAGTGTTTACAACATTTCTAAGCATTACAGTTTAATAATGTATTAACTAATTTAAAAAAAATATGATTAATTCATTTAACAATGTGTATTACTGTCAGAAAGTGTTACCAACACACACACATCACAGTCTAGGTCAAACTTCTTCAGAAACTAAAAATTCCTTCAGTTGTTAAAAAAAAAAGCATTTCTTGATTTGATTGGCTGATTGATAGGCCCGTTTTTATTACATTACTGATCTCATGTTAATAATCCTCCGAAACCAGAAACAATAATCCATAGCCTATACCCTACACAGCTCACTGAGGTGTTCAGCTGTGAACTCATCCTTTCCTGATGTATTTTAATAAAATATGTGTGTATTTTTTACATTATGTGTCTCTATATATGTTGCTTTATTGATGTGTTTTGATATGAGGTTAAAGAAAGGAAAAGGCCTGTCTGAAACTATAGGACAACAAGACATGCCCACTAGAGGGCACACCCACAATAAAACATCCCCCATCTGTAACACACTGTCAGCACAAGACACCCCCACCTCAAGACACACCCACTGCATATTTGATTGAACTGTGCTCAAAGCAGTGATGTTAACTAGACCTATTCATTTGTAACATTATTATGTCTAGGCACATTCATTTTAAAAAATTCTATTTCTAGGCTCATTCATTTGTAAAATTTTTATGTCTAGGTCCATTAGTTTCTAACATTTCTATGTCTAGGCTCATTTATTTGTAACATTTTATGTCTGGGCAAATTCATTTGTAACATTATTATGTCTAGGCTCATTCATTTGTTACATTTTTATGTCTAGGCTCATTAATTTGTATCATTTCTATGTCTAGACTCATTCATTTGTAACATTATTATGTCTAGACTCATTCATTTGTTACATTTTCATGTCTAGCCTCATTCATTTGTAACATTTTCATGTCTAGGCTCATTCATTTGTTACATTTTCATGTCTAGGCTCATTCATTTGTAACATTATTATGTCTAGACTCATTCATTTGTAATATTTTCATGTCTAGGCTCATTCATTTGTAACATTATTATGTCTAGACTCATTCATTTGTAACATTTTCATGTCTAGGCTCATTCATTTGTAACATTATTATGTCTAGGCTCATTCATTTGTAATATTTTCATGTCTAGGCTCATTCATTTGTAACATTATTATGTCTAGACTCATTCATTTGTTACATTTTCATGTCTAGGCTCATTCATTTGTAACATTATTATGTCTAGACTCATTCATTTGTAATATTTTCATGTCTAGGCTCATTCATTTGTAACATTATTATGTCTAGGCTCATTCATTTGTAATATTTTCATGTCTAGGCTCATTCATTTGTAACATTATTATGTCTAGACTCATTCATTTGTTACATTTTCATGTCTAGGCTCATTCATTTGTAACATTATTATGTCTAGACTCATTCATTTGTTACATTTTCATGTCTAGGCTCATTCATTTGTAACATTATTATGTCTAGACTCATTCCTTTGTAATATTTTCATGTCTAGGCTCATTCATTTGTAACATTATTATGTCTAGACTCATTCATTTGTTACATTTTCATGTCTAGGCTCATTCATTTGTAACATTATTATGTCTAGACTCATTCATTTGTAACATTTTCATGTCTAGGCTCATTCATTTGTAACATTTTCATGTCTAGGCTCTTTCATTTGTAACATTATTATGTCTAGACTCATTCATTTGTTACATTTTCATGTCTAGGCTCATTAATTTGTATCATTATTATGTCTAGACTCATTCATTTGTTATATTTTCATGTCTAGGCTCATTCATTTGTAACATTTTCATGTCTAGGCTCATTCATTTGTAACATTTTCATGTCTAGGCTCATTCATTTGTAACATTTTCATGTCTAGGCTCATTCATTTGTAACATTATTATGTCTAGACTCATTCATTTGTAACATTATTATGTCTAGGCTCATTCATTTGTAATATTTTCATGTCTAGGCTCATTCATTTGTAACATTATTATGTCTAGACTCATTCATTTGTTACATTTTCATGTCTAGGCTCATTCATTTGTAACATTATTATGTCTAGACTCATTCATTTGTTACATTTTCATGTCTAGGCTCATTCATTTGTAACATTATTATGTCTAGACTCATTCCTTTGTAATATTTTCATGTCTAGGCTCATTCATTTGTAACATTATTATGTCTAGACTCATTCATTTGTTACATTTTCATGTCTAGGCTCATTCATTTGTAACATTATTATGTCTAGACTCATTCATTTGTAACATTTTCATGTCTAGGCTCATTCATTTGTAACATTTTCATGTCTAGGCTCTTTCATTTGTAACATTATTATGTCTAGACTCATTCATTTGTTACATTTTCATGTCTAGGCTCATTAATTTGTATCATTATTATGTCTAGACTCATTCATTTGTTATATTTTCATGTCTAGGCTCATTCATTTGTAACATTTTCATGTCTAGGCTCATTCATTTGTAACATTTTCATGTCTAGGCTCATTCATTTGTAACATTTTCATGTCTAGGCTCATTCATTTGTAACATTATTATGTCTAGACTCATTCATTTGTAACATTTTCATGTCTAGACTCATTCATTTGTTACATTTTCATGTCTAGGCTCATTCATTTGTAACATTATTATGTCTAGACTCATTCATTTGTTACATTTTCATGTCTAGGCTGATTCATTTGTAACATTATTATGTCTAGACTCATTCATTTGTTACATTTTCATGTCTAGGCTCATTCATTTGTAACATTTCTGTTTCTAAGCTCATTCATTTGTAACATTTTAATGTCTAGGCTAAAATTAATAAAACACTAGCCAGCACTGTCAATCTCAGCACCTAATATTGAAGAAAATTGAATAAATGTACATTCTTTTAATATAGATGATAGAAAAAATAAACAACCTTTAAACAGCCTTCATTTATCTTTACCTAATAGGCCTTGTAATTTTGTAACTTACCGCTACACATTACCAAAATAGATAAATGTATACATATATATATATATATACCTGTTTCTATCTTACACTGCTCATACTTACCTGCACGGTCCTAAAGGAATACCAGTGGGATAACTCTTGAATTTTACTTACCTGGGTGAGTCCGTCCTCTGTAGAAATGCAGGGGAGAGAGAAAACCTGAAAAGACCTGTACATATTAATACATGTTGGCAATTGTATGTGTTTTAAGTATGTAAACTATCTCATATGATTGGCCACGCTTTCTGTTTTCAGTCATTTACAATCGTGTTTGATAAAGTTTTTTGACCTGTAATTTTTTCCTGGTTTGGTATATTCCAGGGAAGGAGCTACCTGTTTATTGTATACATATAAAAAAAGAGAGAGAGAGGGGGAAAGAAGAACAAACAGAAAGGAAAAAAAACATTTCCTAGTAGGCAGGGTGATGGTGTTGGGTGGGTTTGGGTGGTTAGGGTATGAGATTGAGGAGGATGATTACTTCTTTCCATGTAACTTTTCACTGCTACCTCACTTGTGTCAATGTTTTAGTTTTAAGTTTTGGGAATGTTACTTTTAACTTTTCCATGACGTCTGTATTTGTCTAGCTGGGAACGTTATGTGACGAAATGTTCTAATAATGTTGTGATGCTAAGCGTTATTAAGTCACACATTTTCAGAATATTCCTGAAACATTCTTACATTCTGTTACAGGCACACCTTTCAGGAACTTTTTAAAAACGTTGCTGAACATTCTTACAACAAAGATCCCATACTTCACTGTAAATGGATTGACTAAATCAGTAAAGATCACCATTTTAATTTAAGATGTATGTTACTGTGCTAGCTAGCTAAGGCTAGCCATATTAATATTACTCAGCCAGCCAATCTAGCCAGAAGAATGTTAGCAGAGAGACAGCAAGCTAGCTAAACCCGGTTATTTTCTCGCTTTAACGTTAAAACCAGTGGAGGGTAACATTAGTCAAGCCGTAGCTCTTTAGATTAGCCTGCTTAGCTTGCTAACGCTAGCTAATATCCTACCATGGGGATCCTGGTTTTACAAGAGTGTACACTTACATGCTTAGCTGGACTGTATTTAACATTTAAAAGTAGTGCTACATTAATTTTATGTCTGATTTGATATTACAGATTAACATGGACACAAAAGTAAGTTCAGAACACTTTATAAAAGAGTGTTAATTTAAGACACTGGTTGGAATGTGAAGGTTGAAGAAGGATGCTGTGCCCACGTTATTTGTCTGGACAGACAGTTCAGTGTAGTCTGTAGGGAGGACTGTAATTAGACGAACTGCAGGGTATTGTAGCGTCCGGCTGGACGTTTTGGAAGAATGACAGAGAAAGACGTTTAAAAGTCGCTTTCTTGCTGAACTGGGATCAGTGGTTGCTGGTGGCCCCAAGCCCACGCCAAAATAACCAACAGCTAAAGCTAACAAGCTAACCTAGCACTCAGGCTAAACACACACTCAGCAAGCCTCTCTCTCTCGCTCACTCTGACACACATAAACACACACACACACACACGCACACACACACACACACACACACACACACACACACATGCAGCTCTCCTTTCCAAATACACGCCTGACCCATAATCTAAACACAAGTGCATTTAACAGTCAGTAAAAACAGAACATAACTGCAGATGTGTAACCATATGTTTCCACAGTCACTAAATTAGCAAGTTAGCTAACAGCTGAACATAACCTTTAAACCAGTTGCTGTATCCTTTTAGTAAAACAGCCCGTAGAATTTTGCACTTTGCGCTTTTCTGCCCATTTTTCGAGTTCTTTCACCGTTAATTCGGTGAGCTGTTTAAGATTAGTCATCCATTTAAACCAGAGACTGTAAAAAAGATGGACGCCGTGTCGCCGTTCCCATTCATTTAATGAAAATTAAGCCAAAATCTTCCTCCATGTTGTCGATCCTGATACCCGAGTCTGAAGAGCGCAGCAGAGACCAGAGGAGGGAGAAAGACTGAGGAGAGACAGCCTACTCATTTTAATAACCCCGCCCCTGAGGGCTGCCTCGAGGTCACAGGCTGCAGAGCGGCACGGAGCGGATCTGACGGTCTGTTTTTGGTCCCGCCCATAACCAGCCCTTTTACAATAACCACACCTTTTTGAATAGAGCTGAATAACGTTTTAAAAAATGAATTCTGTGGGGGGTATAAAATTTTAACAATATAAGCAGAGGTTACACTAGCTGTTACATTTAAATAAAGGAGGTAGAATTACAGTTTATTAGAAAAAAAACCTGATAAAAAGTTGTCTGTTTTGCCATTAAAACCTATGGGGATGGTGGGGTTACACAGCTTTCTGCACCCGAACAGCAGGGGGCGCCCGACCTGTGGTGGCTTTACTTTTGAGAGACGATGCTCTGTCCAGCTACACACAGTCTATGATTTTAACTGGTGTATATTCTGTTGACTCCCTCACTGCCTTGGAACTTCCGGTTTAGGAGCGTACCCCCCCCCCCCCCCCCCCCAGCCTCGCTTTCGTTTCAACATGTCCGCGGAGTGAAAAAGGTCCATATTCACCCACATTCATCTGTTTCTCATTTTCTCATCCCTTGTTTCTCCCTTTTTTAGCTTCATAAATCTTCCTCATTTCTTAGGAAATGCACTTTTCTAGTTTTAAAGCCGTTTTTATTGGCGCAACAGAACATTGACCTTTCCCGAGTTTGTAAACACAGATTTAATAAAGGTCTTTTGAGTCTAAAGGGTCTCGCAAAACAGTCAGCCAGACGTTCTTGTGACCGTTGGATAAAATGGAATTAAAGTATTATTTCTAAGAGGCAGATCTTAACACCCTTTCATTGGCTTATGTTCTTAATAGTTCAAAAGTCCTCCTTCCCAACATCAGAGTGAGAGCCACACCTGAACTGACCGTATTTGTCACATTTGAATGCTAAATTGTGTGGGAGAGCTTATTCTCAAGCACAGTGAGTTCATTTGTGGGTTCACTCTTATTATGGTATCTGGAAGATATCCAAAGTAAATGTCTGAGGTATGGTGTGTACATGCAGTTGTGAATAGCATGTTTGGTTGTAGGGCTTTGCTGAGTTGCTGTATAACAACCCTAATTCAAAGCAAATTGGGACGCTGTTTAAATGTAAGGTAAATAAATGTAAAGAAAAAACAGAATGCGACCATAATCTATACAGCTCTGTAAAAAATGAAGAGACCACTTCAGTTTCTGAATCAGTTTCTCTGATTTTGCTAGTTATAGGTTTACGTTTGAGTAAAATTAACATTTTTATTTTATAAACTACAGACAACATTTCTCCCAAATTCCAAATCAAAATATTGTAATTTAGAGCATTTATTTGCAGAAAATGAGAAAAGGCTGAAATAACAAAAAAGATACAGAACTTTCAGGCCTCAAATATTGCAAAGAAAACAAGTTCATATATTCATAAAGTTCTAAGTGGTATCTCACACTCTTTTTTTGCAAAATTTAAATAATTACATGATTTCCTAATGCAGAGGATGCAGAAAGAATATATTTGTAGGAAAAAACATGTTAAGCTTAAGGTTTTTCAGACAATCCATCTTAGACCTTAATGAGTTTATAATGTGGATGTGCTGCTTTCTACAGAATAACATAATTTCCTACTTTTCTAATGGTTTATTGTAAAAAAGAAATACAGTATTTATCACTTCAATTGAATAAAAGCGTACTTATGATTCTGTTTTAGACTTTTACTTGATTTTTAGTAAATGTACAGGTTATGAACAGGTTATGTACTGCCAAAATATCAAGGTACTTTTATGATGCTATTCATTTGTTGTCAGTCAACCTCTTTTTTAGGGCTTTATGGCGATCATAAAGAGATTTAAATCAGATGTGACTTAAGCAACAGGGCCCAGTGAAAAGCTGTCACATCACTTGAGAATGAACCTCAGGCAGCCAGGCTTTTTGACCATGGCCAACTGAGGATGACAGGAAGACGAGGAAGGAGCACATTACGAGCTGGCGTAACGGTCCACGCTCTCCCTCACATCCAAACCCAGGCGAGGCAAACAAGGCCAATATGGAAGGGGAACTTGATTGAGCAATTGATGTCATAGTGTTTGGATGGCTGGGTGCTGCTGAAGTGCCGCCGCAAGAACCACAAGGCCGACGTCTCGCTATCTCGCAGCCCGCCGCATTAACGTCGTCTGAAAACCCAAAAAAAAGGGAGGGGGAGAAAAAAAAAACGGAGCGAGAGAGCTGGGGGAAAAGAGGGCGAACATTGCGGGTGAACAAAAGTCCAGCTGTGAGCCTGCAGAACCAGCAGCTAATTGAAGACGGAAAAGATGGAAAGCCGAATGTGTCAGAATACCGTAATTTACATTTGAAATGCATCCACAGCGGATTACTTTCACAAAGCCTTTCATTGAGCAGTCAAATGAGTGTTTCTATGGATTTATTTGTCTCGGTTATTTATTTATTGATGTTTTCCGTCATCGCTGTGAATGCTTAGCTGTGTGAGGCAGAAGCTTGAGCAGTGCTGCAACAGCAGGTGGCAACTCTAACAGCATAGACGAATTTGAGCACAGCCACACAACCTGCCAGTCAATTCCTGTTTCCACCAGACAAGCGGAGCACGCAGGGGAAGTTTGTATGCTGCTATGCCAGTGTAACCTTTTTCTATGTGTGTAAACTTTGTCTAATAGAGCTGTTGCTATAGGAGCAATTGAGGCGAGTTTGCTTTTTTGAAGTTCTAGCACTGAACACTTTGTTTGGCTGTTGTTGTTTTTTTTTGTTTTTGCTTGTTTTAGCTGCAGGTCAAATTCCATTTTGTTGGGTTAAAACATTCATATCAGAAGTTGTAAATCGCATTTGGTTGAAGAGTGGTTGGTCTCGGTCTGGTCCCAGTTTAATTGTGGTGAGAACTTGATCTAACTCAATCTGAATCCCAACTATCAAATAAAATCCTTATGTTGGAGCTACTGTAAATGGCTCTTCAGGTGCAGTTTAACTTGGAAAAAAGCTACTTTTTCTATTGCAAACAGGATGGCTTTGTATCATGCTGTACTTTTTATTATACAGTTGAGTCATTTAGGCAGAATTTCATGAAGGGGCAGAACTCACGTGACTGATTATCGTACCCTAATCCACCTCTAATTGGTTATTGTTTCTATTCACAGCACATGACTGCTAGAAAGTGAGAGTGCTATGACTTTTCAAGCAAATACAGACGTGGTAGTAATCCAGGCTTTACCAATACTCCACACAAACTGTTGGTACACATAGCGGTTTAATGTGGTGTTGGGTGATTGGTGAGCAGTACATAAGAAAAGGCAGACCACAGGACTACAAGGCCATTAGTGTATCTTGCTTTAAAGTAGGGTTGCTTCTCTATGATGTTCCCAAGATAACTTATGATGTTAAGCTGGATAACAAAGTAACATTTAATTGATCAGTAGCATAGCTAGAATTTTATTTCCTAGCAATCAGTATTAGTCCATCTTAAAACTGAGTGGTCTTCCGGGCTAAGCCTTGCCACTATTATCAGGGGTGGCCGGTTCGAATCCTATAGCTTGCCATCAGCTACCAATTGGCCTTGCTCTCAGCCCTCACACACCTGGACAAGAAGAACACCTTTGTCAGAATGCTGCTTTTTGACTTCAGCTCAGCATTCAACACAATTGTCCCCCAACAGCTCATACACAAACTGGACAGTCTGGGGCTGAGCACTTCACTTTTTGCTTCATTATTGAATTGAATCATTGAATTATTATTATTACATTGAGATAAGCATGAGTTTTGATCCCATTATGATGCAATGTTAGTGTAGGTACAATATATTGGATAATTGTCCAAATTTGTGTGTAGGTTTGGTTCGTCACTGCTGTTTTCAATGGCAAGTACTCCAACAAGCAACTTAATAAACCAACTTTTTGTTTAATCGCCAAGCAGTAATTAAAATATGAAGTGTCAGCCACATAGCGGGCTTTGTTTGCCCGGCCTGACGAAGAGTTTTGACAGTATCGGCCAACCCCTTAGGCTATCGACACACACATGGCACACCGAAGACAATAGGGAAAGTGTGACGGCCTGGACCGGAGACCAGGTGCAGCAGTCGGCGAGGTCTGAGGCGGCTACTCGCGCGAAGAATGGCTGGAGGGTGTTAAGAGTTAAATTGGGACAGAAATGCTCTGTCAAATGAAATCGCTAATTATGACCTCCACCACAATCCCACAGTGCAGCAGGGCTGATGGCTCCTATAATGGGAGCCATTGGCATAATGAGGGAGATGGAGAGAAACTGCCTAAAAAGGGGAGCCTTGCGTTGACTGACATCTTTGATGCCGAAACCAATTAGATTGGGCCGAATGGAGCAGACCTGATGCACCCCCCCCCCCCTCCCTTTCCCAACACCATCCCACCCACCCCCTTTTCTCGAATTTATTATATTCTGTCACAGACGCAAGGCTCAATTTGTCAATTCGGTATTGGGTTGTGTGTGTGGCGGCAGGGGAAAGAGGGGAACGGGGGAGATTGACAAGGGGTTGGAGGGCCCAGGGAACAAATGAGGGTGTCTGATAATGGGCATTCTGCACACCATGTGACATTTCCTACCCAGCTGTCCGTGGGCCCTGTCTGCCGCTGAGAAGAATCGGCCCCTTTGTTCGGGCCCGCTGCTGAATGGAGGCCCTGAGCAGTTTCCCAGAGAGGAAACTGAGAGGCTAATAGAGTGAGTGCGATGTGTTGCCAGGTTCTTTCATTATGTCCATATTTTCCGAAGGGCTGTGTTAACGAGGCGGCGCCTCAGGTTGAGGGTAACAAGCTGTCTATCACTCCACACACATAGTAAGAGAGTGAGGGAAGGAGAGAAAGCGAGAGAGAGAGAGAGAGAGAGAGAGAGAGAGAGAGAGAGAGAGGGGTATAGTGCTAATGAGAGTCACAAAAGGCACAGGCTTCTCCACCTAAACTACTCAGCTATGAAGAGACTATAATGCCATGCCTTTATGGTCTGCTAGTAGCTCGAGACTTACTAGAGGTAGAAGTATTCGATGCCAAGAGATGGCAGAAGTAGTGGCATCCAGTTAAGTTCTGCCAATACTTCATCCTGTCTGCCATGAGGATTTTAATCCAGATATCAATGGAACATAAAGATGCTGTAATACAAACCCTTAATTTGTATGTACATGATCATGTTTGATAAATAATGAAATAACCTGGTCTATATTCAGTATATTCAGTTAGTCAGCTGACCTCATTCTTTCAGCACATACTGTTGCTGAACCTAAACCTGCAGACCAACTGCAGCATCAACCAACCCCACATCATTTCTGTACTTAAATCCAGGTGGAGACTTTTTTTTGGCCAGGCAGTGTATGACCTTTACGAATGATGACATGACATTTCATCCATTCATGCTCCATTAAATTGTTCTATTTAGTTAAAATATTAGACCCAACATATAATATTAGGTAGCACTGGCTGTCAACCTAATATCACAATATCAGCCAACCTAACTGAATTCCTATGAGTCTATCTGTACGTACAGTATATTTGGATGTATTTTTACTTGATTTATTTATTTTAGATATTTTATTGCAGGAGTTATGGTGGCACTTCAGCAGCCAAATGAGATGAGAACCCCTAAATTCACCTTGTTCTTGGTTCATTAATAAAAAAACAGAGGAACTCTCCTCCGTATCATAGATTTGCAGTTGTTAGTTCATGTTCACTCCTAGTCATTTATTGTACAGTGAGATCTGAATAAGTGCTATGCTCTTTCACATGTTTTGATAGTTGCAGTCAGGTTCAGATTCCGCTCTTATTACGAGTATACCCTCTGATGGGGAAAGATCCTCCAGGCGCTGGAGGATCACCAGACTTGTCTGTTTAGCTTAAGCCTTCTAGCATTCTTCTCCATCCACATCTAGGGAGGTTAGTTCCATTTTAATGAGCAATTACATGATATGTTTCTCCATTTAATCCGGTTGAATGAGTGATTTTTTTATTGCCAGTACCTGTTATACTTGACACAAATACAAATTAAAGAAGCATCACATGACTGAAAAACAGTTATTGTTGCACATAATTTTGTGGTCTATTTCTCTAGTATTTTTGTTTTTAAGTGTTTAGGTTAAATGCAAACATAAATCATAAACATGTGAATGCCAAACTGCAAAAAAAATCCTGTTCATGCATTTCTGATAGAAGTAAATATATAAAATATATAAAAAATATATAGTCCCCCAAAGTATACATTTAATTTGTTAAGTGACAATCATTTTGCCATATACAGTGGCTTGAAAAGTATTCATACACCTTGAACTTTTTCACATTTTGTCACTTTACAACCACAAACGTAAATATATTTTATAGAGACATAATTGTGAAGTGAAATGAAAATGATACATGTAAATATAAATACAAATCTGTGTGAGTATTCAGCCCCCTTTACTCTAAACCCCCTAAATACAACCCAGTGTTGTCAATTACCTTCAGTAAGTAAGTCATTGAATAAGTTTATAGAGTGCCGTTGTGTGTAATAATTTAGTCTCAGTTTAAAGCTGTATCCACCTGTTCTGTGAAGACCTCAGTGGTTTGTTAGAGAACAAAGTGAACTAGTGAAAAAACAGCATCAGGAAGACCAAGGAACTCACCACACAGGTCAGAGAGAGAGAGAGAGTTGTGGAGAAGTGGTGGAGAGCAGGGCTAGGTTATAAAAACATATTCCAAGCTTTGAGCATCCCAATGAGTACTGTTCATCAATCCATCATCCAAAAATGGAAAATGTATTCTACACCTGCAAAGCTACCAATTCATGGCCATGGTACACACAAACTGACAGATCGAGCAAGGAGAGAACTGGTCAGAGAAGCAGCCAAGAGGTCCATGGTCACTCTGAAGGAGCTGCAGAGATCCACAGCTCAGATGGGAGAGTCTGTCGACAGGCCTTTAAACATGTGGAAGAAGGATCTGTGATCAGATGAGACCAAAGTTGAACATTTTGGCCTAAATATAAAGTGTTTTGTGTGGTAGAACAAAAACACTGCTCATCATCCTGAACACACCATCCCCAAAGTGAAACATGGTGGTGGCAGCATCATGCTGTGGGGATGCTGTTCTTCAGCAGGGACAGAGAAGTTGGTCAGAGATGATGAAAGATGGATGGTGATAAAAGACTCTCGTGACTTTATCCCGAAACTGGAAATTCGGCATTAGTCGGTGACCCCGTGAGAAAAAACTGAACTCTGTATTTGATCATTTTTTGGTTTTAAAATAATGCAGAATAGGAATAATGCAGGTATAAAAATCTAAGCTATTTGTGCAGCTTATACTCTTCCCTGTCCCCCTTAATACTGTGTATAACAATAATATTTAGCAGCTTTAAGGCAAATTTTAAAAAGTGGATACCACCCAACCCAGAACTAACTAACTGTGTGCTATATCTTCATTTCTTTACTCTCTTTAGAAGGGTTTTGTTGGTTTTCTAACTTGCATTAAGGTTCATGAATCATGCACTCTCTCTCTTTTTCTGTCTCTCTCTCTCTCTCTCTCTCTCTCTGTAAGTCTGGCATAATAGCTCTGATTTAATAGGAAACCAATTTCCTCCTGTAGAAATTCAAATCAAAATAAATGAAAACAAATTTGCAGCGAGTTGCCATTGTTTGGAAGCACTGAGGAGTTCTTTGTGTTTTGTGGTGTCGCTGAGCGCCTGAACGAGCACTCAGCTCTGAAATGTGTGTCAGGCTGTGGAATACTGTATGTCTGGTATTTCCAGTAGAGCACAGTATAGTACAGATCCAAACAATTAAAATAACAGAAAGAAACAATATGCATCACTCCAAAAACATTCAATCAAAATGATTTAATCCCTTAACAGGCAAAGATTTGTGTCAATTTTCTGCCTGACATTACACCCCTGAATCTTGACGACTTCAAGACTTATAACTGAGATGACACACCTGGTGAAAAAAATATATACTTAATTAAACATGATTTATGTACTTACTTAAATTATATTAAAATACATTAATATTATGCTTTCATCAAATGTTTGAAAGTAAACTATATACAATATAGTGTATTTAAAAAATAGACTACTATGAAGTAGTACACTTTTAGTTTAATGTAATTCAATACACTTCTAAAATACTTATTTTCAAATATATGTTTGTAAGTACAAATTAGTGGTTCCAAAATGACATAACAGTCTTTCTTCAGCATAATCTAAATATACTTTTTTTTCACAAGGGTGCTTGCCTCGTGGCTTCCCGTAGCTCTCCTATTGGTTGTTGAGAATGTTCACGTCACGTCACTATTTGCGTGAGCCAAGTCTCAAAACTTAAAAAAACGTAAAATATATATATATACTTAATTGTACTTAAAACATATTGAGAAATGTATGTTGTATGCTGTAAATATAAATATAAACAGATTTACGTACTTACTTAAAATATAATAAAAGTTCATTAATATTTTTAGCAAAGTGTGTTAAAAACAACTGTTACAGCAGTTCACTTAAATGTATTATGTAACTTTTTAAAAAGTAAATTAAATTACTACATTGGTAAAATATTTAAAAAATATATTCAGGTATTACATTAATATAACCATTAAAATGTAAGTTTAAATGTTTTCCAATGCTCTTTTTCAATGCATTTGAACTATTTGTGCAGCTTGGTCTCTTCCCTGCCCCCCTTTATACTGTAAATCACTATAATATTTGCATTAAACCCATAAATCTTGATGACTTCTATTTGAGCATTACAAGGAAAAAATCATACCAAAACATACTAAAAATCATAATTGTAATTGTAATAGAAAGTATAGAAAAATAGTCAAGTAAATCTGCAACTGTCAAAATATAACAAATAAAATCATAAAATTGGATTTTTCCTGAACTTAATTTTAAAATCAATATTTTCCTGAATACAAATCAAACAGTTATATTTGTGTAGTTTTAAGGTCTATTTTCAAACCTGCAGAATTTGGGTTGATTCCTGATTAATTGTTGCTGATCTGGAATTATTAAGTGGAGAAGAGAAAAAACGGGCAGCTTCTCTAAGCCTACTTTAAAAATCTCTAAAGCCCTAAAGCCCCCAAGTTTTCACAATGTAGATAACTTATATTACTGCTGAAAGAAAGGGAGTTGTACCACCTACACCTGTATACGCCCTTATATGGGTCAACGCATGTTAATAGGTTTTAATATTAATGAGCATTTTTAACAGTGATATTTACCATGGTTTCAACTATGGAAAAACTACACTTTTTCATTTCTGATTGGTAAGAACAGTTAAACATGAGTAGTTTATATATATATATATATATATATATATATATATATAAAAACGTCTTCAAAAAGGCCAGGCCTATCGAAATATAGGTCATTTAAATGATGTATTACATTAGTCCTCCCTCTTGTACTCTAATTTAGAATTTAATTTAATACGTGCAATCTCCTGTCTCTCGCACATTCAATTTTCACTTTAAACCATATTCACATAATTATCCAGTCAATGTGTCGTGTTAAGCTAAATATAAGTCATCAGATTCAGCTAGAGATTGCAAATTCTGATTGGAAAATAATGAGGCACCGGGATAAAAAGAAGCTTCCTGTGGTATCCGGTGTGTACTCTCTGATGGAAAGATGACTAGCTGTTTTTTTTTTTAGAGTGGGGGGCTTGCTGAAGGGGGAGAGAGCAGCAGGGTGGGGTCTTCCTGCCAGGCTCTCTTTCCTCTGACCTTTCAGATCCCGCATCCTTGTCACAACACATCTCCTTCTGGCGATGACCTATTAAACTCCACTGGCCCCAGTCACTTAGCTGAACTCGCGGAGAGTCGCGGCCAGAGCGGGCCTCCACTACACTCTGCAGACATCGGCTTCCAAAGTAGGACACTATGGTCACCTCCGTGCTTTTCTCAACATGCCAGCACACAGATATAGGGGATAAATAAATAAACAAGGAGGGGGAGGAGGGGGAGAAGTGTGGAAACTCTAAAAAAAAAAAAAAACAACATATTCCGAAGAGTAGTTTGCTGAAATCACAGAGGTTATACAGTGAGATGATGCAACTGAATGCACTGGATTTCCATTCTGCTAACTTGTGTTGTATTATCTGTGGGCAGATTTGCACTATTTTATTGATGTGTACCGTATTTTTCGCACTATAAGGCACACCGGATATAAGGAGGACTATCAATAAACGTCTATTTGCTGGTCACCAGGCTATAAGGCACATTTTTTTCTTTTGTATATTTTATTTAGTTTGCTTTTTTTTCTTTTCAACATAATACACAACAGTAGAAAACATGGGAATATGTAATTAAACAACAAACAGAAAAAAAAGATAAAAATAAAAATAAATAAATAATAATAATTATTATTTTTAAATAAATAAAAAAAAGGTTTGATATTTTTATAGTTAAATATAAAGTATGAATAGAATTAATACAAATTAGGTCGACCTAGTGTACAATTAGCAAATATTATATGGCACATTTTAAGCGCCACTTGTTAGGAACAGGGGTGTCGCCATGTTTCCCTTTTAATTTACTGCTTGGAGGCAACACCTGTAGTAAGCTAAGCTAAGTTAAGTAAACAAACCTGTAAAAAAAAAACAGGTTCTTAAAAATTCTTTTAAAAAAAATTCAGACGAGTGAGACAAGACAAACGAGTGCTGGATGTTAATCTACACAGGTTTCCCTCCTGAAAACAATTTATGTTGGTAAGTAAAGCACTTCTGTTTATTTAAAGTAAGCTACAGGCTGATAATACTCACCTCTGAGCAGCCAAAAAGCTAGTACCTAGTGGCTAATGCTAATGCTGCTCTAGCAGTGCCTGCCGGGGTTAGCAACAGGCTACAGGCAGATAATACTCACCTCTGGACGGCCAAATGGCTAGCGCTTAGCGGGTAATGCTAACTCTGCTCCAGCAGATTTATACTATACTATATTTACTATATTTACTATGCATATTCAGTCCATTCCAATTTAATTTACATTTTTTTTAAATTGATTTTAAAATGTTGTAAATTTTGTTAAAGTGACAGTCTGTGTATTTTGGGTGAGAGTGTGCAATTGCAACAAACATGCTAAAAAGTACTTTTAAAACATGCTCACCTATTGCATATGTTCTATAATTTTATATATTTATATATACATTTATATATATATATATATATATATATAATTTAACTATTTATAGGTGTATGTGTACAAAAAATACATTGTTATTTTATTCTAGAAACTACAGACAACAAAAAAGACGCATTAAAGCTGTGAAGGGTAATTCCACCAAATATTGAGGTTTGAACTGTTTTAAGTAGTTAAGTAGGTTATTCCACCAAATATTGATTTCTGAACTCCTAAATCTTTATGAATATGAACTTGTTTTCTTTGCATTATTTGAGATTATTTGAGATTATATTGTTTTTTTTTATTTCAGCCATTTCTTATTTTCTGCAAATAAATGCTCTAAATGAGAATATTTTTATTTGGAATTTGGGAGAAATGTTGTCTGTAGTTTATAGAATAAAACAACAATGTTCATTTTACTCAAACATAAACCTATAAATAGCTAAATCAGAAATTGATGTGGTCTCTTCATTTTTTCCAGAGCTTTAGTAGTCATTTTTAATTTTGTAGGATTATTTTTTCCTTTTTCCTTTTAAAATGTCTGGAATTGCTGATCATCGCTGCTTGTATGATGGTAATTATTTTTAGCACCTCTGATAGTGCCACGGTAATAAGCCACACGTGACTTTTTTGAGAGAGTTGTTGTTACACTTTAATCCTTTTTTTCTCTCTTTCTCTCTCTCTCCTTCTCACTCTTTTTCCTGTCCTCACTGTTAGCTTAGCCTAGCCTAGCCTCCACCACCTACCTCCTCTCTCATTCTCATTCTCATTCTGGGTCTCACTCTCTTTTATCTTCCTCTCTCTCTCTCTCTCTGTCTCTCTCTCTGTCTCTCTCTCTGTCTCTTTCTCTTTCTACACCCCCCTCCTCCTCCTTTTCTTTTTTTTTCTTTCCTGTCAGAGTTTGCGTGCCGTTTTATAATGTTTTCATCGATGTCAGGACCTTGGTATAAAACATGACTAGCACTGCACTAATTCCCCCCGCGCTCCCCCGTGTCTTCCTGCGGCTTCCTCCTTGGAGCAGCTGACATAGCTGCAGGACTATTTACCCTACGCCTTATTTCCCCTTTATCTTGAATGTCCCGGGATGTCAAAGGCTGTGAATTTAATATTGATTTCATAAAGTACTTTTACTGTAACATGTCAGTTCGCGTTAGGCTCAGGGCGGCGCAGCGAGCTGCCTTTGCACGCGATGTGGCTTCTCCGAGCGGCCAACTGGAGCGAGCGCTCTTTATTTATTAAAGTGACAGTGTGCCGCGAAAGTGTGCGCGACAGCACACAGCTCCCAGCGATACGGCTGTATTGTATACACACAGCCCTGGCCTGGGTGTATACATTATGGGCTGGATTGTGGAGGGAGGGGAGTGTACCGTTTTGCTTGTACGTAAACAGACAGTCGAGTTTATAGATTGTATTAAGCCCCAGTGGTCTGGATGAAATGGGTGGTTGGGGGGTGAAAAAGAGGGGGTGGGCTCTGGGTAGGCAGGGACAAAAAAGCAGGAGATGACGTGCACTGACCCTTCCAACAACCCCCCTATACACACACACACACACACACACACATACACACACAGCGTCCTCCCTTCACCCCCACTGCTAGGGGTCGGACACGAGGAGGACGCATCTCCACACCCCCTGACACTCACCATGTCAGCTCAGTGATGTCTGCTTGTTACCACACCAACCATATCAACACATTCCCATGATCCAACACAAACAGCATATCCCCGGGGTGTACGGCACGACAACATGCCAGGCGCGCTCACTCACAACCACTTCTTCGACCTAATAGCTTTCCACAAAAGCAAAAAAAAAAAAAAAAAATCCTGAGCCATGAAAAAGAGAAAAAGTTCCTGCCTCCATCCATTTCTGTTCTACTCCAAACCCTGGGACCGGGCCTGGGCCTGGGCATTTGCATGCATCCGTAATCCCCCTCACATGATACATGAGTACGTGTCAGGTGGCGTTCTCATAATCAAGAGAAGAAGGAGAAATAAAAGAGGCCGATGAACATGTTGCGAATGTGACTACTTTTTCCTAATTGCTGTGTGTTTTCCTAGAAACGAGGGAGGTGGCGACTAATTGCCGACCAGGCCGTGGGGGCTTTCTCGCTCAACGCGTTAGCCCACCCATCATGTGAACTTTCCTTTAACAAGTTCAACATGAATCGCTCCGTAGGCTACTGTAAAGGCGCTATAACCACCGAGGCGCAGCGAGAGCGGTTATCAGTGACGTTTTTTGCTGTCTATCAAACCTTGCTCCGTGGTCCACGACTTGTAATTAGTGCTCAATTAATTTATTTCTATTTTTATCTATTTTCTTGTTCATTTCTTACTTTGACTTGCAACTGAGAATGCATATTTACAACAGTTAACACCAGGCAGACTTCATCAGCGTCATTGGTACATTTTGGTACTGTAAGGTCACTGGTAGCATCAATTCTGGCACGGTTGAAGACACAAAATAAAAACAGTGTTTTGTTAGTGTGTGTAAATGTCACAATATTTAATGCAGAGATTTCAAATGTATACCTGAAGTAAAATCAGAGCAATCGAGTCGTATCTGAGTGTGTACACCAGCTTGCCAAAGTGCACCAGCCTCTGTGCATAACCCTGTAACGCTCATTCTCCTAAATTATTCAGTAGGTCTGGCAACCTATTTTATACCTCAGCTGTCCCATGAACTCACTATATTACCCCCATAGTAACCATTTGGTAGATATGACCACTTGGTATTCTATAGGCAGTGCTGAATGGCCCATTAAAAAGTGCTGATATTTTGCTAATTATTGTTAATTAATTTAACTTTTAAACTTAGGTAATTTATTTATTTTTTTGCATTTCTTGGTTCATTTTGAACAATTAAATAATGTATTCACAAGCAAATGTTACTATCAGAGGGTAAAACATACTAAACTGTTCTGAAAAAGACTGTCAATGTGCCAGTTTGGTAATACATGTATTTTTTTTTTTTTATCTAAACATAAAGAACTAATTGGTGGTAACAGTTCATATGCAGAAAGTGATAATTACTATACTACTATACATTATTATCAATGATTTAGTAATATTTAGTAAAAGCTAGCCAAGATGGTAATTACACTATATATTATTTTAGAACATTTTTTGTTGTTATATTTTACATAACATAAACCAGTAATGGTAAAATATTAAATTAATTGCAATATTGATTTAAAGCCATACTGCCTACCATAATAACTTAAGAGAATCTACAGTATCTAGCGAGTTCTGCATAAGCTAGTTGATTGACTACATTATCGTGAGTTGTCAAGCATTAGTGGGTGGAGCTAAACTGCTGTAGGCTAAATATGTGGAAATATGCAAGTTTTTTTTCTTTTTAATTACATATATTTGCATCTTATATAGACTTTTTCTCTTTTTTTAAAGATTTTCCCTTATTGTTGCCATAATAAAACTCTAAATTCCTATAGTAGTTTTTTTTATTACTGTTTTTTTCTAGTCTATTTGTGTAACTTTTGAAAGCTATAAATTAAACATCATGCCCTGGTTTAACAAGACAGTTTAGCAACTGATCCAAGCTGTGGGATAACTGTGGATCTCATAGATGTTGAGGAATGTCACACCAAAATAAATGCTCATTAATTGTAAACAATTAATGTACATAATTAACTAGTAATGGTAAAATATTCAATTAATTGCAATATTAGATTTAAAGCCATACTGCCTAGCAATAGTATTTAGAGAGTTCTGCATAAGCTAGTTGCTTGACTATATTATCGTGAGTAGTCAAGCATGAGTGGGTGGGGCTAAACTGCTGTAGGCTGAATATGTGGATATATTAGCATCATGTATATCCCTTATTTCCCTGCTTTAATAAAGCTCTAAATTCCCATTTTAGTTTTTTAATTACTGTTGTTTTGTTTGTCCTGAGGAAAGCAGATATTCCAGCTTAATTGTGTAACATTCGAAAGCTGTAAATTAATCATCATGCCCTGGTTTCACAAGACAGTTTAGCTACTGATCCGAGCTGTGGGATAACCGTGGATCTGGTGGATGGTGAGGAGTTTCACACTAGCCCAGATGTGGGGCATGCTCCTCCTGGCAGTGGTGCTGATGGAAATGCTGTTTGACAGACACCCTCATGTCAACAATGGAGCACAGAACGGAGGAGTGAAAAGAGAGATGTCGCCATGCCCTCAGCCTTTGCTGTTTGTTCTCTGGAGCGTAGTGTATTATAAACACATGTCCAATTTGGGGAAGCAGAGAAAGAGAGGGCATGGAGATGGCTGGAGTTGGAGGGGGGCGGGTGTTGAATTGGACCGCTCTTCGCTTACCCATGCTCCATTACCCCATCGCCCAACTGTTCGGCAGGCCGTTCACCCCGGATTGCCCCCATGGCAGGGGGAGGCCAACACTGCCTAATAAGGGGCTGGAAGTCGGGCAGTGGTCGGTTAATCCAGGCAGGAATTCCGAGCGGAGTCATCAGAGGAGTTGGGCAGCTCTCGGCTGGCGAGTGCTCTGATCCGTATTCCTCTCATCATTAGCACAGGGCCCAGGGAACCTGGCAGAACAAATTAATCCACCTGTGAGACCCCCTACTACAAGAAGGCCAGTCATCTTGACAGAGGTCATCATGGAAGGCAAATTAATGAGGGCCTCTCGGTGAAAACTGCTTTTGAGAAATGAGGTTCAGTAAAAAGAAGTGGCACGCGAGTCAAGTGCTTCCACTCGTTCATAATGCAGGTTACAAACTAACTTTTTAGTGCTATCTGCAAAAAAAAGTAGTGATAAAGTTTTTTTTCTAATATTTTAAAGTAATGGTCATATTTAGATGAATCAACCCAATGACCTTAAGGATCCAGCAAAGTTAAGATAGACTTCGAATTTCAATTGGCCTACTGCATAATTTTCCAATTTCTCATGTCAACTACTAATCTAATAATTAATCAAACTAATCGATAACATTATTTTATCTCTATTTGTGTTTCTCTATCTCTTTTTCTCCCTTGCATCTTTGTCTTAGCTGCTTAATAATAAAGACATACATTAAAAAAGAAAAACTATATAACAGCAAGGTCTTCAGTTATAGTCATAAATGTCGAAACCCTGTCAAATATACAAGAAAAAAAACCCACATCTACTGTAATTCAGATTTCTACTTCTAAGTCTCAATAGCAATGTTAATTTAATATCTATGAAGATGCATATGAAGATTTTTTTGGCAATCTTGGTTTAAGCAAAAGCTTGAACCTAGTAAGCAGCCCTGGTTTAGAGTTGTTGATGCTGTTCCCAAAAAAAAGGTTGAAACATTGGGTTTAGATCACAGATCTGGTTCACAGGAATTCCCAGCCAAAGTTTTAAACAGAACATACTCTGATACTAATACTGATACTTATTTTTTGGCGTATTGCTATCTTGGCAACGAAAAACACCCCAACACATGTACATCCCTCCCTTTTTACGCACACATGGACACCCAGCAGTGCACAAACCCATAGCATGTGGCTTTTCGCAACTATGCAAACTATTACACCAACAATAAACAGAATGTAAAATTACATAACATCTTTTTACATCAACACAAAATATGGGTCATTGTCATATTACTGGAAATGAATCAACCATAACATTAAGGACATCAATGAGCGTCTAGAAGCTACCCAAAGTCCCATACAACTCATGCTAAATTTGTGTGGGTGAAAACCACCCAGCAATAGCGTTCTAGGGTTAAACAACGGAAAAGGCATGAAGGAATTTGAAGATAATCTGTTAAGCTCATTCTACAGTCAGGATAAATGGATTTAGAACAACACCTGGAAAGAACACGCCAAAATAATCTCAATATTTTTTACTAAAGCAATTAACACAGTCTAAACAGACACTCTCCAACAAGCTACTCACTGTTACTCAGTGCTATAAGCATCTGCACCGTAGCGCGCTACCCCACTGAAACCAGAATTACAGGAGCACAAAAACAATCGCCCTGTTTGCACTGAGTCTGCACACGCTTTGCGGCTCATATTCATCGCCGTCAATTCGCATTAGCCCTGCAGGCCTGCCTGATTTTTGCAGGTGAATTTAACCACATAACACACGCTGAGGCCGGGCCCTTCCTAATCTTCATGAAAGGCGCTTTTAATAATGCAGCGGAATTCAACTGAACAAGGTGAATGAGATGAGCACTAAACTACAGCACAATGAGGAGAGTGACCCAGAGGAAAGGAAAGATCTAATCCCATTAGACTCAGGCCCTTTTTCTCACATTTATGCAAGTAATGAGTGCTGCGTAAATGATCGGAAGATGCCAATTGCCTCAACAGGAGAATGCTAACCAGAATGTACAGTGCTGTGAAAAAGTATTTGCCCCGTACAGATTTTTTTTTTGTTGTAATTCAATTTTTTGGATAAATATAAAAAGCAGTTTTTAAACAATAATTTAATTAACTAAGGGAAAAAAACATTCCAAACCAACCTGGTCCTATGTGAAGTTCAATGTCACTTGCCACAACCAGGCCTGATTACTGCCAGACATGTAGAATTAAGTAATCATATAAATAGAACCTGCCTCACAACATGAAGCAGGATATAAGCTCTCAAAAAGCATTACATTATTCAAAAAACGATGGTAAAAAAAAAAGTCGATTGACATCTATCATCTACTATTCACAAGTGAAGATGCAACAGGCAACAAGCAACAGTGGTAAACCTTTCCAGAAGTGACCAGCCTATTGAAGTTACTCCAAAAGGGCATGGACAACTCATCCAAGAGGTCCCAAAAGAACCCAAATTGACTTTAAAAGAACTGCAGGTCTAACTTGCTTCAGTTAAGGTCAGTTTAAGGTTAATTATTTAATAATAGGAAAGAGACTGGGCAAAAATGGTCTCCATGAAGACGTTTCAAGGCAAAGGCCGACCAAAAAGAATGGCTGGAACATTTTGAAAGGTGTGTGTCCTGTTACATCTGGCATAAAACTAACACCTAATTGCAGAAAAAGAACATCATACTGAAAGTCTGTAATTGATGAATGAAAATGAGAATGTCCGCTCATCAGATAGTGACCTTAAGCTCAAGAGTACTTGGGTTCTGCAGCAGGACAATGATCCGTGGCACACCAGAAACATGCATGTCACGCAGCAGTATGAGCACAATACTTATGGTTGTGACTCCTGTATCTACTGTAACTGTAGATTAAACCTTATTTATAAACCGAAATAAACTGAATCTGAGGGTTATTCGTTACAGTAATTATGCAATATGACTCACATGCACATAAAGACACAGAGACAGATTCTGCAAGGGAATAAGATTCAGTACCACATTCTACAAACCAATCAGTGTCTATTAGTATAGAGATGGTGGCAGGATGTAGGAACTCTCTTTAATTCTTGGTTCGGACTCTGATCTGGACTTTCAGGTCTTACAAATATTCTGTACCACTTTAAAATAAGACTACCTTCATAAAGGGTTTATCAATGGTTTACAATTAGTTTATTAATGGTTACTAATTAGGTTGTAAATGCCTTAAAAATCATTAATAATCAGTTATAACACATACGTAAAAAGGGCAACAATATAGATGGCTGTGGGTTCACTATTGGCAAACAACAGGTCATTGTTGCCCTTGCTACATATGTGTTATAACTGATTATTAATGATTTTTAAGGCATTTACAACCTAATTAGTAACCATTAATAAACTAACTGTAAACCATTTATAAACCCTTTATAAAGGTAGTCTTATTTTAAAGTGGTACCAAATATCCTTATTGGTTTTAAACAGCAATATTTTATAAGTTGGCACAGACTCACGACTTGAAATTAAATAATATGACTACAAATTGCGTCATTTGTTGTTACTACCCTATTGAAAAGGGTTAGCACAATATGCACTTTTAATTCCAGTATCATAATATAATTCAAATTTCCACACAATTCCTAAAAAAAACCTCCACAATTATTTTCTGTAGTTTTACACTAAAATGATAGTAAGCAGTGCCAGGCTGGGTTTGAGTACCCACCCATCCTCATTGGCTTGATGGGCAAAACTCAAAAAAATAATTACAAATGTCTGCCATGCCAAAGATGGTGGGGGGTTGGCAAATCCATGTGTTGCTAATACAGTAAGCACATGGCACTTGATTTTCAAAAGCCAGATTATCCTGAGAATTGCTTGTCGACTGGAGGCTAGTCAAGCGAACTTAACGTAACCTTCATCACCACCCCCAGCTTACCCCCCCCCCCTCCCCTTATCCTCCTCCTCCTCCCTATATCCTCCAGCCAGGCTCACACAGAGGGACTGGTCTAGAGACTGGTCCCCATGTATAATGGATCACCAAGAAGAAGCCATGTTCAAGGGGCATTTAAAGAGCCAAGAGTCGTCTCTGCTCCAGATTGCACTGCATTTAGTTTGCCCTTCAAATGTGATGGCTCACTTGCGCTGCCACAGGAGTATATTTCTTGATTTTCTCGAAGATGCCTATAAACAGTAGCGGTATTTCAAAAGCGAGCATAAAAAGCATAAATCTGCCATTAACTTCAACCATGTAAATATAGATGAGAGTGAAATGTATCATTAATAGGTTTTAAAACATGCTACAATTTGCTACAGGACTGAATCAATCTGTATAAATAAAATATATTCATGTTTACTAAAGACTCATTTAATAGAAATCACTAAAAAAAACACTTTAAACACACTAAAAGTTTCCTACATTTCAAAATAAAACATCTTTGCATTGTAAATATATTTTGAATTAATAATGCAGCCGCTCCAATTTCACATACTAAAAGCTTTCCTGCAACAAGTTCCTCGCAAAAACAAAATCATAAATGTCTTCAAAGTTGTAAAAAGGACCATGAAAAAAAAAAAACAAGCTTGGCACACTGCCAAAATATTTGCCCGTTTATCGAGAGCATATTCCTGCCTAAATGCACCAAATGCCCAGAGAAGGTCTGATTAGGAAATCATATCATCGAGGAAACAAAAAAAAAAACAGAAAACATCTTTTGAATAAATTACACCAAACGCAAGATCTTTTACTGTTGCCAATGGTTACCAGCAGCAGCAGGATAAACACATGCATGTTGGGTTGTTCTCTCCATTAGTTTCTAGGCAACATGTTTCTGGACCTTGAATTTTAACCTGTCACACTGATATTCCCAAAAGACAACAAACAAATACACATTCCTGTTTTTTTATATATATTTTTCCTTTTCTTTTTTGAGAGCTTATGTTTCAGTACTGACATTTCATGGTTCACTGAAGGTTCACTGAAATATTGTGCATTTTCTAAAATGTGATGTTCACATTAGAGATATGTTATCGCAGTGGTTATCTATTGTCTATTCTTGTCATTTCTATTATTCTTTGCAGGAAGGACTTTCATTCCTCTGTGCTACCCATAAAAGCTTACAAAAAAAAGCATGCATAAGGGTGTTCTTCTGCTAAAATCCACTTTTTCTTGTTCTTTGTGAAATACTGTAGGTCTCTCAATAGGAGTTGTATATGATGCTGCACATGATGAAACTGTTCCTCAACCTCTATTGTCTGCAGTATCTAGTAAAAGAAAATATTCAGAAACACGAGACGATCAATAAAAGCACCGCGTCTACGTAAACCCGTGAATTAGTATTCATGGCCCCGCCCACCTTGGCTCGGGACCACCCACAGACAGAGCTGAAGCCGTGCAGTCAGATAAAACCGTCTCGTCAGATAGGAGCTAACTAACAGTGCTAGGAACAGCATGGCAGTTCATTCCTGTGTTATTTGTGCAAATAACACATCAGTGTTTTATATATGCTTTACCCCGTAATTCAGAGTTTAGAAACAAATGATTAGAATTTGTCTATGAAACACCACCAGCCAAGTACAATTGAGATAAGTAGGTGTATGTTTAGAACAGTTCTGTTTTACTAGTTACACTAGTTAAAAGTAAAAATCCACCATCCACCAACTGCCTGGGTAGCTGTGCTGCGGCTCAGCCAACAAAACCCCGGAGTGGATTTTTACTTTGTGAACCTGCACTACCCACCTCTGTGTGTAAGTAACTCTGAGACACTCTAAGACTAGGTCAGTGGCTGAACTGCACTTAGCAGGTTCAGCATTATTACACATGTTGTAAAGTAACATATGACATTGTAAACTGTAAATTATCATAAACTGTTATTAGTGAAAAAATGTCTTTATTTTAAAATGTTTCTAAATGTTGTTCGTCTCACTGCCACGCAGTGCTGTTAGCTAATAAGAGGCGAGATTTATGCATGTATGAATGTTCATGAGCAAGAGCCGAAATCCTATCGATATCTAAAAGCATTGTGTAAGACTGGTGGAGGAGAACATGATGCCAAGATGCATAATTAAAAACTGTGATTAAAAACCACCAGGGTTATTCCACCAAATATTGATTTCTGAACTGCTTTGCATCTTTTTTGTTATTTCAGCCATTTGTGCATTCATTTTCTGCAAATAAATGCTCTAAATTACCATATGTTTATTTGGAATTGATGAGGAATGTTGTCTGTATTTTATAGAATAAAAAAACAATGTTAATTTGATTCAAAAATGTACATATAAATAGCAAAATCAGAGAAACTGATTCAGAAACGGACTTGTTCTCTTAATTTCTTCCAGAGCTGCATATATAGGTCCAATCCCATTTTTTTCTTATGTACCACTACCTCTTGTTTTTGACTGAAATCCTCCCCTAAGAATTGGGACAACCCTTTGAGATTTTGACATTTGCCCATTAACAATAAATAAATAACACTACTTCATTACCAGGCTACTAGCGATGGTCCTTAGGTGACCCTGCTGGGCTGATGTTGTTATGAAAGCTGCTTGTTAACTAGCTAGATAAATTTAGGGCATCATATCATACCGTCTTGAATAAGGGGGCACGGGATTGCAACAAGTAATTATTGTATTATTGTATATTCCTTAATTTCTCTATGATCCAGACATTTTGGATTAATTTGGAACAGTTATTAGCAATGGTCTTTACAGCACACAGTAAAAAAAAAAAAAAAACACTGTGGCTGTTTGTGGCTGTTTAGACTCCTTTGCATTTTTTGCTCTCCAGTAATATCAGCATCAATCCTGTTGATTTTATTACAGTATAAACAAGCATATGTGGGCATAATAGTAGTGCAAAAGGGAAAAAAAATGGCAAGAGTTCTGGGAAACGAGCGCTGAGAGTCATGAGCCGTTCCTGCGTGCTTGTCATAAATCATTCATCAGTAATATCACAGCCATGCGAGTGTGTGGGTTGGTGTTGACACAGTGGTGGCTAAACACATTTAAGCAGTGTGTGAGGTTTATACTCTGTTGGGGCTGAGATTGGTAAACTCACACAGATTTATCAGGAAGAACCAGAACCAGGGGTTGGGAGCTGAACTGGGCAAAAGGGACACACTGGTCCTTTTCAGGGTCACAGCAGCTACATCAACCCCAAAGTCCCCCAAAGTCAGAAGGTCAGTGGAGAAAGGATGCCGGCTAGGTTGTTTGAGCCTGCCAAGCAGCTCGAGTGAGCCATCTGCTGAGGGTGGGCTGGGGTGGGCTGACAGCTCAGCCCTGCTTACTCATGAAGGCTCAACCAGAATGGCCTGATTTAGATGGATGTGTTTTGGTTATTCCAGAATGTCAGAGCCAACATGCACATTCATAAACACACACATATGTACAGGAGCATCAAGCGTGCACTGATGCATGGCCACAGAGACAGAAACACATACAGCAACATGCCATTATTTATGCATCAGAAGAAAACAAGCATGCAGTATTTCCTTTTATAATAATACTCATCTGAATTAAGAACAGCATTCATTCTGCAAGTCTGTAAGGTAAAGATTCTCTTGACTATTTGTAGCTAAGTCCAATCCATTTGCTTTCTGCTGTAGACTAAAAACATTTGGATTTGGACATAAAAAGAAGAATATGTGGCAAAATATCAACATTTCAGCTTTAATTTCCAGGCTGAGGAAGGCCTGAGGGCTGAAACGTTCCTGTTTTTATCTGTGAGTCAAAAAAATATACTAGACATTACTGTCCGAGTGCTGTCCGAGACTCTTTATTTTTTGGATTGTCTATTGCAGATTTAGCACACAAGTAGCACTTGGGACCGCAGCCTTTTTGTTGACTCTTTGAGCTTTTATTTCCAGCTATTTACATCTGATCTGATACAAAGTTCAGAAGATAGCACCTTTTATCAGAACCCACCCATTTTTCTTGTGAGCAAAAATATTGGCAGTGTGTTTTGGGCCATTATCTTTCTGAAAGATGAAGGATCTCCCAATTAGTTTGGATGCATCTTGGAAGCAAGCCCAAGCCATGACATTATGAGCAGGTATGTTTAGGATCATGACCAGATCCCATTTTTTCCTTAGAACTTCCATCACATTGGTAAAGGTTAGTCTTTGTCTCATCAGTTCATAATCAGTCCACAGGTTTGTCTCTGTAGTTCTTGGACATTCAAGTCTGGCTTTCCTAATTTTCTTGTTAATAGTGATTTTCATCTTCTGGTGAAGTCTCTGTATTTTTGGTTGTTGCTGATGTCACTAACAGCAGTTTTAGGGTCTTTTTTACAGTCACCCACTGCTGTAGTTTTCCTTGGTCTACCTGTTCAACATCTGTTACTTAAAGAAACACATCTGATACTTAATACACCAGTGACGACTTTCTTCGTCAGGAATTTCCAAACGGGATTGTACTGGCTATGGCCAATATTTGTGCATTGGCTCTGATTGATTTTCCATCTTCTCTCAGCTTCACAATTGGTTGTTTTTCACCCTACTGAATGTAGACACTTAGTGCTGTTTGTTATTAGAATAATTAGAATAAAGTGTCAGGACACACCTGGGCAAAAAAAACCCACACCTGACAGTCACATGTTCCACATGTTCTATGATTTTGCTCACAAGTAAAAATTGGTGGATTTAGACAGAAGGTTCTATCTTCTGAACTGTGTATCAGATTCTGACGTAAATACCTGGGAATAAAAGCTAAAATGTTGATATTTTGTCTCATATTTACCTTCAAAATGTCAAACCCAAATCTTAGCATTCTACAGCATGAATAAAGGATTGGCCTCCCTGTTTCAATACATTTGGAGGAGGCTATATTTATTAAAATTAGCAGATTCTAAAGCTAAGTTAGCTCAGCTAATATTGCTATTCTAACCCTGTACAGCTTATCGTATCTTTCAGCTGAAATAGAGAGGTAGGGTGCATCCCTAAATTATATTAAATTTAAGGTTGTTTTTTTTGTTAGGATAGTAAAAAAATATGTTATATCTTTTATTAGTCTTATAAGAGTTTAAGTTTTGCAGAAGAAATAAAGAAAAGTTGTAAATATTTAGTCATAAGATTAATAACCCAGTAATAGGCCGGCAGTTCAACATTAAGCAACATTAAGCATAGCAATTATGATAAAAAAAAATTTAATAAAAAAACGTCACCAATGTTCTTTCATGTACAGTGGATCCCTGTGGTCTCTGGCTCATGAAGAAGATACTGGAATCAAGGCTGCCTTAACCATCTTCTATATCTGAGCCTTTCACTGCGAAAAAAAAAAAAAAAACAGAAAATACATATTTACTAACACAGACTAACATGTCTGACCTCCCGAATGGCAAACACACTATTATTCTCTATTATTCACATTTCAGCTGAGCTTAAAACCTTATATTAAGTTTTTTCTATACAGTCAGTATACACAACTGTATACCTGCAAAGTGCACAACAGGTATAGTAGATGTACCTGAATGAAAAAGCAGTAGGTGTAGTGAAGATTGTTTTGTGGGTAAACACACAGAGCGTACTGATGTACTAATGACAACACAGCGGGAGGTGGTCAGAGACAACATTCAACAAGTGTAGGAGGAATATGTATATATTTACATACAATAATGGCAAAACATCAATCACAGCAGCCGCAGTCTTGGATGCCTGTTTTTATCATCTTCTTTAGATATCTGACAGAGTATAATACTATTATAATAATAGTAAGTGATAATGTATCTACTGATAATATCACCTATACTGTGAAAGGTGTGATTGGACATACACTCATATTCTTAATTGTTTTATACATTTATATATACTGTACATACAATGGCATGATAAAGTATTTGCCTCCCTACATATTTCTTTACTGACTTTAGACATCCCAAATTGCACAAATTAACTTCAGGGCGGTGCCCCCGGACCTGGACTTGTACCACCCTCCCCCTTCCCCAATCCCCTGTCCAAAAAAAAACTATGTATATATACTAAGACTTATATATATAAAACATATAGACTTTCATTTATTTTTACTTTTTCAGGCATGGATATACTTTAGAGTAGTCAGAGGTGACATGAGTTTTGATGGGAGCCATGATGCTCCTGAACGCATCCCATCCAGGAGGGAAAAAAAACACTGCCCGCCCACACTAATAGCAACACTAGGTGACTACACTATTTATGAGGCAGATGTCAGCTTTTTATTAATTCCATTCCACCTTAAATAGTTGTGTTGTGTTATTGGACATGTTAGCGCCTGAATGTTAACCCAGACCTGAATATTACGGAAAATCTGTGGTGTGATTTAAAGTGGGCTGTTCATGATCAGAAACCTGAATCAAACCTGAATGAACTGGAGATTTTTTGTAAAGAAGAATGGTCCAAAACACCATCAACCAGAAGATTCGTTCAACCAGACTCTCATTGGAATATTGGCTATAGGAAGCATTTAGAGGCTGTTAATTCTGCAAAAAGGAGGATCTACTAAATCATTTTTAGTTTAAAGAATTATTGCACACTTACTGTAAATCCTATAAACTTCATTTTACTTCTCAAATATCACTGTTTTCTTCTGCTATATGATATATTTAACATCATAAATAATGAAAATTATCAGGGGAGCCCAAATTTTTCATGCCACTGTAATATATTATGACAGGCCTACACTGACCAGTACACACTACCAGATTATGCATGCTTCAAAAAACATCTAACATATGTTTGATATGCTCTGACTAGCCTGAAATTTGAACAGGAAACCAAAAATCGCAGGTCATAAATTGAAGTCTGCTTCTCTCATACATTACTCAACTCCACGCAGACTAGAGCCAACTATCACAGACCCAGCCAGGCTGAGAAACGGGGCTAAAAACAGAGCAAAATCATGTAGTGTAACCCCAGATTAAGCAAATTAAGAACGCTCCTTCCTGCATTGGCAAACTCTGCCGCTGAAATAAGTTCCGTCATTAGCCATATGAGCTAAACGTCTTGCCAAAATGTAATTAAAGATGAAATTAGTCAATGGCGACTATTGCCCTTTGGTAAGCTTTTCACTCCTTTTCCTTTAGGGAGCATGCAGGTGCTAACATGAGCACCTAATTGACTATCTGAACCAATTAAACCAGCATGAATTTCACTGTCTTCTTCCTACAGTCTGGGCTAAACCTGGTTTATCATTTCCAGCTACTGAAGACTTACTACTCTTCTTTTTTTACTTTCTCGTCCTCATAGCAGCTTGCCCACCCTGGTGAAAATATATAAAAATATATATTTAATTGTACTTAAACATATTGAGAAATGTCGAAAAGATTTATATACTTACTTAAAATATATTAAAAGTACATTAATATTATGCTTTCATTAAATGTTTTAAAAAGTAAACTTTAATCACACTTTTTAAAAAAGTCAATTTAGTGTATTTAAAAAAATAGAATACTATGAAGTGCACTTTTAGTTTAATGTAATTCAGTATACTTCTAAAATACTTCTTTCCTAATATATACTTTTGTACATTTTTAGCATTTTAAGTGTGTTAAAAACAACTGTTACAGTAGTTCACTTAAAGTGCAATGTATCTACTACTACTAATTTAAAAATGTAAACTAAATTTGTAACACGCTAAAATTGTAGAACAGTATATTAAAATATATTTTTAAACCCAACGAAGTATACTAGACGTGTGCTAATTACAAAATACAGGAACAAGAAGCATATTTGTACTTGATGTTAATGGATCATATATATATTTAACATCAATTCTTAGTACATTTCTAATATACTCAGTGTATAATAGGGATATATTTGTTGTAATACTCATTAAATGCATTATAACTTTACTGTAAGCATGTATAAAATATGGGGTTACATACTGTACATGAAGTAGTATGTTTAAATGTTATTTAAATATATTTTAAAGTTACACTTAGCACAATTTAAGTAAGACTTTTATACTATTTTCATACAATTAAAGTATAACTGAAAAGTACAAAAAAGGTTGTTCCATTTTATCACTCTTTAAATATACTGATTAATAATAATGTGGCTACAAGAACACTTTAGTGCACTATAGCATAATAATGCTTAGTATACTTTAATCTACTTTTTCTTTTTTTACAGTAGGGCAGCTGTCTGTGTTGTCTGTGTTGTTAAACACCAGACAACTATGGGCTACTTTCTTTCTTTCTTCATTCCCACTCATCACAATGTGTTTTTTTATCTTGATAGTTGCTGTGAAACAATTAGACATTTTTTTCCAGATACCACCCCCAGCATAATGCATTTACCCCTCTGCATATAAATATGTGGACAATTAATCCTCTTTGTTTGGGTAATATGTTTTGAGTGTCTAACAGAATCACATCCGTTTTGTTCCTTCCAGAAACACAAAAGCTGGGCAGTGTTGTAGTCGGTAGCATGAAAGTGTGTGTGTGTGTGTGTGTGTGTGTGTGTATATATATATATATATATGTGTGTGTGTGTGTGTGTGTGTGTATGCATAACCATTTTCCAGATACCTGATTTCAGCTGCGAAAAAATAAAGAGACAGTAGGAGAGAGATGGAGAGAAATAGAGAAAGAGAGAATGAGAGAGCCAGGAAAGGGACGGTAAATTACCCACAGCTCTGCGCACTACTTTAATTACAGCCTTCAAGACAAGAGAAGGGCTCCATTGATGTGCAGATGAGGGTGGACTGCTGGATGGGTGTTGAGCTGAAAGAACCCATGTTTTGGTGATTCGCTGTCAAAAGAACAGCTGGGTTGCCATTTTTCTCTCAAATTAGATTTCAGCAAAGCAATGCAATATGAGGCATTCGATGAGAAAAAAGGGGAAAAAAAGGGGAAAAATGAAAAACGAGAAGAGGGATGGAGGGAGGGGGGGGCAGTTATTGCTCTTTCTTTGGCTCTTGATTTTTTTTTAAAACGAGCCACGAGAGCAACAGGAAAAAGTCAATCTGGAGTTGTGTTAATTAGGCAGAGAGGAGTGAGGAAGCAAACATAATCATTCGTTCAGGGGGTTCAGAGGTTGAATTGAGGTGCCTCTCAGACGGGATCCGCGTTCAATCCGTGTTCAACTCGGCCTTTTTAGCTTCTATATAATGCGCAGCAATTCTGTCTTCTACAGGCAATGAACCTGAATTTCCATTCAATAATACATCCTAAGCATTCTTGTACGTTCAACGTGACTCAACCGACAGATGAATAGAGGCACAAATAAGACAAATAAGCTGCAGTAAAGAGTAAAGGATAATATAAATGATAAAAAAGAAGAAACATAGTTTTGGGAGTGATAAATGTGGAGGGTAAAAGGTAAAAAGATACTACCTCTGTCCAGTGATGGAGTGGAGCTTGTAGGGACCTGGTGGTGAAAGGTCTCTTGCTTTGGCTCTGGATCTATCTCTCTCTCTCTCTCCTTCTCTCTCTGTTTCTCTCTCTCTCTCTCTCCCTGTGTCTCTCCCTCTGTTTGTTTTCAGTGTGCTGTTTAAAAGGATTCTGTGGGGAAACACACAGGTCACTGATAGCCCTAATGCCATGCCTGTTTTAGGCAAAGGCTCCGCCCCTTAGTGAACCTTCTGCCCTCAAAGTGAAGAAAGAAGGCAACACACACACACGCACACACACACACGCACAAACACACACACATACCCAACTCAGCTCTGACACACAATCTTGGTCTTTGTTAGAAGTGTCTTCTTTTAGGAGCTTCATAAGAGGACGTATCATCGTATCCAGTTTATATCTGAATCAGATAGATGTAAAACTTCAATCTAATCATGAATCAGCCCTATTCATCTTCAACCGCATCCACACAGGCCTACAGACTCTACTTTGGCACGATCTGACCTTTCTGTTTATTATGTCTCTTTGTTGGGAACGTATCTGTCGGTACGTCTTTTTAACTCAATCACCGTGACCAAGCTCTAACCAATCAATCAATGAATCAATCAATCACCACACACTTTTTTTCTTCTGCTGGTAATTTTAAATACTGAGGCTTAGAAGAAGCAAACAAATGAGTCAAGGTAAAATGCCTACACTGATAGCAACAGAACACTGAATAAACTCACATTTTTTTGGTTGCATTACTACATTATCTTTTAATGTTGATGATGGACAAAAAACAACCTTTAAACAATCTTTATTCAGTTTTGAAAAATATCCAGGCTCTTCTACATTCACAGTAATTTTTTAAATATGAACATTTCTGTTTATTCACCATAATAACATCAGTACAAGCTCTAGGAATAGAATACAAAACAAGATATACATATTTACTGTAATTAAAGTTTAACACAAACACTAAAAATCAAACCATAAACTTGAATCAATGACAAATCGGACATCAAATCTTACATCAGAGAAATATGAAAAAACAGAAAAATTATATCTGTAACATTTATATGAGTATATGAGTAAAATATGTATGATATGAACACAATAAAATGTGAATAAGACATGAAAGCTATTGAAAAATGCTTCTGCTAAAAATATTAGTTTTCCCAGAAACAAAAATATACATAAGGAATCTGACAATGACTGTACATAATATAATTAGCATTCTAGCAATGAAAGAGAACACATTTAGAAGGGGAATAAAAGTACCGTAAAACACAAATCCATCTTTCCCCTTATACGTAGGCTAATAGTATGTGAGCACTAACCATACAGTCATATGAAAAAGTTTGGGCACCCCTATTAATCTTAATAATTTTTAGTTCTAAATATTTGGCCATTTCAGTTTGATATATCTAATAACTGATGGACACAGTAATATTTCAGGATTGAAATGAGGTTTATTGTACTAACAGAAAATGTGCAATATGCATTAAACCAAAATTTGACCGGTGGAAAAGTATGGGCACCCTTATCATTTTATTGATTTGAATACTCCTAACTACTTTTTACTGACTTACTGAAGCAGAAAATTGGTTTGGTAACCTCATTGAGCTTTGAACTTCATAGCCAGGTGTATCCAATCATGAGAAAAGGTATTTAAGGTGGCCAATCGCAAGTAGTTCTCCTATTTGAATCTCCTCTGAAGAGTGGCATCATGGGCTCATCAAAACAACTCTCAAATGATCTAAAAACAAAGATTGTTCAACATAGTTGTTCAGGGGAAGGATACAAAAAGTTGTCTCAGAGATTTAACCTGTCAGTTTCCACTGTGAGGAACATAGTAAGGAAATGGAAGACCACAGGGACAGTTCTTGTTAAGCCCAGAAGTGGCAGGCCAAGAAAAATATCAGAAAGGCAGAGAAGAATTTGCCAAAAATTAAAAAGATTTCATGTTAGACCTTATGTATGTTGCTAAGTACACTATCTTGCCATTAAGTGTGTTTGTTGCTTTAACACATTAATTGCAAACCTTGCTCCATCCTCAAATAAGCATTATTTTTGCAAGAAGTTGAAAACTTCTTATAACATGCATATCTCATATCTGAAAATATGGTTACACACTACAACACAGAAGAGACTGACACACTGTCCAAGCCATTCCCAGTTCATTTACACACTCATAACTAGGGGAAGATTTTGCCAATTCACCTTCTGCATGTATTTTTAGGAGGCGGAGAGAAACCAGAGTATCTGGAGGAAATCCAGGCAGAAACGGGGAGAACACACCTACTAACACACTGACTAGAGTGCAAAATGAGCCACAACATTAAGCCCCTAAAGCTGTCCATACACTACACTCACAGACTAAGATTTAGCAAAGTCTCTATTTTAGCAAGGTCACTATTTGCAAGACTGCAGCTAGATTCTTTTTGAGAATATTTCCCATCATGCTTCTGGTGGAGTTTACATACAATACGTATTACATATTAAATTATAAATAATGTGTATATTATCAATACTGTGATTTATTATTCAGAGACTCACAACACTTTTGTCCCCATCAACAATTGATTTTTCTGACAGACTGTTAGTTCTTAATATTTGTTAATAGAATACATTTTATGTTCGACTCGTCCTATAAACTTTTTTACCCTTTTTTTTGCTACAACCTTGTATAGCAAAGACTCAGTTTCACTGATTCTAAAAATAACATCTGCCTTTGTTTTTTAGATAAAATGAATGCAGTAAGATTACATTATTCATTACATTATTCTTGCAAAATGTGTTTTTTTTTTTACTTGTTTGTATTTAAAACTAACACTGCACTATAAGACAAAATAGGGCAAAATAAAAATAACTTTAAATATGATGACATTAAAGTGCTACCTGTGTTTAAAATACTGTACATATTAAAGTAAGAAGCATATAAGGCATATTAGCTGCAAAAGTAAAATATTCTTGCCCTGCGGCTTCCCATAGCTCTCCTATTGGATGCTGACATTGTTTGAGTCACTGTTTGCGTGAAAAATGTCTCAAGACTCACGTTAATATTAAACACAGTTGATTTTATCGGAATGCAGGACGAGAAAAAGACTGACTAAAACTATCAAGATCGAAAATCGCTGGGGTAAAAAAGAAAGTGTATAGTTTATATGCATGCACTCAATATCTTGTGCATACTTATTTAACACAAAGTTTTATATTTATTTTGTTACAGCAATACATTCTTAAAAATTCTGTCATATTGCAGAAATAGGGGGGAGCGCACATGGACACGGGAGGAACACACCTAGCTATTTACGGACACTCACCAGAGCATGGATTGGATCAAGCCCAGAATCCCACGTGTGATACGCTCACTCCCTGTGCTGCCCTTATTATAATCCTAAGGGTGTAAATCAGAGAGCGTGAGAGGTTAAATGCTCATCCTTTTCTGCTTTGAGTGGTACAGAGGATACCTTTTTAGTTTTTACCTTTTAATTTTTTCATATGACAGAAAAAAAAAGTGCAAGTCTCTTTGCACTTTTTTTTTCTAATTTGAATGCAGAAAAAAAATCTGGGTTGTATTTTGTGTTGTTTATTTGCATCTCATTCTGTGTGTAATGCCATTTTATTGTTCTCTCAATCTTTAAAAGCACTTTATTATTAATTCTAACTATAAAAATTGGTACCGCTTTAAAATAAGACTACCTCTATAAAGGGTTTATAAATGGTTTACAATTAGTTTATTAATAGTTACTAATTAGGTTGTAAATGCCTTAAAAATCATTAATAATCAGTTATAACACATAATTAGAAAGTGCAACAATGACCTGTTGTTTGCCAAATAGTGAACCCACAGCCATCTATATTGTTGCCCTTTCTATGTATGTGTTATAACTGATTATTAATTATTTTTAAGGCATTTACAACCTTATTTAATAACCATTAATACACTAATTGTAAACCATTTATAAACCCTTTATGAAGGTAGTCTTATTTTAAAGTGGTACCAAACAATTTCAAATACTAAGGTTCATAAAATGCAAACAAACCAGACATTGAAGCCTCAGTTCTCATATTTTACCGTAGAGCAAAATAGGAGATAAAATGTTCTTGCAACAGCCTAGCGATTCTCAAAAAAGGACATTTCAAAAGTTGATAAGACACAAAATGTGTAGAGAACACCAGCTAAACTTCAGACAGTCTGAAAAAAAGCGAGGAAACAACTCAAAGCGCACTGACACAATAGACGCCCGCTCTCCGGTGCCTGCCTTTTGTCTGCTCCTGCCCCTTGTCTTTTTCACATTTCTGATTAGCAGCCGCATTCTATCACTCCACAGACAAGTCAATTTTCATTTTTGTGGGGAGGGTGACAGCGCAGGGGGGCCAGGAGAAGAGAAGCGTCGCAGAAAGACCCCAGTGGGCCGGGAGCCGAAGCTGATAATTAGACTCGGCCGAAGTGGCGGGGTTAAAAAGGCAGGATTATTTGGCTTGTGTAGACAGCAATTTCCCTGAGCCGCATGAGACGAGCCGCGGCAAAGCTGTTGCACATGTGCGCCAAGGTCGGAGTTGACCCTGTATTCCCTACAGAAAACGGGAATATTGAAAGCAACAACGAAGAGCTGAGGGGTGGGGGAGGGGGGGGATGGGGGGGGGGTGGTGGCTGAAGCACCGCATTTGACTCCTTCCGAGGGAGCGGCCTGCCTTTGCCCATCAATTTCCGGCACTAGTTCACAGCTCTGACACAGGCCGATAATCATGCCGGGGCTTTATTCCATGTGTGTATATATATGTGTGTGTGAGAGTGTGAGTGTGTGTTTCTCTCTCTGGCTTTTTCTTTTCTAAGGACAGAGCTGTGCATTGGGGTTGATGGTCACATCGCCTTCACTTAGGCTATCATAAGTGGCAGAATTTAATGATGAGGTTTGCTGTCCCCTGTGCATGCTCTCGCACTCCGAACAAAAGGTGGACGGCAGGCTGGCAGGAGTGCATTAGAGCTCCATATCCCGCACAGATTTAAGGCGGCGGATTGCATGATTCACTTATACAATACGCTGGGAGTCAAAACCTGAGCTAGTGTTTCACTATAATGTCTGGCTCTGCGCTCTCCGGCTTGACTGTACACCGTCTGAAGTACGGCAGTGTGAATAAAAATCTTTTTGAATAAAGTTTAAAAACTTACCAATAAAAAAAAAGCTTTTCTGCTAATTAAAGGTCAAGGTAACAGTATGTTGCAGCCTTGAATCATCATACCTCTAATTTCTTTAAAAGATTTTGTAGGAAAATAACATTGTGTGTGCCAATTTGACCCAGACTTTTGACTGAAGCAAAGCCATTAGTAGTGGTTGTATTTTGTGTTGTTTATTTGCATCTCATTCTGTGTGTAATGCCCTTTAATTGTTCTCTCAATCTTTAAAAGCACTTTATTTTTATTTCTAACTGTAAAAAATTGGTACCACTTTAAAATAAAATAATACCTTTATAAAGGGGTTATAAATGGCTTACAATTAGTTTATTAATGGTTACTAATTAGGTTGTAAATGCCTTAAAAATCATTAATAATCAGTTATAACACATAATTAGAAAGTGCAACAATGACCTGTTGTTTGCCAAATAGTGAACCCACAGCCATCTATATTAGAGCTCTAATTTCTTTAAAAGATTTTGTAGGAAAATCACAATGTGCGTGCTAATTTGACCCAGACGTTTGGCTGAAGCAAACCCATTAGTAAAGGTTTATTCAGTAACATATTGTTGTTGTCACACCTTCAAAATATCTACTTACACCTTAACTCTGATTGGAAGTTAAACTCTTTTTGCACTGTGTTAAAAAGTGTAGACCATTTTGTATATTTTTTATATTGTAGAGTAAGTAAGCCTTATGTGTGACTTTTGCAATAAATTCACATAAATCTTCAGAGAAACCACAGATATCACACCCATAAAACATAAAAGAATAGACATATTGCATATTTAACTGCATATTATTTAATGCGATCAAATAAATTTCTCAGCCAGTAAAACCCATGCTAAACACATCATAATGTTATTATTATGATATTATTGCAAACATTAACCTAAATAATCAGTAATAGTTGTTAGGCAGTAATAGTAATTAGGCAGGTACTGAATGTAACGTTAATTTCTGGGCTAGCTTGGATGAAATGCTTCTCAGGCCACATCCTGAATCGTAGTTTAAACAAACCTGATTTATATTAGATCAGTATTAAATGAGTATTGCATTGTTATGTGGTCTGGTCCCTTCCAGACGTAATCCTGATACTCAAGTTGCATGAAGTGACCAGGTGTAAAAAGGGTCATGGATTGTCCTCAACAGCACAAGAACAGCTTGCTGTTTAACATAATATTCAAACTATTGTGCCACCTTGTGGTTAAATCATAGAACGACAGACTTTATTACCTATTTACATACAATAAATTCTGCTATTTTTCTGTATAGAAAGCATAAACAGCATTGGATGCCTGCCATGTTAGTGGATACCACGTGTATGCATGCAACACATCATGATAAAATTGGTGGAAAACTGCTTGCAGCTTTTGTGTTGAACCTCCCAGCTGAAGTTGTCATGATATTGGCTGGTGCACCAGCGGAAACAGGTGCAAGGCAACACGTGTGTTATTTTTGCCATCAGAAAAATGCACCTTATCTTTATCTAGGATGTGTTTTTGGAAGATGAACTGTTTTTTTGAACTTGCAGTTTGCATGACAGGCACATTATGGCTGGTTTGTGGCAAGACAAGATGGAAGGATCCTATGTGCTTTTTTTAAATCAGGCAGCAAATAAAACGTTAGCACACAGATAGCATAAATAATTTATAGCAGTATCTCCTGAGACTCGGAATTGGCCATGCAGAATTGGACCAATTGTATATTATACTACTGCATCCAGAGAGTTGGCAAAAAAGTGGCACAGGCCAATTCTCATTTTATACTCAGCAACCAGGGTTTTGGTGAATGAGGCACTATGGCTACATTCACGTTACCAGGTTTTGCTCAGTGTGGCTTAGATCAGATTTTTTATGGCTGCGTGAACGTGCAAAATTCGATTTTTTCAAATCAGATTTAAGTTACTTTCATATGTGGACGTAAATCAGACACGTATCCGATCCATGAACATGCAAAATGAATGTAAACGGTCAAATCAGAATTCATGCATATTTTTTCTTTTACGGATTAGCATTAGCATTAGCGCTGCATGCTGCTCTCTCGTACCCACACATCTCTTGGTGCAGCTGTGCAGCTATAGCAGCAAAAAAAACAGCAAAAGCAAACCACCTGGCCTACGAGTTGTCTTTCAAATATGATTTTTTTTTGTTGTTGGTGAAGAAGGAGACCTGTTTATACAGGTCTCAATGTGTGCATGTGAGGCGTTTTAAGGACAGATTCGTTCACATTACACACAGATACAGATCACTTACATTTACAGTGAATGTGAACCGTCAAGATAGACAAGTCTGATCTGAGCAAAAAATCGGATTTGAGAATGTGAGCACGAATCAGACCTAGATTTAAACTGGGCCAATATATCTCAGGTCTATAAGTGATTTTTGCTGTAATAGAGGTAATAAGGATGTAATGAGGATGTAACTCCCTTTAACACTGTGCAGACTGAACCGTGCCCTTTAGCACAAGGTGGAAAGGTGGAAATACTCAATGGCTCTTTTATCTGCATGGTACATACACACATAATAACACATGACTGTAGCTAATGTCTCTCAACTTTAACAATGCAGCAAAGGTGAATTAAGACCTGTCATCAGTAATGTGTGTCACTGGGTTTCCATATTCGTTGTAGACGGAGTTGAGGACTATGGTCTGTTACAGGTAAAGCTGTTAATGCAATAACAGACCGTTTGCTGTAATAGTGTCAGACACGGTGAGAGGTAGTACCTATATAGCTCTTCATATTTGGCCATCACTTCCTGGAAAACAGAGAGCAGAAGACAATCTGTATGAGAAGATCAAGTCTATACTATCTCCGGCACCACTTTAAAGAACAGAACAGAACAGCACCCGTTCCACACTGGTGGAAAAAGGCCATCAGTGGCTAAACTGGGCTTTAGTTTCCAATAGAGCGGGAATAACATGCATGCACATGCGGACTGGCTATGAACGCATAGCCAGAGAGCAGAGAACACACCCACACAGAGACTTCATTTTCTTTATAGAGGCTTATCACAGGGTAAAATGTTCCTAGGAAGGATAAATGTGATCCAGCCAGTTTTACAGAGGTGTGTAAAGAGGTTTAGGAAGATAAGGTCACTGAGAATGCCATGCCAATGGCAGTGTGGAATTTAGGCAAACTGGTCTCATGCTCTGGGGTGAGTGAGAGCAAAAAGACCGCAGCAACCTGCCCAAATTTTATATAGTTTTTTTTTTTCAGCATTTAGCAGATGCAGAGGGGTAAGTTTGGCATTTGCAAGGTGGTTATACACAAAACCACCATGGAAGCACGTTGGAGCTTGTACATCAGGAGCAGGTGGCTTTGCAGATGGCCCTGTTTTGGACCTCAGCTTAGAATACCATCAGCTGGGGGCATCAGCAGTTTGCGATGTTTGGACAGGTGCAGGGATATCTTCAGATATGAATTTTGCAACAGCTTTCATTTGATTTGCAGTGGTAATAGCAATATTTAATGTTAACTGACTCAAGAAACAAGTCTCCCATGAGGGTTTCTCATGTGGGGTTCAGTATAACTCTCAGTTAACATAAATGCTGGACGATTCAATGTATTGCGATATATAGCGATACTGTATTGCAACTTTTAAAATAAAATTTTAGATTTTTTCTTCTATTGTCATTGAATAAAGGACTTTATTCTATTGTCATTGAATAAAGGACTGCGGTTTTTTAACCCAAATGACAAAATTGACATAGCCTGGTGATGCATTAGTGGTTTTATTTAGCAAAATATAACACTGCAACACTTCCTGTAGAGTTATTCTCTTCTCTTTCTTTCTTACTCTCACACATGCACATACAAACACATCACAGCTGATGGCACGTTTACTCTTTTCAAGCTGTTTAGTGTGGAATATGGAGCTAGACTAGCGATTGTTTTCTTCATTAAAGCTTTTAGTTTAACTCAGTAACTCAGCAAATTACAATATTCTAGTTTAAAAAGGATCAGACCAACCCTTAGATATTATAATGTAGTAAGAAAAATGGATGTAGTATGCCAGGTGTAAACCACACTGCATCATCCCATTTACAAAAATACAGATTTGTATCATGATCATAATACAAATCTAAGTGTTTCTAACACTAATTATTTGCATTCAAATACCAATGATCAAAAGCTTAGACTTAAGGAAGAAATCCTTGTAATTATTATTTTTTGTTTGTTTTAAAACGATTGACACTACTAATAAAAACACCCTCATATTTATACAATATGAGTAGTAGAAAAGTTTACTATGTATGCAATCAGAACAGTGGTAGCTGAAGGCACTGCACTGCTATCTTGTGGACAGGATTAAACTCTAGCAACACTAAATCTCACACCCTCATTTCACATCTTTCCAATTAAATAACTAATAATTAAAAATCAAATCAGTATTGCGTAAAAAACATTAGCGATCATGCAATACATTAGCAATCTTTTCTACACCCCTACTTTATTACTTTATGCTGTAAACATATACACATTAAGGATGACTTAAAGGGTAACAAAAGGTGCATGAAATGTATCTGTGGACTGGAGTGGTTGTGCTTTTTACCTGTAGGCTGTTTGTGCCTTGCTTGCAAAAGCAGCACAAGAGAGGCACATGAATAAGATCCTCAAAACCATTTGCTCCTCCATTACTCATAGAGCCATTGTATCCTAGCCTGAGGTAAGTTACTGTGTGTGACAATATGCCACAGTATTGTATTGTTCATCATGTCAGCGTTTCAGCGTTAGAGACTTGTAGTACTTGTAAATATCCACCTCCTGACAGACACAACAAAGCGAGCCGAAGTTGGGAAAGTTGTGGTGAATTCTTGCAGGCAGCCTTTTCACAAAAAGTGTTTTTGTGTGAGACATGGGGCTGTTGCAGTGGCAGTGGATGCAAACAGGGGGACAGCTGTGTAATTATACTATTTTTACTGCCAGCAGCTCAGTGTGCTGGAGGAGAATTAGCATCACACCTGTGCATAATTGGCTAAATTAGCTTGCATAATGCCAGCTCAGAACGGCAATGGCCGCTGGAGGGGGGGGGAGTGGTGCGTGGAGAAATCGCAGGAGTTGTTTGGACTCCCACTGGAAATGTATTCTGGGGAAGAAAAGCAAGGCCTGTAATCTTATAGTTCAGGCCGAGAGTGCATTCGAGGACCCCCCCTCGCAAGTGTTGTCAAACAATAGGCCAGTTGAGATGTTGATCTAGTACTCCTGCATCTACTTGAGCAGCAGAAAAGAAGCAAACAACCCAGCACCTATTTGCTTTAATCCACTTTGCTGCTTCCTTCTGTTGCCAAGTCCTCGAAAAACTAAAGCTAAATTACCATCAATCTTCTGTGTAATTGAAAAGAGCAAAAAATTAAACTTTTCAACAAAATGTGATTTTTGCTGCCCGACAGCGTGCTTCCAACATGCTTTTTTACCTTTTATCACAAAACATATCTGTTTTGATATCAGCGCACAGGATTTGTATCAAACGACAAGGCACATTATGCAACACTAGTAAGGAATAGGGGTGTTGCCATGTTTTTTTTACTTCTAATTTAGCAGGTCTCGCCACTGGGTGGTGGTGGAGGTTTAACTAAAGTAAAGCTAAGGTAAGAAAGCAAAACTGTGATTCTAAAACAAAAAAAAAAACAAGCGCTGGATATTAATCTACACAGATTTCTGAGTAAAGCACTTCCGGTTATTTACAGTAAGCTTACATTTCCAGATTTCCACGAAGGCTGGGTGCAACAGCATTAGCATTAGCATTTGTGGTTAACCGCTAGCCGCGGTTAGAGCTAGTAAATGTCACATGACAATGCTACACTGAGGAACCACAGTGTTCCAGTAAGCCACAGCAATATATTAGCTAGCGGTTCGTCCCACGTAGCTTGTTTTAACACAGTAAACGCACAGGCTACAGTCCGATATACTCCCCTCTGATTGGTGAAAGATCTCGCGTTTTACGCAGTTAGCGGCTATGCTAATATTGCTCCAGTGTCAGTGCTGTAGAACTAAACTAAAACTCTTGTATAAGACTGTACTTCAGCAGAGTGGCTTTCCTGCTCCTTACCCTCTGACTGGTAAAATTCATACATAAAGCACAAGAGATTATAAGGTGCACTGATCATTTTTGGAAAAATGAAAGAATTTTAAGTGTGCCTTACAGTGAGAAAAATACAGTATTTGTGTTTAGCGCCATGCTGAAGGCATTCTATGGTCAAGTTGCACTGCAGTTAGCCTTATTTAACACTATTTTGTTAGCTTTCCTTCTGATTTCTAGCTGAATGTGGGTGATTTTTCATCTTCTACAGTAGCTAATGCTAAAGCTAACATTACATTCACACAAAGTTTCGGATTAGCCAGGTTAGCTTCCAGACACCCAGGCAGGACAGTAGAAACGTGTTAATGTGTCTCATTAAAACTGTGTGCAGTGAAATTTCTGCTGTACTTCAGGACTATATCAGACCTTTCATGATTTTCACACTGTTGTTTTGGTCTTTAAACTGAAACAGAAACACGTATGTGGGTTTTAAAGCTACGTTTCAGAAGTATTTACAGTGTTAACACTTCTGCTGTAAATATTATCATATCTGTAATATTCAGGTAACGTTTTGAGGCTGGATTTAGCAGAAGTAGCATTTTAGCTTGTTGTAGTCAGTTTATATTTATCAGTGTTATTAACAGATGATAATTAATCCAAAGTAGAGTCTCTAGCATCCTTGCTCAGCTCATCTAGGGTATTTTTACTTACTTTGTGTCTGTCTCTCATTCTGTATCACATTACAGAATCCAATATACAGCATAGAAAACACAATATCATATCCATAAAATACAAATAAAAGAAACATTTACTTTTTATCCAATCAGAAAAGTGGCAATTAATGACAAAATACAACAGTGCCTCCCCCTAGTGGACAAGATTTAAACACAACACAAAATGAACCATTGTCTGACACCAATCTTTGAATGTAATTTAATCACATGAAAACTTAAATAATTCAAAATGAATACTATGTATCTTAAAATTGACACAGTATTGTGAACCAAATATCGCAATACTTTTATGTTAATAATCATTTTATAAATAAATTCAATCATAAATTCTCTAAACTTAGCTCCCATGATATCTCCATACTCTACTGAGCAGAACAGTCTGTTCATTTCTGTTACTTTGTTTATTTTATTTTTTTAATGATAGATCTTATCTAAGCTGCTTGGCAACTTTGTGTTTACAACTTTTGCAGCTTTTTTTCTGTAAGAGCTGAATATGCCAGTGTTCCTTTAAAAAACAAACACTCTTCACAGTTCAGTAAACCGCTCTGTAGTGCCATATGGGTTTGTTTTCTGCATCTTAAACCAGGCTCTTTACACTTTACATATCCTACAATAATAAGTAATGCACTGGGTGGTGTATATATACAGGTATTTATTAGGGATGCACTGAAGCGATAATGCTATCAGATATCAGTTTGTTTTGGACAATTAGGCCGATCTGTTACTGAACCTGATGCCTGCCCTGTGGGAAGCTACATGTCAATATTTTAGGTTTCGTAACTCTGAATCAGAGTAACCTACATGCATGCTAAACCTTTCATAACAAACAGCAAAACTCACCCTATCTAACCTTTGTGACACAGGCCTGTTACAAACTGGACAAAAAGATCAGCAGAAATTATCTATGTCCCTGTTTACACCTTGTCACTTTATGTGACTATCTGGATCTGGATTATTTTCTAATAAGGATAATAAAGCCACATGCATGCTCCAGCTGAAATCTGATTGCTGTGTGGAACAGAATGTACACATTCATTGTCTTATTGCACATCAGTTATTACTGTTGTTTTGGTTTTACTGAGAGGAATTATGGTTGTTTGGTGTGTCTTGGAGAGATGGATGCTATTAACATCATGCATCATGGGTAGACCTGTCATGAAACAAATTTTTTTGTGTTTAAAAAATTTCTTCCCTGAAATTATTGCAATAAACGATATTATTGTCATTTTAAGACCATTAAATGTTACTAATACAATGATAATTCAGCTCTGGAAATAAGAGACTGCCTAATGCTGCTGTTTTTCCTTGATTTTACCAAAATGAAAACCTCTGGAATATAATCAAATAGAAGATGGATGATCACAAGCCATCAAACCACCAAACTGAACTGCTTGAATTTTTGCACCAGGAGTAAAGCAGCATAAAGTTATCCAAAAGCAGTGTGTAAGACTGGTGGAGGAGAACATGATTCCAAGATGCACGAAAACTGTGATTAAAACCAGGGTTTCTCTTCCAAATATTGATCTTTGCATTATTTGAGATCTGAAAGCTCTGCATCTTTTTTTTGTTATTTCAGCCATTTCAAGTTTTCTGCAAATAAATGCTCTAAATGAGAATGTTTTAATTGGAATTTGGGAGAAATGTTGTCTGTAGTTTATAGAATAAAACAACAATGTTGATTTTACTCAAAAATATACCTTTTAATGGCAAACTTTATTTTTTTCCAGAGCTGTATAATCGCATAACAAAGCAGTTAAACCCTTTTAAAGACAACTTTTTTAAAATAATGACTAGCTAAAATACTTTTACTGTTTATTTATATATGTGAACAACCATAAAAACAAACAAAATATATCATACCACCATTATCAAATATTATTAAGGCCATGGTATTTTATTGTACAATTAGAGAATAATGGTGTAGCTAGTAAAATTATATTTGACCCCTCCGTATATTTAATTATATTGTGCCCCCCTGATGGCCTATTACTCAGAAAAAAACCTAGATGCACCACTGCAGTGTGAACAGAGCCTATAACCACCTCCTGAAATGGTTTGAGTTTTTAAATCAGATTTGTATCTGTTTTAAATGCGTCTTGGGTGTGTTTATACTTGGATTTAATGTGGTTTGTCCTAATTTAGATATAATTCTAATACTCAAGATGCATAGTGTAAATAGTGACCAAGTGTAAATAGGATCTAAAATTCAGTGCTGCCCACAGAATGCCAGCTGTTCTGTAAATTTGTCTGACTACATTAAGTATAAAAAATTATACATATAAACAAATATTATCGCATACATAATAACAGCTACACCTCTGCATCCTCTGCTTAAAATACTTTCCGGCAGCTACAGCTGAGACGTACTGTGTGGGAGGGTATTTCTCTTCAGGATCGAGGGTAAACATGTGGTTCACTGATCGTATCCTCTTTCTAACTAACTTTGGTTTCAGCCAAACAGAAGCACCTGACTGGTTTCACAGCGTTTAGCTTTGAAAGACCCATAAAGCGTATCAGAAGGTGATACGCTAGATCCCGGTAGCACATCTGGCTGGGCAAATGCAGGCATGACCAACAGCAGCCAAACAGTGGCATCCTGCCACCATCTGAGTGCTGCCAAAAGTGCGACAGAAACTATTATGCTGTGTGCTACACAGAGTCTTCCTGTTGCCAGAAGGAATCTTTTTCTGTCAAATCCTATTCTATCACATGTCTCAAGTCCTTTGTGCTCATAGTTGTACTTCTGATATAAAACTTAAAGCTGAGTAAAGCTGAGTAAACTTGAGTAAAGCCGATTTTTTTATTCAGATTTCCACTCAAATTTAATATGGTAACAAGCCTAATAGGAGTAAGAAAGCTTTGCAAAATTTAAATATGGTCACCAATTTTTTTTTCATATTTCTAAATTTTGGATCTAATCTGATTACTGTTATATAATTAAATGATGCCTTTCTTTTAACTTTACGATACTTTTCTTATAATTACTGTAAGGTTTCCTGTTATTAATAAAGTGTGTCATATTATCATATGATTATTTAATGATATTTATTTTTTTTGTTATGAATTATTCATTAATTATTATTTACGGTGAGGGAAGTAAGTAAAAACTATAAACTATGACTATACTGACAGAATAAACACACATTTCACACTCAGCAGTGAAGTGTGAACACTGTGATCTACTGTGCCTTTACCACCATCTACTGGTTTGTGTTGACAGTACTGAGGTTGCAATAAGATTTAATGGTTATGCTGGTTATGCACACTCTTGGAGTTATGGAATTTTTGGTGAGAAGGTTCCTCACACCTTGTAATATTAGGCTAGACAATATGTATGTGCGATATGGCCCTAAAATAATAAATAATAATATTTCATGGCATTTTCTGTGATAACGATTCTCTTGGAGATATGTCAAAACAATTAATAAGAATTCAAATTCATGAATACACTACTGCAACAAAATTAAAAAAAATAATTGTATTATTGCATATGATATGATATAGCAAGAGATAATGTCACAGGACTGTGACACAAATATTTTGATTGCAGATTTATTGTGTCTTTCTATGCAATTTTTTTTTTTTTGGGGGGGGTTGTATATTTTTTGCATTATTTTATATATCTAGCAGATTGTTACATGCAACTTGCTGTTCAAGCAATGTCAAATGCTGCCCTCTTGCTGTGAATTGAAGTGATTTACCAATCATTTAGAATGTAGTTAAGTAAGCAGTGAACTATGTTAGATGGGTAGGACAGTTCAGCAGAGTAAAGTATAATACATGTTATGACAAAAGTGGAAAATGTGGAAATCAGCAGAGAGATAAAATAAAAAAATAATTTGCTGGATCATGACATAGCATTTGCTATTTAAATAAAATTAATAAGATACATGGCTGCTGTGATGTGCACAAGACACACAGACAGACTAACTCATTCTAAGTTACTTAATTACTTGACTGACAGGCTGACGGATTTTCTCACAATCACTTTACTGACAGATAGATAAACAGAAAGACAGACAGAAAAATAGACTGGCTGACAGACAGGAAGACTGACTGACTGACTCACTCACTAACTCACTCACACTCACTTGGCTGACAGACAGACAGACAGACACACTGACTGACTGACTGACTGACTGACTGTCCCACTCACACTCACTCGCTTAACAGACTGACAGACTGAATGGCCCACTTACTGACTCATTCACACTCACTAAACTGACTGACTCACTAGACAGACAGACAGACAGACTGATTCACCCACTCACACTCACTCACTTAACAGACTGACAGTGGGCCATTCAGTCTGTCAGTCTGTTAAGTGAGTGAGTGTGAGTGGGTGAATCAGTCTGTCTGTCTGTTCTTCTGTTTGACTGATTCACCCACTCACAATCACTCACTAAACAGACTGACACACTGAATGGCCCACTAACTGACTCATTCACACTCACTAAACTGACTGACTCACTAGACAGACAGACAAACAGACAGACAGACAGACTGATTCACCCACTCACACTCACTCACTTAACAGACTGATTGACTCACTTACTGACTCACACTCACTTACTCAACTGACAGACAGAGAGACAGACTGACTGACTGGCTGGCTGGCCCACTTACTGACTCACTCACACTCACTTAACTGACAGACAGACTGACAGACAGACTGACTGACTCACACAGTCACACTCACTAACTTAACAGACTGACTCACTTACTGATTTGCACACTTACGTAACTGACAGTCTTACGTAACTGACAAACTGTCAATCTGAAGATCTGAAATTCAGTTAATACTAACTAGTTAGTAAGTTCTCTTGAAATTATACCTTTTTACAGTCTGACAGTATAACCTACAATTCAAAGTTATATTATGGGTTTATTTTACCTAAGTGGAATTCAAGCTTTTCTTTCAGCTCTTAATTTATTAGGGTTTGGTGCTGGCCTAGAGTGAGGAGACCCAACCAATATGGCGGTGACGCTCCAGCCCGTAACGAGGCGTCTGCGTATATTATTATGTCTATGGGCGTCAGCCGGCCGCCATATTGGAGGAGTCAACCATGCGCCTCTAGCGCATTAATTTGTACTGAAGAAGGTGTTTATTACACCTATAATAATCATAACGATTTACCCAATTATGTGTGTATTGATGTATATATAAATATAAAATGAATTTATTTATACACTTATTAATATGCCATACCACATGTCTATCTTTGTTAAAAAATTTAATAAAAAGTATTGCAGCATGAAAGCACGTAGCTGTTATTTGTGATGTGTGACAGCGTCCTGAATCATAACTACATCTATGCCGTTTGTAACAAACCAAACCGTGTGAACATTGGGTAATAATTGGTAGAGTTGTGATTATTATAGCTGTATTAAACACCTTACTCCGTACAAATCAGAGACTGTAAAAAATATATATACAGTCTATGGTACAAATAAATGCACTGGGGGAGCATAGTTGACTCCTCCAATATGGCGGTCGGCTGCTACGCTGCACATGTACACATGTCTAATATGGGGGTCAGTACCTCTTGAACGAACCAGAGCACAGTAGAGGGCGGGGTTAGATGTGGGCGGGGTTATATGTATAACCCCGCCTCCTATAGGCTGCAGCGAGACATACATGTGGGCCGTCCTCTGGCATAACCTCAGTTCTCCTCGCTCTGTGGCTGTTATTATTTGAATGAACCAATCAGGAGCGAGCTGGGCGGGGCTTCATCGGCAGAGGGATTTTCGAAAACAGAGGATTGATTTGTGAAGCGGAGAGCGGAGAGAGCCCTTTAATTTCTGGATTTTTAGTGGAATCGGCTTTATTTTGGAACCAGGAGAAGAGCGGTCTGGAGCCTGAGCTGTGCTGAGCGGTAGATTTATCGAAAGCGAGCTGACTTGAGGCGATGCGAGCTTTATTACACAGACTAGTAAAGTAATTTAACGTTAAAGACCCAGACCAGACCCAGATAACTAACTTAGATTATTAGCGTTATATATATATTAAACTACAGAGGCGGCGGAGAGCTAACGTTACAGGTTATTACTGTTACTGTTAGTTATAAAGAGGAGGATGATCAGGTTTTTATTAACTGTTATTGAGTGTGAGAATCACGAGGCCAAGAATAAACGTTAAAGTTGCCTACTGTAACTTTTTGTATTTTTATATGTTAGTGAATTTTAACGTGTAACGTATTTTGGACAACATTTAAACAGTCAGCTGTCGCTCGTTTAACGATAAAAGTCTAAAAATGAGGAAGACAAAGAAGTGTGCTGAACGACTGGTGGGCTCTGTCAACGACGGTAAGTTAGACTAACGTTCATTCTTCGTTTAATTCCATTAACGTTAAATAAAACATAATGTATGTTTTATAGTTAACTATTTAGCAGGAATTGAACGTTAAGCTCAAGCTGTGAACACTGCTTTGTTCTTTAGTTTGTCAGCTCTGCAATCGACGTGACAACTGTCCAGACAAATATGGAGAGAAGTTCACCCTTAAAAAGCACAACATCACCGTCCATTATTTCTGCCTGGTGAGTAATGCTAGCATAGCTAGCTTAGCTAACTAGTTAGCTTAGCTGGGCTATTAAAAACAAACATTTTGAAGTTACTGTTAAGCCTCTGTGGCTTGAATGTTGTTTTATTTGCCTAAAAAGAGGCCTGGCTAATGTTGTCCTGAGGCACCAAACCAAAAAAAATGAAACCATGTCATAAATGTCATTTATAACCTGTTTGTTTAATTATACATTGATGCACATGTACACAATTTATTGTTTTAATATTTACACTGTTCAGCGTTTAATTCAAACATGTTATAACATTTATATTCATTGTATTAACTACTGGTTTCACAGACCATGTGGCTTGTGTTGATAACAAAAAGGTTAGCTAGCTACTCCAACAAGGCTTGTATTATGACAACTAACTGTATGTCAGTGTCAGTAGTGTTCTGAACTAATGCTACTGTGGGAATTTGTGTTTGGTTGATAGATTATATATTTGTTGTAACTATTCTTATTGTATGTTTATCGTATATATATATTATACTGTTGGAAAGCCTGTTAATTTCCCTTTTAAATGGAGCCGCATTTGACAAATCGTCTCGGCCATTGCCAAACAACTTATGTTTATGTTGATTTTGCTTCTGTTTGCTATGTTTATATAACCGCTTTCCTGTTGACAGCTGATGTCCAGTGGAATATTCCAGAGAGGAAAAGAGCATGAGGGTATTCATGGCTTTCTTGTAGATGACATAAAGCAGGAGATTCGCAGATCTTCCAGACTGGTAAATAAACACTTTAACCCAAGTATGATTTTTTTTTTTGGTCACGTTGAGGATGTAGTAACTGGATGTAACTGACAGTTTGTTTTGGTGAGCCTAGCTAAATATTAAACATGCACTACATTGCCATGGTGTTTGGTGATGAGACTTGAATAGAATTGCTTGGCCCTGGAAACCCATTCCATGAAGCACTTTTAATGTTCTTGAGCTACTCTGAAGGCCACATAAAGATTGGAGGTCTGTAGCGATTTACTCTGCAGAAAGTTGGCGACCTCTGCACAGTAGTACCCTGCACTGTCATTTTATGTCATTTTGACACCTTGGAATAATAGCACAACTGGATTTAGCAGTCTGCATGTCTGGGTGCTTGGTTTTAAAAACCTGTGGCCATGGAAGTGACTGGAACCTGAGTTCAATGATGGGTGAACGAAAACTTTTGACAATGTATTGCATGTTTTTTGATACGAGTCAAAGAACAGTATTTCAGAGCAATATACACTGTCAAAAGACATGAGCTACTATTGTGTTTTTTGAATTTTGTTATGTCCCATGGAAGATAACAAACCCTTCACTTAACTAGATGCCAATGTTCATGATCTTTATTGCCCACTGTGCTGCCCTCTGTGTGGTACTGCCTCATATGACACAGTGGAGGAATATCAAATGCCTGCAATCCATCTGGCACCCACTTTCAGACCTTGATAATTCACATCCCTTTGTTATAAACATTCTGGCAGGAGTTTCTGGCCTAACTCACTCACAATATTACACCTCACAACTTATACAGGTGTGGTAGTTCCCAAGCCACCCCTGCAGTAGCACTTCATGATCAGTTTACACAATGCTATCCCCTGATTTTTAAATGTTAATGTTGAATGCATGTTGTGTATAATGTAGGTATCTTTTTGTATGAGAAATACCCCCCAACTCTCTCTTTTTTTCCCCTGCTTATGCAGAGGTGCGTTGCCTGTAAAAAGGTTGGTGCTTCGGTAGGATGCTTTATTAAAAGCTGCAGACAGATGGTCCACATGCCTTGTGGAGTTGAGCAGCAGTTTATCTTCCAGTTCACTGACTCTTTCCCGTAAGTATATTGTTGGTACATTCAGACCAAACTGCACTTTCCTCTTTTTCTGATAAAATCTGTGACATAATGTAGTCATCACTTGAAAATGTGAGATCAGACATGGTACACGTCAATTATGCTGCCTCTGTAAAACTCTCTTTTTTACAAGCTACATGATTAATAGAACATAGCTTGGTGTCATGAATTGTCCCACCTGTTCTGACCTCCATCTAAGTACTGGTAAAATCTGTGCTTTTCCAAATACACCAGTATCTGGCATAACCACCTGTTAAGCTAAGTAAATAAAACTGTAATTCTTAGAAAAACATTTTCTTTTAAAGTCTAATGAGTGCTGAATGTTAATCTACACAGATTTCTCTCCTGCAAACTGTTTATTTGGGGGAGTAAAGCCCCTCAGTTTATTTACAGTAAGCTAAGATTTCCAGATTTCCAATAAGGCTGTGTGCAGCAGTATTAGCATTAGCAGATAACCACTAGTGCTAGCCACAGTAAGCACTAATAAATGCTGCCCGACAGAACTGCACTAAGAAACCCGGAGTGTTCCGGTAAGCCAGGGCGATATTAGCTAGCGGTTCGTCCCATGTTGCTTGTTTTAACACAGTAAACGTAGACTACAGTTCGATATGCTCACCTCTGAACGGCGAAAGAGCTAGCACAGTTAGTGGCTAATGCTGCTCCAGCAGTGCTAGTCAGGGTTAGCAGCAGGCTATTGCTTAGCGTGGTTGCTCCAGTCTCAGTGTTGGAGAAACTTTACTGAAACTCCTGTATAATGCTTTACTTCAGTGGAGTGGCTTCACTGCTCTTTACAACCTGACTGGTAAAACTCATACACGAGATGCAGCGGATTATGAGGTGCACTGGCGATTTTTTAAAAAAATTAAAGGGTTTTAGGTACACCTTAAAGCGCAGTTTATGTAAACATGCATGCTTAACTGAATGCAAAATGTTTTTTTTGCCAGGTCTTTCTGTAAAAAGCACAGACCCACCCAGACCTGCTCTTCAGTCCCCACTCTGCCTGTCTGCTGCTCCATCTGCTTGGAGCATATCGAGCCGGTTCTGTCCTACTCTGTGCTCAAGTGTCCTGCTTGTCATGGAAGTTGGTTTCATAGGAACTGTGTTCAGGTAACTCTATGAGAAGCTTGATTTGTAAAATACCTATTTACACACTGTATATTTACAGGTTATTCTGCTTAAGCAAAGTGTAGGAAATTGTAATTTTGATTTTATTTTTTTCTCCTCAGTATCAGGCACACAGTGCTGCAAAGTTTTTCTTTAAATGTACCCTCTGCAACAACAAGGACCAGTTCCAACAAGAAATGCTCAGAATGGGAATACACATACCAGAAAGGTAAGAAAAGTTATTTGAAAAAAAATAACTAAGTAATTTTTTTTTACTGAAACAGTTCTTTCATAAATATGACCTGATTTTAATCTTTCAGAGATGCATCATGGGAATTGGAGGATAATGCTTATGGGGAGCTGTTGGAAGTGTACCAGCATTGTGATGCTGTGAAATGTTCCTGTGAAAAAGGGCGAGGTTACAGTGCAGAGACAGGGTAAGTGTTTTTAACCAGGTTTTTTGATTCACATGAGTATCACCCTGTTAGCTGAAGGTGTCTTATTCATTTAGTTTATTTTAAAAAGATCAACATTTTGAGGTTAAATAAAAAATGTAAATATATTTACTTAAAAGCCAAGCTATAAAACATGTTACATGTTTATTTTAAGTATTTTTAGTCTCATCCAGATGTGAGTTTTAGCCCTAAGGACATTTTTATTGCAGATGTCTCATTTTAATAAATTAGCCTGATTAGAATTGGCGTAAGCCATGGAAATCTTGTTTTTGTTCTAGGAGATAAAATTGTATTAGGATATACATTAAGCTGTTCAAATTAGCCAATTTTTTTACTTATGTATAACTTTAATATTAATTTATATAAGTGTGCCATTACAAATCACTGAGCTCCCACAGCACCCTGCCCTATGGATCTCGTAAAGGAGAACTCCGGTGTTAAATTGATTTTTGATGTAGTTATACATGATAGAGTACCAACCTTTGTTACATAGCCCACCTTCATTCTCCCGCAGCTTTCCTAGATCCAGTAATTTTTTTTACAGTTTGTCCAAACATGCTTTAGAATGGATGATATGGGGCATATTTTGCCCCCTGCAGATAAATAGCTTTTTACACCGTTATCCAGGCTCAAAGTAGATCCACACCTCATTGGTAGAATCCGGAAAGCTCTCACATTTAAAACGAGGCATTAATAACTTTAAAACTGCGCAAGAAGCTTATTAAAAACCTTGTTGAGTGAATGATATAAGCATTGCAAGGGGATTATATAAAAATCACTGTGTTCTTTGAACACCAAATCACAACACTCACCAAAAAACTCCTCTCTTGTAGTTTTTCTTTTTATATATATTAATTAATGAATATATTAAAAGTTTCAGGAATTGTAGGGCAGCACACTGACATCATTTATTTGAACATATTTGTAGATAAACTGATGTTTTTAAAGTTCTTCTGTTGATGTTATAGGGTTTTTGAGATTGTCAGATGCAAATTCTGTGGATCCAGAGGAACCCACCGAAAATGTTCCTCCCTCAAGAATTATGAGACCAGCTGGAGTTGTATTGACTGCAAAGGTGCAGCTGAAGGAACAGGTGAGCTCACACCATCACTTTTATAAAATATAAATTATATAAATTATAATATATAAACTGAAACAGTGATTTTGGCAATGATCCTCTTTGCTTTGACCAGCAACATCATCGTATGAATATAAACATTTAACTAAACTTTTCTGTGCCTGTGACAGTGTCCACGTTGCCAACCCATGTCAAATCACCCCTGGCAAAGAGGCAAGAAAAGAAGAGATTAATTAAAAGGTGTCTTTCAAGCCTCCACTCGTCACTCATCTCCAAAAGGTACATTTGCAACAAGTTTGGCCAAACATCTTGTGTTTGAATGAAATTTCATTTTTAAATGATGGCTTAATTTTTTTTAAGCTCGCTTCTGTTTTTATTTATTTAATTTTTTTTTCTCTTTTAAATGTAACTGCTGTTATGATCTGTAATTAAAGTGCATTGCACATGGCAATCAGTGCATTTTCCTTGTGTTTTGGACAGGAGTATAATTTACAAATTTGTTGTTGAATTTCATTAATTAAATAATCTCACAACAAAGAGATAATTAGCAGCGTGTTGAAGGGTTCTTACACAGAGATTTGTTTGTTTAATTCTAGGCGCTGTGTGGATGCAGGTCCTGCAGAGATTTTAATGGATCTTGCCACTCAGTTAATTCCACATCAGACCACAGAAGTGCTGCTAAAAAGCGACCAAGTACTTGAAGCTGCCCTGCAGGCTGTGCGGCAGAGTGACTTTAACCCCTGTCACAGACTGTCTGTCAGATTCATCAGAAGCAGAGAAAGTCATAAGGTGGTGAACCAGCACCGGTTCCTCAGCCTCCTCCTGCAGGACCTACAGAACTCATGTGTTTTTGAAGGTCCTGAGGGGTCTAAAAACTTGGCCCTGAATTCACAAGGTGAGTTATTATTAGAAGTAATAGTAATGATGGCAGTAGAAATAGTAGTAGTAGTAGTAGTAATATTAGTAATAGTGCTGGTAGTAGGAGAGATGGTGGTGGTAATTGTGTAAATAATGGTAGTGGTAGTAGTAGAAATAGTAGTAGTAATAGTAACAATAGTAGTAGTAGTAATAATAATGGTAACAATAGTAGTAGTAGTGGTGATGGGGGTAATTGTGATAGTAGTAGAAATAGTTGTAGTAGTGGTGGTAGTAGAAATAGTAGTAGTAGTAGTAATGGTAGTGGTTGTAGTAATAGTGGTAATAGGAGAGGTGGTGGTGGTAATTATGTAAGTAATAGTAGTGGTAGTAGGATAAATAGTAGTTGTAGTAGTAGTGGTAATAGTAACAATGGTGGTGGTTATAGTAGTTGTATTAGTAATAGTAACAATGGTAGTGATGGCAGTAATAGTGGTGGAAATAGTTGTAGTGATAATAATGGTAGTACAGGTGGTGGTAATTATGTAAGTAATAGTAGTGGTAGTAGGAGAAATAATAGTAGTGGTGGTATTAGTAACAGTGGTGGTGGTCAGGTCATAGTAGTTGTAGTAGTAATAGTAACAATGGCAGTGATAGTAGTAATAGTGGTGGAAATAGTAGGAGTAATAATAATGGTAGTGGTAGTAGAGGTGGTGGTAATTATGGTAGTAATAGTAGTAGAAGTAGTAGTGGTGGTGGTAGTAAAAATAGTAACGGTGGTGGTGGTAGTAGTAGTACTAGTAAAAGTAATGATAGTAACAATGGTAGTGGTAGTAGGAATAGTGGTGGAAATAGAAGTTGTAATAATGGTAGTGGTAGTAGTAGTAGTAGTAATAATGGTGGTGTGGTAGTAGTAGTGGTAGTGTAGGTAGTAATAGTAAGTGTGGTAGTGGAGGTAGTAATAGTAATTGTTGTGGTAGTAGTGTCAGTAGTACTGAAGTATTAAACAACAGTTTTGCTAATGCTAATTGTGTTTTATTTGCAGCACTGAGGGATGATCTTTACTTTGAGATTGGAAGTTTGCTTTCCCTCACTCTTGTTCATGGAGCTTCTCCTGTGGCCTTCTTCTCTCCTGCACTCTACCACACCCTGTTCCATTACCCACCTGATTACAAACTCACCGTCCAAGACCTGGGAGACACCACCATAACACCCAAAGTCACGATGGTGAGTCACACTGTTTATATGTGCACATGTACAAAGCTCTGTTATAGAGTTTGTGGTGCTGTTGCTGCTGCTATGTTGATGTTCTGATACCCAGCCTTAAATCTGTTTCAGATAGCAGAATCCAGCTCGTTATCAGAGCTGAAGAAAGCAATGCGGGCTGCTTCTGAGTACTTACAAGTAGCAGGCTGCTGGCGGGAAGTCGAACAACTGGATGATAAAAACGCGCTGCTGGAGGACATTCTGAACTTTTACCTGATCGTAAGAATGGAGATGCCTCTTCAAAGGTTAGACCCTTAAATAGGAATTATTTATTGGCTTTTATGGAAGGTTTAAACTGTGGAATGTCAGTTGTTGTTGTATATTAACTAGTGATTTGATTGACTCTTTTTAGATTTCGTGAAGGCCTCAGGACATTAGGGGTTTTCGAGCGCATCCAGGCTTGTCCAGAGGGTTTTTACCCGCTTTTCTGTGACCCAGTGGAAAGGATGACAGCTGAAGCCATGTTTTCCCTTTTCACTTCGCAATTTTCAGAGAATGAGGAAAAGAAAGCAAGAGAAGAGACAACCCTGGGGTTTTGGAAGCAATACCTGCATGAATGTGAAGGTATGTATTTGTGTTTCCCCATTAGAGTTTGAATTATGTCTGTAAGATAAATCTTACTTTTATTATTATCAGGATTTTATTTTTATTTATTTTTTTATGTTAAAATCAACTAGAACTAGAATCAACTAAAATCAAAAAGAAAATATATATATATATATATATATAATCTCTAAGAACAATGAGTGAGGGAGTTTTTATTGTTTTATTAGTTGATTTTTATCAATTAATTGTTGCAGCTAATTTGTTTACCCTGCATGTGAACAAATAAAAATGTATTGTGTTTTTAAAAATCAATACATTGTTGCAAAATTAAATATTGCGATATTAGAATTATTAATAATACTTTTCTACACACCTAATAAGGTTCTCTCTCTCTCTCTTTCTCTCTCTCTCTCTCTCTCAAACTAAAATGTCTTCTCTTTTTGTTGCAGATGGACAGTGTGCAGCATCTCTAGAGGACATTCTTCTATTTGCCACCGCTACAGATGTGATCCCCGCCATCGGCTACAGCCCCGCACCCATGTTCTCATTCTTTACCCCCCTCGACCCCTCTTGTGCTTTTCCTCAAAGCCAGCCTGAAGCTAACCATCTCATTCTGCCTGTGCTGCCCTCCTACGAGCTGTTCAAAAAGCACCTGGAGTATGCTGTATGTGAGCTGTCTGTGATGCAGGTCCTTTAAAACCTCTGAAGTCTCCAGAACTTTTGGGTCAGAGATGAAATGCAGACTGTAATGGTGCTACTTGCTTACCTTTGGAATATATATCTCATCTGCCACAGCATCGTGGATGTTGGACTATCAGGAGTATATAGGCATTTGTCCTATAAAATCTCATGGTGGGAGAGCTACAGAAAAAAAATACCAAAAAATGAGCAGACTTTTGCATTATTTTCAGAACAGGTTATGAAACTTACATTTTACCTTTTTTTGTGCGAAAAAATAAAGTGTGTAACTTTTTGATTGTGATATTGGTGTGATTTAATGTGGTGTAAATAAAACAGAATGTTAGAGCTTTTGAGATTCAGAATACATATTTATATTTAAACCTCTTGCATCCTCTGTAAACATAATGTTTCTCCAATGTTACACTGTTTCTCTGTGTTCCTCTTTTCTTAGTTTTTGGTAAAAGGTGCTTTTTCATGCTTTTGTTGGTCTTGCCTGTTTATATAGTCTTGCGCAAAAGATTGGACTTGACAAGGGTGGATTTTTGGAGCATAATTTGTTCCAAATGATGAATAATTTTCCTTAAGCTGAAGATATTTTTACACTAGCATTGTACATTATGCATTTTTAAGATGTTTAAGTACATTTTATGTGAGTGCTTTTACATACTTTTACATATATATGTATACATGGAACTGTACTGCAGGAATTTTACTAAGCATTTTCATGAGTCATAAAATGATACCTTTGTAACTTCAGTTTTCCATTGTCATGAAGAATGAACCAGTAGATATCATCCACACTTATTTGTGTTATACATTGACTTCTATTGAAAGTTTAGATGTGTTTTTTTTTTTTTTTTTTTTTTGCTTATATTTACTAGTCTTTAAATACTAGGTATTGCATGTCAGTGGAGATATGTAACGTTATGCATTAAATGCAGTGCTCGTTTTCCCTCAGTTTATGTTGTTTCTGTGAAAGCTTGAGAAATATTCTGAGAATTTGTTGATATCCATAATCATTTTTTTCTGATTTGCAGGTCCGTCCTTCAGTCTTGATCTTCTGAAAAGCATGTAATGAGAAACTGTTGCCCATTATTTATTAAATACTTCCTTTCTGATGTTTGCATTGTCTTTAACTTCATAAGCTGATATTCTTTAAACATGACTATTAAAACATTATCATTGCACTAAATATAATTTTTCACAAAGAATACACTGTTATTTACATTAAAATTCAAATTACATTCTAAATATAGCCATTTTAAATGAAGTTTTATAGATTTATAGAAAGTGTGCAATAATTCTTTAAACAAAATTAGGCAGGAGCATAAATTCATCATGGAAAGTTATCAGGGGTGCCCAATTTTTTTCATACCACTGTAATATCTCAAAATAATGATTTGCTGTCTCAGAATAGTGAGATAGTATCTCAAAACGACTTACTATCTCAAACTAATGAGATATCTTAAAATAATGAGATGGTATGTCAAAATAGCAACTTAGTATTTCAAAATAACTTAGTATCTCAAAATAATGATTTGCTGTCTCAGAATAATAAGATAGTATCTCAAAGTAACGACTTAGTATTTCAAAATAACGACTTACTATCTTAAAATAACGAAATATTATATAAAAAACGACTTACTATCTTAAAACAATGAGAGAGTATTTCAAAATTACGACTTAGCATTTCAAAATAATTATATAGTACCTCATAAAAATGAATTAATATAAAAAATAAGAGCAGTTTACCTAATAAGAAAAAGGTGCACATGCTACTTAATACAGTCTATTGGTATGGTAATTGTAATGATGTTATGGTAACTGTAATTGTATTGGTAATTGTAATGGTAATTGTGGCTGCAGTATTGGTATTTACCTGTGTTATTTAGCTGCGGGTCTCGGTCTCCGCCGGCAGGTGGCGCCCCTTCTTCCTCCTCGCGCTGCCACGTCACCCGCCGACTCACCACCGCATAAATAGTAAAGATGGCGGCGTCCATCCGGGAGAAACAGACAGGTCTGTAAATGATCAGATTTTATATGTTTTCAGCTCTTTAGCTCAGTGAAATGTGTGTTAATGTGGACGGTGGTTTCTGAGGACCCGTCTCGCCTGTAGATAATTCATTAATTATTCGCGAATGTAGAGAGTTAGCCGGTTAACTGTGTTGTTAGCTCGGTTAGCTAGCTGTTAGTGTTTGTAACGCTGAACTGATTAGCCAGTCAGCGCCTTACTCAAGACAGGCTAACTAACCGGATACTTAATAAAACATTTATTTAACCTTCTGAATAAAACTTACAGACTGTCCTTTAACTTAGACTGTGCTTCCCATTTGCCTCACCTGCAGTAAACAACACAGCTAGAATAACTAACTACGTGGAACTACAGGTATCACTAGATAAACTAAATAAACAACCTTAAATGAATGGATAACGCTTAGGGTTGCCACCAATCTCTGACAGAAAACATAGACACTGTCATACTGATGGACTGTTTTTTTCCCCCATCAACATACAGTACCAATCAAAAGTGTGAACACACCTATAATTCAGTGTTTTTTCTTATTATTATTTTTAAATGTCCTGCATTGTAGATTAGCTAAAGCTAAAATAATCTAAACTATTAAGAAAGTATGTAGCTAGTAAGCAAAAAATATTTTATATTTTAGATTCTTCAAAGTAGCACCTCTTGTTTAGATGACAGCTTTGCACATGCTGGATTTTCTCAGTCAGTTTTATGAGGTAGAGTCTCCTGGAATTCAGGCTTTCAGTTAACAGCTGTGCTGAACTCATCAAGAGTTAATTACTTGAATTTCTTGTCTCTTAAAGTGTTTGAGAGCATCCGTTGTAAAGTTGTGAAGAGGTAGAGTTACAGGTATACAGTAAAATAGCTCTATTTGAGTAATGTTCTAATCCAGATTATGGCAAGAACTACTCAGATAAGAAAGGAAAACCTGCTTTAAAAAATTAAGGCCAGTCAGTCTGAAATATTTCAAAAACTTTGAAAGCTTCCTTACGTTCAGTTGTTAAGACAATCAAAACATTATGATGAAACTGGCTCTCATCAGGACCACCCCAGCAAAGGAAGACTCAGGGTTACTTCTCTTACACAGGATAAGTTCATCAGAGTTACCAGCCTTAGAAACCACAAGTTAAATGCTTCACAGAGTATTTTGGTTAGTTTAACACTTTTAAGTTACTGCATGATTCCTTATGTGTTCCTTCATAATCTGGATCCTTTACTATTCATTTACAATGTAGGAAAAAAAACATTGAATGAGAAAGTGTTTTCAAACTTTTAACTGGTACTGTCCATGCTTGGTGAAGTACAATTGTACATAGCATTGAATGTGTTATGGGGTTATGAGCCCTGAGAGAGAACAATTGGCCTTGCTCTCTCTGGGTGGGTACAGTAGATGGCTCTCTCTCTCCCCTTATCTCTCCCAGGGTGATGTTGATCAGCACAAGGCTGCGTCTGTGAGCTGATGTATCAGAACCGAGTCGCTGCGCTTCCACTGTGATGCTACTCGGTAATGCTGCATCAGCAGTTCAAAAAGAGACGGAGTCTGACTTCACATGTATCGGAGGAGGCATGTGCTAGTCTTCACACTACTGGTGTTGGGGCCATTATTAGTGATAGTCCTAATGAGTGTGTTGGGTAATTGGCTGTGTAAATTGTGGAGAAAATGGGATTTTTAATGGACATTAAGGATTAATGATTTATATTATTTACTTTTCAGCTGCCCTGAAGCGAATGCTAAATTTTAACGCCCCACCCCTGAAAAATACAGCAGCTGAACCAGTATGGAAGGTAGTATTTTTTCTTGTTTATCTATTAGTGTTTATTCAGTATTTTCCATATATTGATAATTGTGCCAGTAAGATATTGTTGCTCATTGGTTTGGTTTGTCTTTTCTTCTTCTCTAATTAGGTCCTTATTTACGATCGCTTTGGCCAAGATATCATCTCTCCCCTTCTGTCTGTGAAAGAGTTAAGAGACATGGGGATCACTCTTCACCTGTAAGGAGTTAATATACTAAAAGTGCAAGACACTTTATGATTTTAAATCTGTATGTATAAATGTATTTTTGCTTAAAATCACAGATTATTGCACTCAGACCGAGATCCCATTCCAGATGTCCCTGCCATTTACTTTGTAATGCCAACAGAGGAGAACATAGACAGGATATGTCAGGTAAGGGTTAAAGCTTAAGAATAAGATGAATTAGCTTATCAGAAAATACAATCCTGCTATTTTTATATAATTGTATCGTGCTTTATCTTGATGGTACATGCATCAAAAACATTGTTTTTCTCACTGCAATAACATTCAAACTTACAGGACCTGCGGAACCAACTTTATGAGTCCTACTACCTGAACTTTATCTCAGCAATCTCCAGAAGCAAACTGGAGGATATTGCAAGTTCTGCTCTTGCAGCAAATGCTGTGAACCAGGTGACCAAAGTAAGTCAAACTCATACTTAATTTTATATTTATTACTTTTTTCACCTAGTAACACAGTATTTTTTTCCAGCATAAAACATTTAAACTTTTTGTTTAAATGTTTGTTTGTGCCCTACTTTAGTGATCTATCGGTGAGCCGTCAACCAAGCAGCTTGATTGGCGTGAATTAAAATCATGATTCATTTTGTTAGTGCTGGAGTTTTTCCAATATTATTGTGAGGGCATAGTAATAATAGTATATTATGGTTTAGCAGATTAGATCATTTTGTACTGTATTACAATATCTGAGAGAGAAAGACAGAGGCAATACGACCGCTTACCCTGCACTTAAACCAAAAAGCGACAGGCAACCATTCATTTCCTATGACGGGGCTCGATTTTAGCGCAGCAACAGTGTGCGTTTCTGAGCACGCTCTCTGCTTGTGTGTTTGAGGCCACACTCCTTTAGGTTTTAGTTCCTCCTCTATTCCTATAGTCTTACCTGAACACTCCTCACTTCAAGACCACCACACCCATCGGTGTAGATATATTCACAAGCTCCATTGCTATTTAAACGGGGCAGGCGCAATGCGTGAAAATAGGCTGTTGGTGGGGTGTAACATAGCAATGATCATCGTGACGCACTTTGCGCAGGGTTTAAGATATTATTGTCATTATTGTCACTATTGTCATTGTGCTTATCACTAGTAATCATTTTCTTTTTAGGGGTGCTTTTCTTTGACTTTTTAGTGGTTTTGATTTTGGTATTTAATTATATATTTAATGTTTAAAGTATTTAACCAAACTATGCAAATGTTGTGCATTATCTCTCTTTCCATAGGTGTTTGATCAATATTTGAACTTCATCACACTAGAAGACGACATGTTTGTCCTCTGCAATCAAAACAAAGAACAGATATCTTATCATGGTGAGCTGTCTGCAAGCAAAAAAGAGAAGGAGTTGAAAATGTTTTTATAAAAAAGACACTATGGTCATTGTAGACTTTGGATGGCAGTGATTCAGTATGCTGGGCTGCTCAAGAAACTTGTGAACTTTGGAAGACTTTAATCACCTCTGGTGATTAATAAGTTTTTGGAGAATTTAAAAATACACATATGTTTTAATACCTGTGGTCAGAAACAGGCCACTGGCTTTAGGCCTAAAGGATGGTTAACCCAAATGTGAGAGACTTCTATCTATACGTTAGTGAGATGGCTGTTTTTTTTTTTTTTTTTTTTTTTTTTAAGTTGGTAGTAAGTCTATAGAAGCACTATTTAAACACGTCATCTAAATGGATATACTGCAGGTTTAATCTTTGCTCCTCTGAAAGCAACCTTCAGCTCTTTTCTTTATACTTAAGTTAGAATAACTAAGTGGTCCAGCAGGCTAAGCTCTGCCACTATGATCAGGAGATCGCCGGTTTGAATCCTGTTTATGCAGCTTGCCTACAGCTGCCAGAGCCCTGAGAGAGCACAATTGGCCTTGCTCTCTCTGGGTGGGTACAGTAGATGGCGCTCTCTCCCCACATCACTCCTAGGGTGATGTGGATCAGCACGAGGCGTCTGTGAGCTGATGTATCAGAACCAAGATACATTGCTATCGGAGGAGGCATGTGCTTGTCTTTACCCTCCTGGTGTTGGGGCATCACTAATGATAGGGGGGAGTCCTAATGGGTGGGTTGGGTAATTGGCTGTGTAAATTGGGAAGAAAATGGGATTAAAATTAGAAATGAATAAATAATAAATATGTTATAAGGATAAAAGTTATAATATATAGTTATAATGTTGTGAGATATAACTTTATCTTTCTTTCTTTATATCTGAGCAAATTTAAGAATGAGTGACTGACAAAGTTTCTACTTTTCTTTCAGCGATCAATAAGCCAGATATCATGGACACAGATATGGAGGCTATAATGGATACTATTGTGGACAGTCTGTTCTGCTTCTTTGTTACTCTCGGTAAGTTTTTATGTAGCATATAGACCCTGCTGTAGTTAGTATGTACAACTCTGGAAAAAAAATTAAGATACCACTTCAGTTTCTGAATCAGTTTCTCTGATTTTACTATTTTTAGGTTTATGTTTGTGTAAAATGAACATTGTTGTTTTATTCTATAAACTACAGACAACATTTCTCCCACATTCCAAATAAAAATATTGTCATTTAGAGCATTTACTTACAGAAAATGAGAAATGACTGAAATAATTAAAAAAGCAGAGCTTTCAGACCTCAAATAATGCAAAGAAAACAAGTTCATATTCATAAAGTTTTAAGTGTTCAGAAATCATTATGCATTTATCAGTGTTCCCCTCCTCCATCAGTCTTACACACTGCTTTTGGATAACTTTATGCTGCTTTACTCCTGGTGCAAAAATTCAAGCAGTTCAGTTTGGTGGTTTGATGGCTTGTGATCATCCACCTCCTCTTGATTATATTCCAAAAGTTTATAATTTGGTAAAATCGAGGAAAAACATCATTATTTAGTTGTCTCTTATTTTCCAGAGCTGTATATTCAAAAGAGTGTTTAAATTTAAATCAGTAGTATTCACTAGATGGCAGTATTTCCTTCTAATTGTTTGTTGGTGATTGAAATACTCTGTAATATAGCAATGCTGAAAATCATTATTACTATTGGAAGGTGTTAGATGGACAGTAAATTATATAGATTTTATATACATTCAAAAATCATTTATGACAGTACAAGAATGTTGATGAATTTCTTTTTTAAACATAGATAAATAAATAATAAATAAATTATTTGATCAAATTAAAATGTCCATTAATATTAGTAGATATTACATGAGATCTAAAAATAAAAAATATAAATGAAATCTAAAATGGTCTGTGGCCATGGAAAGGTTTATTACGTTTGTTTAATCTTGATTTATGTGTGTGGGTACTATAGGTCTGAACAAATGAGCCTCTTGTACGTTTTTTTTTTTTTTTTTTGCTTAGGTATAACGTGTACGTGTATATAATCGAATGTGTCCTTTATTTGGCAAGCGAGTAAGATTTTCTGTTTTTCTAGGTGCTGTCCCAATAATCCGATGTCCCAGAGGGAACGCAGCAGAAATGGTTGCTGTGGTAAGCTGCATGGCTCATCTGTCATGCCATTAAAGCCAGACTGAGTAATCATTGTTTGCTCTATACCCTGTGGAAAGACTTATAGAGACTTTATATAAAGAGTTTTATTTATCTTGGGTGTTTGCCTCAGTGTTTTTGGGTGTCCATTGTAATCAGTGTATTGTGTATTGTTGTAAATTCAGTATATTTTTTTATAATTTCAGAAACTTGACAAGAAACTGAGAGAGAATTTGCGAGATGCGCGCAACAGTCTGTTCACCGGAGATACCATGGGCGCTGGCCAGTTCAGGTGAGAAAGAGAGGGAGAGAGAGAGAGAGAGAGACACACACACACACACACACACACACACACACACACTCACACATGCACAGAGCATCTCTGACGAGATTAACATTCACATCAGCTTAAGTTATAAATCTTTGCTAAGTATTCATTCCATTACTTTTATGTACAAGAATTTAATATCCAGGACATAAGCCCCTAAGAAACTCCACAAGCCCTGCTAGCTTTTCTTTTTGCCCACGTACACCATGTGCTCACCGGAGCTTCAACTTAAATTACAAAGAAATCTTTTCCCTTGCTGGCCCTCCAGTCCGTCCTCCCTCAGAACCCAGCACTCGACCCTGGGAAGCTCAAAGAATGATCCAGAAGGAGAGATTGGTTTCATTGCTGGAGCTGAAAGCCCAGAGGGGGAGAGATTAATCATCTTGTTGTGTTTTTTTTTTCTCTTTTCTTTCGTTCTCTCCGTCTTTTGCCCTCTCTCTCTTTCTCTCACTTTTACCCACTCTCTCTTTTTCTCTCTCGCTCTCTCTCTCTCTCTCAGTTTCCAGAGGCCGCTATTTGTTCTTGCCGACCGCAACCTGGATCTTGCCACCCCACTCCATCACACATGGACCTACCAAGCCCTCATTCATGACGTCTTGGTAAGGAGACCTGAAAGAAACTCATAGTGACCATCATTAGACTCGGAGCGTTTGTTTATACTGACAGCGTTCCCGATTTCTCCAAGTGTTATTCCACTTTTTTTCCCTCTAAGAAATGGAGGAAACTTCCAAGTTGCAACATATGGAAAGATGAAATGATTACGGTTATCACATAGATGACAGAGAGGTTTCATGAAGGGTGGAATGTACACACTAAGTTGTTGGTGTGCGCCAATGAACATAAATAATTAGCTTTTTCCAGAATCCCTCTGAAAATGATTCTGTCCTAATATAGCAGGCCTCCTGTTAAAATTATTACACAGTTGGAATGCTTCTTTTGTCTTACTCTTTCGTCTTTATGATGACAATCATCATTATGAATGTCGGAGATGTTTTCCAAGACGTCAGGAGGCCAGGGCGAGATATACTGAGTATAATTTATATATAGGGTCATGACTTAAAAGCCAATGTGAAATTTAATGTGTTTCTCCACTGAAAAGAGGCTCTGCAAAGCCTACTACCCTACACCACCAAAAATGCACAGTGAAGTCAACATTTTAATACCATTATGACTGTTTAAGGCTGTCTTTTATTTTCCACTTTGTAGTTCTTGAATTACAAACTGTTGTTGTTCTTCATAACTTCATTATTCTGCTTTGACCTTTTTTCACCACAGAGCAGCTATAAGTGGCATCACTGAGTAGAAGTGTGAAATATTCCCCCTGAGAAACTAATCCCGTCCAGATAGGGCTAAAGTCGACTCTCTGTCCACTATATTAGACACTCCTAATGATCAGTTTCACCCTTTTGGTCTGCTGTATCTGAGCACACACGCATAATGCAGTGCTGAGATACTGTAATACCTTCTCTGTGGTGATTCTATGGTGTCCTGACTATTGAAGAACAGTGTAAAAGGAGGATAATGCTCGTTGAAGCTGAAAAAATGGACAATGAGTGTAGAAACGTGGAGGTGGTTATAATATTCTGACTTGAATGTATAATGTACTCATTCACATTAATCTCATATTTATATATATAATTGTTTGATATACAGCTCTGGAAAAAAAATTAAGACAGCACTTAAAAATGATGAGTTTCTTTGATTTTAACAAATTACAAACCTCTGGAATATAATCAAGAGGAAGATGGATGATCAGAAGCCATCAAACCAAACTGAACGGCTTGTATTTTTGCACCAGGAGTAAAGCAGCATAAAGTTATCCAAAAGCAGTGTGTAAGACTGGTGGAGGAGAACATGATGCCAAATGCATGAAAACTGTGATTAAAAACAAGAGTTATTCCACCAAATATTAATTTCTGACCTCTTAAAACTTTGCATTATTTGAGGTCTAAAAGCTCTGCATCTTTTGTGTTATTTCAGCCATTTCTCATTTTCTGCCAATAAATGCTCTAAACTACAATATTTTTATTTGGAATTTGGGAGAAATGTTGTCCGTAGTTTAATAACTACTAGAATAAAACAACAATATTCATTATACTCAAACATATACATATAAATAGCAAAATCTAACAAACTGATTCAGAAACTGAAGTGATATCTTATTCTTTTCCAGAACTGTATAAATAAGGCATCAGAAAATTAATGTACAGTTGTGATGATACACAGTTGAGTGGCCATAGGCTCTTTTTGATTATACCCTGTGTTGTGTGCCTATCAGGACCTGCACTTGAACAGGGTCAGTTTGGAGGAGTCTCCAGGGTCCGAGGTCAGTCCGGCAGGGGCTCGACCCAAAAAGAAGAATAAGAAAAGCTATGATCTCACTGCTGCTGACAAGTTTTGGCAGAAGCACAAAGGAAGGTGAGTAGTTGCTGTTTCTAATCGAAAAGAATGGGATGGGGTGCTCGTGGAGAAATGACAGAGCAAATCCAGAAATGGATGTTGCAGTAACTAATGTAAGCACAGAAAAGCTGCATCATTTGATTTTAAGTGACTCATGAAAATGGAAGATGGAACGTTTGAAATGCTTTTTTATATGAGCATTGCTCTGTGAGGTGGAAAGGATTATGAACTTTACTTTTCTGACTGACAAATCCCTAATTACATTCAGTTTTAGTGGAAAAGCATGCCTGGATGGTAGAAAGTTCTACCCAAAATAATAGAAGGTAGAAAGAAAAGGCAACAAACCTTTAAATAATACCCATAATCTGCTTAATTTAACTTGTTTTTCTGCAAAAAGCCATATCTGTTATTTTCATGGGAATCAGATCATGCACACTGATGTATTGGTTCTAATTATGAAGGATTTTTTAAAATGTTTTATTACATTTGGTTTTTAAAATGAGTTTCACGTGCCAGAGCTGAGTGTTTTTTTTTTTTACTTTTTTCAGCCCGTTCCCAGAGGTTGCAGAATCGGTGCAGGAAGAGTTGGATAAGTACAGAGCCCAGGAAGAAGAGGTCAAGCGTCTAAAGAGCATCATGGTAGGTATAAAATTATGATGTCATATGCTATCTTGTCGAGAAATCTAACATGGATTGGTCACTAGGGGTGGGCGATATGGCCCTAAAATAGTATCACGATATTTCATGGTATTTTTTTTTGCGATAATTGTACTCTTGGCGATACGACAAAACACTGAATTTGACAAATTATTTCAAGAATACACTACTGCAACAAAATGAAAATTACATTTTATTATTGCATACGATATGATGTAACACACCCCTAACTGAGATATTAAAAAAATACAAGAATTTTATCAGATTTGTAACAGAAGTCAATGATCCAGAATATCATGATACTAATTAGGGGTGGGGGTACCACTTTAAAGTAAGACTACCTTTATAAATGGTTTACAATTAGTTTATTAATGGTTACTAATTAGGTTGTAAATGTGTATGTGTTATAACTGATTATTAATGATTTTTAAGGCATTTACAACCTAATTAGTAATCATTAATAAACTAATTGTAAACCATTTATAAACCCTTTATAAAGGTAGTCTTATTTTAAAGTGGTACCGGGGTGGGTGCTATGGTATGATATTTCAGGGTATAATATCATTCACTATATTTAAAAATGTAAATGATATTATTGCGTATGATACGATATGGCACACCCCTAGTGGTTACTATATGAACTGATGTATTTTCTGAAACAGACTGACTCTGATTGGCTGTCTGTTTGTTTTTTTCTCCAAAGGGTTTAGAAGGGGAGGATGAGGGAGCCATTAGCATGTTGTCGGATAACACTGCCAAACTTACCTCAGCTGTTAGGTAAGACTGTGTGAAACACTACACCCAAAAAAGTGTAATGGCTAATATGACTAAAATGTATGTGTATGTGTCTTGTTTTGTTTGTGTTTATTTTTTATTTATTTACTTTTATTAAACATAAGCTTGAATTATTATTATTGTGCTCAGTGCAATCTGTTATGAGTGTATGAGGTAAATGGTTTTGACTGTTTGATTGTAGAACTCAGGAAACATGAACTACATATTCTGATTACTGCTGAATATCAGAGTTTGTCAGTAATTCGATTAAATCTTTTATATGAATCTGGGTGGTCAGTGTAACATTTTAGCAGTTTAATTTCCTGACTGTATCAAGCTAAATTCCAAATGAAGAAGAAATGGGTTTCATCCATTTTTAAAAAAAATTTAAGTTTTTAATTTTAGCTTTTCGCAAATAGAATTTTAAGAAAAGTGAAAAGTTGAATCTTGGCTTGATTTTTAGATTTGTCCATTTTTGAATCTTCTTCACAAATCTGATGGTGTAATCCAACTTGCAAAATGCAAAAATTGAAAAATCTAAAAATAAATAAATAAATAAATAAATTACATTTGTAAGGAGCAGAGATGAAAAAAATAAAATTTCTTGTACACTGCACTACATAAAAAAATAGCATTTAGCCTCAAACAGTCAGAAAATTAAATTACTAAAGGTTACACTGACCCTGTGTAATCAGGTGATAATTGAAATTAATAAGTCACGAGGCAATAATCAGATATTTGTATTATATTTTGGGACCAAAAAATGAATTAGTGTACATAATAAAAGCCTGAGCCAGATTTAAACCCCACATTTGTTTTAGTAAGTAGAACATTAATACTGACCTTTTGAATTATGAGTTGTTTACATTACTAAAATGTTTTCAGAATGATGGTAATAAACAGTGCAACACATAAGAACTAAACTATCACTTAAAAATTATAAGTTTCTTTGATTTCACCAAATTAAAAACCTCTATAATATAATCAAGTATAATCTAATTTCTGGTACCTTGGCCTGTTTTCATGCATGTGCAGAGTGTGATAGCCGAGATCTAGTTTCGACTTTGAACTGAGAAATCCTGTTTTTTTTTTTTTTTTTTTTTTTTTTCTGTTTATGTAGTATTCTAAAAACATGAAAACTCACTCAGTGATTCTCTATTAAACAGTTCTCTTCCCGAGCTCCTAGAGAAGAAGAGACTGATTGACCTCCACACCAACGTTGCCACAGCAGTTCTCGACCACATCAAGGTGAGAACTTTACATTGCATTACATGTAGCAGCTGCTTTCATCCAAAGCAACATACAAATATTTTTTATCTCTTAAATTAGATCTCTTGTCTTAATGTGCATTTGGTTAAGAACCAGTGTTTTTTTTTTTTTTTTGTTTGTTTTTATAACTGATCCCTCTTGTCTGTCCACAGTCTCGCAAGCTGGATGTGTACTTTGAATATGAGGAAAAGCTAATGAGCAAATCGACTCTGGACAAATCTCTTCTGGACATCATCACTGACCCTGATGGTAAGGCTGTATGAAAAATTTTCACAAATTCTTAAAAAAAAAAAAAAAAAAAAAAAAAAATTATTGTAATTTGCTTTTTTCAGTATTTGTTTAAGGTCTGAAAGCTCTGCATCTTTTTTGTTATTTCAGCCATTTCTCATTTTCTGCAAATAAATGCTCTAAATGAGAATATTTTTATTTGGAATTTGGTAGAAATATTGTCTGTAGTTTATAGAATAAAACAACAATGTTCATTTTACTCAAACATAAACCTATAAATAGCAAAATCAGAGAAACGAATCTCTTACTTTTTGTCCCAGAGCTGTATGTCAGTTGAATGATTTAATAATTGATATAAAATTTGTTTTGTGGGCAGTATAGTGGGGAGGATATTTTTTTCTAGTTTGATGAGGACCCTTTCTGCAGCACTTTTTAACTAATTAAAGTTTATTAACTTTCCTCTTTCTTGAAACATCCTGACAAAATAGTACTAATTTTCTGCGTCATGCAGGAATACAACATTTCTCAGCTTATAAATGTTACGAAGATGCAGAAAATTTTAATTCAATATATTTTTAGCTGCTGAAATTAGACAGAATTATAGTTAAGTCAGATAATTTATTTTAATATTGCTACTGCAGAATAAGCATGTGCCAATTTCTGTGCATTTACAAAGTTGCCAGAAACCGTTCAGTCATAAGAGATCAAATGAAACAAAATGTTTGAGTAACTTATGCCCCGGTCCCTTACTAGGAATTTGTTCCACCTTCTTCTTCATCCAGTTTTCTTCCCCAAAATTAGCCTCCTGAAATGCATCTCGTCCCCGGAGAGAGGCGGTCAGCTTTAAAGACGTTTTTGTGATGCTAGCGGAGGACAGAATGCGTTTTCTCTTTGGCCAGCATTGTGGGGTTTTTTTTATTTATTTATTTTTTTTTTCTTTTTGAAGACTTTCATGTCTTGATCTCCCCAGGCTCTTTAGGTTCATAGGTTTCTGATGAGTACACAAGCTGATTCATGGACGTTAGCTATAATAATAATAATTATGATGAGCTTGCCAAGTTTTAGAACTTTACAGAGTTGCATTGTTCTGTAGAGGCGAGAGGTTCTGTTGAGGTTCTGTTGGAGATCTCGCTCGCTCTCACAGTTGACTCCACTCTGCTCTTAAAATAAACTCTTGAGTTGTTGCTGGACAGGAAACAATTATGGTTGCTCTTTTTTTTCCTTTCTTTCTTTTTGTTGGTAGCTGGTACCCCAGAGGATAAGATGAGACTCTTCCTGATCTACTACATCACCTCCCAGCAACCCCCATCTGAGGTAAGAGAGACCCCACGCTTCTGCTTCTGCCATCTCACCATAAAAGACCTCTTGTGCTATTAGCAGTCATGCCTATGCCTATATGGGCCGGTTGCATCCTAATGTTTCTGGAGGTGGCTTGTGGTACTATTCTGTCCTGGTGTGCGCTTTCGGTAATGCAGTGGTTTATTGTAATTAGCGGTAGACGCATGGATTTCAATGCGTAGGACATCACCAAGCCAAGCACAGCGTGACTTATCCTGCGATTCCCTGCGTGCGCTCCTAAACCGTACTTTCAGAACGTCCTCAAAAGCCTTCTTGTTCTATGGGACACATGTGGCGCAGATTTTAGGAACACTGACACCCTTTGATGCCACAGCCAAGCATTATTACTCTTGTAGCCTGATAATGCAGGATTGTTCAGCTCATGGCAAGGCCTCTCCTGTTGGACGTTACTTAACCAACCACAAGTATGGCAGTGTGAGTTCCCTCCGCTCTTCGGAGGTAAGAGAGGAGACGGAGCCAAGGGACCAAGCTGGGATGTGGACGACCCCAGACTGGCCAGCTTCCAGGCTTCTTCCCTGCCTGTGACCACGGATTACCCCTGAAGTTTAGGTCCTTCTCAGCACAGGGAAAATGTGTTCTGGAGCGGTGCTGTCTGTGGGCAGAGGACCCTGCTGGTGAAGCATGCAGGCTGTTGAAGCATGTCGTCTCCAAAGCGGCATCGTGTGTTTATAAGACTGACGGCTAAAGTCAAACAGGAAATCACTTTTTCACAAATCGCGGTCCTTCGATCTTTGATCCGTTTGATCTGCGTCCTCCTGGACCGCAGCGGATTATTGTTGGCCGATGCTCCGCTCAAACTCAGCCATTTTGTTGTTTGTTTTTTGAGTCAGTAATGATGCTGGTGAAATCAAAATGGCCTCCGCACTAATGTGGCGTAGACTCCCGTTTCTCTAAGAGGACTCCGGGTTTATCCACATCCTTCATATAGAAGGGTGCTGACGGAACGCTAATTGCTGGTAATCTATCTTAAATCAGTCGTTGCGTACGTTCTTACGTATGTCAATAGTGCGTCTTGTTATTTTCTCTCCAGTAAGAATGTCAAAAGTATATATTTCTCCAAGGCTCACGTGTTTTTTTTTTTTTTTATTTGCAGGGAGATCTGGAGCAGTACAAAAAGGCTTTGATTGACGCTGGCTGTGACCTCTCACCCTTGAACTACATAAAGCAGTGGAAGTGAGTCCTCGCCAGTGTCAGCAAACACTTCTTCATCACTTCATAAAGTGCCATCATTATTTCAAAGTCACGGCAGTAAATCCAGCAGAACAATAACAAGAACAGTAGCTTTGCAACTAATATAATACATTTTCCAGGGCTTTCACGAAGATGGCAGCCGCGCCAGCCAATTACGGCAACAGTGGAGTGAAACCAATGGGGTATGAGTCTACACCATATTAAATTTTCAACAAACTAATAATTTACTTGATACAGCAAAGTGTTACGAATGCAGACGTTTAAAACGACATGTGCGTTGTTTCTCAGCCTTTTCTCCCGAGTGATGAACACTGGTTCGCAATTCGTTATGGAAGGGGTGAAGAATCTGGTGTTGAAACAGCATGTGAGTACAAACCCACTGTTACAGCTGAAGAGTTGTCAAGGAGTCAATCCCTCCAAAGTGTCCCCCGCTTTCCCCGAGCACCTCTCCACTGCTGAGTGAGAAATATGGTAATTCATATTCATGGGGATTGGCTGTGTCAGCTCTTGCAGTGGGTGGCATTGTTATGGCATTATTATACCAAGGGTTTCTAACCTTTTACAGCCCATGGTTCCAGACTTTTGGACATATTTTCTCATTTAGTGTATTTATTTAATTAGTTCTTATATACTAAATGAATAGTGAAGTGATCCAGACTGTGAAGGAACACATAATGAAGCATGAAGTAAATTAAAAGTGTTAAACAAACCAAAATACTCTGTAAAAAAGCATTTAGGTGCCCTTATATGGGACACTGTTTACTTGTGGTTTCTGAGGCTGGTAACTCTGATGAACTTATCCTGTGTAACTCTTGGGGTCTTTTTTTCCTGGAGCAGTGCTGATTAGAGCCAGTTTCATCATAACATTTTTAATGATACTTTCAAAGTTCAAATTCATTTCTTAAAGTATTTTTTTTACTTAGTTAAGTAGTTTTTCCCATAATTTGAATTCGAACATTACTCAAATAGAGATTTTCACTGTATACCTGTAACTCTACCTCTGCACTACTTTACAACTGATGCTCTCAAACACTTTATTAAGAGACAAGAATTCAAGTAATTAACTCTTGATGAGTTCAGCACAGCTGTTAACTGAAAGCCTGAATTCCAGGTGACTCTACCTCATAAAACTGACTGAGAAAATCCAGCAGAGATGTTCAAAACTGTCTAATCTAAGCAAGAGGTACAACGTCTAAAATATATAACCTATTCTGGCACCAATAGTTTGAATCCACACAATACCAATTAATTATAGCTTGAATGCCATAGCCCAGGGGTGTCCAAACTTTTTTTGTTGGGGGCCAGAATGAGAAATATATTTGAAGTCACGGACCACAGACTCTATAATAAAACAAATAATGAAATATACCACTTTAAATAATACTTTTTCCTGATTATTACATTTACACACCATTTTACTTGACTTACTATCTTTATCTTTGACAGTGTTGTGTAAACTAAGATTTTTCAAATTGATGTTTAATTTCATGATGTCTCTTAATGTAAAACTCCTTAATTACGGCAACTTTTAGACTCTTTTGCCCCATTTTTCTGCGCTAGGAATGCGCACTCTCTCCGCTTTTAGACTCTTTGGCCCGTATTTCTGCGCTAGAAATGCGCACTCTCTCCGCTTTTAGACTCTTTGGCCCGTATTTCTGCGCTAGAAATGCGCACTCTCTCCGACTCTTTGGCCCGTTTCTGACACCTAGCGTTCAAACTCTGACTCTCACATTATAAAAACCTGCTTAACAGCGGGCCAACTTTCATTCTATTTCTAAAATACCTTGCGGGCCGCTCCAAAAAAGGAAACGGGCCTCAAATGGCCCGCGGGCCGTGAGTACTGTTGCTGACCCTGTTCATCCCTTCATGGCTACAATATACTTATCTTACTGCTACAGCTAGCATCATAATGCCCCTGGTCACAAAACCAAAATTAATCACAATCTTTCATGAGCATCACTGTGTGTTCACTATTGTTTAAAAGCCTCCTCAGTTATCTGATTTGAATCCAGTAAAACCCAAACAAAAACGGTCAGACTCTGCCTGAGTACAGGCAGTAATATTTATAATAATCTTCTTAATACATATACATGAAATTTGATAAATGATCTCATGCTTTATTTGTATTCTAACCAAAGTCTTTCTTAAAAGTTGATCTTAGTCCAGCAGACTCTTTGAGCCTAAAATATGTCTATATAAATTATATAAACTCCCAGAAAGAGTTGTTCTCAGTTAGACTGATAGCTCGTATATCACTGAAGTATTTTAAAATCACATTTTGAAATGTTTCATGGAATAAAGGAGTAAACACTGTCAGTTAGTTGGCATGGGTTGCTAAAATTAAATAATAACCTTAAGACGAATGGTAGATTTTAAAGCTTTTATTTATTTATTATTTTTTTAGTTTGGCAGATTTAGGGATTTTCATGTGATTTAATAGTTTTTGCCACTATGAAAAGGCACAGTTAATCAAAAACTAGTTTTTAAACATAAAATTAAATAATCACAGTGTTAATTTAACTAACACTCACAGCTTTTATTTAGAACTGGCAGATTTGCTGTGTAGGATTTATATATATATATATATATATATATATATATATATATATATATATATATATATATATAATATATATATAACTAAAGTTATTTCAGTGTACAGAAATTAATGCATGTCTAAGTAGTACTGCAAAAAGGGCTCTAAGACTTTTAACAGTAATAAACCTCTTTTTGGTGCTAATGAGGACTATTTATTTTTTACTTTTATAAAGAACCATTGGCAAAAGGCTTTTTATTAGTCTGAAGAACACTGTTAACAGGCGAAGGACTACTTCCAATAAGTATCCAATTGTTTTTTAAGTTGTCATGTTTCTATATAGTAAAATCTTTCATGGTTCATACAGTCATGGAAACACCACAATAGCAATTTCCAGTCCTAAATAAGTTATGAAAAATAAAAATACCCACGCAGTTTCATGGAAATGAGCAATCTACAAATCTTTGTTTTTCTGTTTATCGACGGAGAAAAGCTATTTTGAGTTAACAAATACGTCAGCTCAGAGTTAATTCAGTAATTCATCCCTACACAATGGGCTCCATTGTGTATAAATATTTTATTCTTAAAGATTTTGTAATTTTTTTTTTTAATAATAATTTTACTACTACTGTTGGTCTACTGTCATCAATTTTGATTAAAGTTTTACTATCCATGTCTACACTGATGTTTTATAAATCTTATGTTCATGAAAATTTGCCTGAAAAAGGTAATAAAAAAGTCATAGAAATAAAAAAAATTCTTAAATTAAGTTAAAACTGTATTAACCCCTGATTTTTACGAAATCTTGTTTAAGGAAGTCCTTTTTAAATGTGTGCTGGTTAAAGTTCTTTCTTTATGCTATTACACTGTCTGGTTTGGGTTTTGCGCTACGTTTCCATTTACAGGAATTCATTATTTATCTTTCTTTTTATAGAATTTACCAGTTACTCGGATCTTGGACAACTTGATGGACATGAAATCAAATCCGGTGAGATTTATTTGTCCACTTTTGACATTTCAGACATTCCTCTTGTTTGACACACAAACAAATAATCTAACTAAGTGTTGTGGTAATTGAGCCATTCTAATGAATAATCACTTAGCAACCATTTGCCCCTTTTGAAAGAAATCAGTTATTATTTTTTACTATTGTTATAAGTTATTTTATTTAAAAAGAAAAAAGGTGTTTTCATGAATTACGACATACAAGTCTAAATAAAGCAGATTAGTTTTGTTGATTAGTTTATGTAAATACACAAAGGCTGTAATTGGTTCAAATATGATTATTTGTTGAAAGGATCAGTTGATAAAAATAAATGAATTGTAATCTTGTGGCCTATATGTGGCTGCACTTCTGCATTACCAGAGGTATTTAAAAGAGAATTTGGCCAGCCTCTGCATTTCATGGTTGCAGCGTTGTGGTGTTTTGTATCACCTGGCCGTCTAATTGCATTAGCGTGTATAGAGTGTTCTGCTTTTGAGACACTCAGTTCAGATGTGCTCAGTTCAGAGCAGTGAAGAGGCTCTTTCAGTACTCAGAAAGGGCCCAGAACGGGCAATCTGATCCGCACTTTTAAGGCGCCCCGTCTCAACCAGGGAACACCTGCAGAGAAGAAACAGAGAGGAGGAGAGAAGTGAGAGGAGGAGAGAGAGAGCTTACAGTGAGCAGACACTAAAGTATTACGTTTCTGGAGCTCAGGGATTTGGAAGAGTTCCATCAGCTCCGTTTTGAAAAGCTTCTTCTGCATACAAGTTGTGTTCAGATCTTCAGTAATAAACGTCTCTGGACTCTTGAGCTGGCTGTGTGTATTAAAAATGTTTAGGTTTGTTGGCAGCCGCAACAAAATCGCATTGGCCAGACTGTTCAATTTCCTTAAAAAGCCAACATGTTGCATCTGAGTGTCCATCCATCTCCATCATCCGTCTCCTATGGAATGTGTCTCCAGTGGAGGGACTAAAGGAGAGGACCAAAGCAGGACCTGAAAGAAAGCGACTAGTAGCATAGCATAGTATGGCATGGGATGAATTATCACTTTATATTTGATTTATATTTGAATTTAAAAGAAAAGAGTGGTCTTTCTTTTTCCCTCCTCCCAAGATGTGAAGCTCCCACGGGTTGCCAGGTTGAGAGACTAAATTTACATAAATGAGTGTAAACTTCGCACAAAACGAGTTCAAAAACTTTTGCAACAGCAATATTTAATCACATGTGTTACAAAAAAATGCATCAATATAAAGTGAATCCTTTAGATTCTGTTGTCAATTTTTGTTACGCTAGTTGCTGCAGAGTTAGAGCTAGTCTGGATTACTTTACCTAACTCAAATACTCATTTTGATTACCCATATGCTTACAGACCACTGAGTATTAATGCAAGAACTTGAATTTATGTTAAAATTATTATATGAAATGACTGAATGAAATACTCATTTTTACTAGTGGTAGTGATAAATTAGAATTAGTAGTTCTTATCTTCACAAATATTTACCTACCAAAATTAATCGAAGAACCAGTATGTGTGTATATATATCCAAAACACTCCATAATATGCTCAGCCATATGTCGTTAATAAAGTTAATAAAGCAGCAGGATCTGATGTATTTTTAATACGCATTTTGGCCTATATTTTCCTCAGTTTTCAATACAGTGGTAAAAAACGTAAAACAAAATTTGGAATTACTTACTAAATGAATTTTACAATTACCGTATCTCACTTCATTTAAAGACCAATAAGGAACCCTCCCAGTATCACTTATCCACACACACATACACAAATCATTAGCAAGACATTAGCGCTTAAATTAGAAACTATTATTCAATTACTAATACCTCCAGATGAAAAAGATACTCAACCAAAAAAAACACTTGCATGCTCACTCGCCCTCTTTCTACTGTCTGCCAAATGCAAATATTGTATCAAAGTCATGCAGACACCAAACTTTTAATTTTCCTTTGATATGCGATGCACAAGACAATTCAAACAATTGAGAATTACTATTAAATATTGAAAAATATCAAATTACTCTATCAGCTGGACAAAATCATCAATTCTACCAATCAACGTGAAAGTATCAAATATAACAAACCAGCCTGCCATTATAATTATAATACTTCTTAAAAGACCTCACCCTGAATATTAATTTTATTTTGGATTTCTGTAACTTTGCTATCTGCCAAAGGAGGTGTTATTAAGTATTGACTTAGTAGGAAAACAAACTTTGCAAACAAATGTTGCAGTTAGTAAATTATGTCCTTTATCGTGCACAACGTTCATCAAGATATAGTAAATCTACTTGGTTATTTGCATAATGATTAAATCTTTTTTTTTTCACTATTTTTTTTAAATAGCTTTGTGTAAAGTTGTGCATATATATATGTTTTTACTTTTTGTTTTAAATAATGAACATATACAGCTTTTCCAGAGCAGGCAGTATGCAATTTCATTAATTTCATTCTGAAACAGTTTCCATTGAAAATAAAGTACTGTGTAGCCTATTCGCAGATTGCCAATGCTAATGCTGTCCGCTGCACGTACATCTTAGAATTTGTTTAAAAATTTTAAGTCGTGATTCCCTTGAATCCTCTTGCTCTAAAAAAAAAAAAAAGAGTCTTTTAAACAGTGTGTGCGCTTGGTCAAGCAAGTTCCCAACGTCTCTTTCTGTGTGTGTGTGTGTGTGTGTGTGTGTGTGTACCCCATAAGCTTTGTGTTGGTAGAGAAATTCCCCTTTAGCACATTGGTTCTTTTCAAGTTGTTCTTGGACTGTTTTAAAGGAAAAATCCGCCTTTGAAAACGTCTCTAACTGCAGAGCTTGTGTGGGGGGAATGATTGATGCTGATCTTTTATAAATGTGGAACTGTGCAAAGAGGATATGATGTGGCAAATCCTCGACACCCTTCCAGTAATAGGACTTCTGGAGCTCTTCCCGAATACGACTTCAAGAGAACTCTTTCTAGAAGTGCGATACTCCCTGGATACATATTCTCAGCTAATCTTATGGCGGCTTCACCCTGTTAAAGGTTTAGTTCTGGAACTCAACACCTCGTCTTATCTCTTGTAGCGTGTCTTTTATATGTAGCGCTAACCTCTTGGCTTGGTGCTTGCTCTGTGTGACACTAGGTACTTATCTTCTTCTGAAAACGCCCTCAGCGCCTCTCCGCTGGTCCTCTCGGTGGACAGATTAGCAGATCTCATTACAGACTGGAAATGCTTCTGCCCGAGCCCAGCGTCCCTCCCCACCCTGACCATACACTTGAATCGGACATAACAATATTATCATTTTCTCAGCTACTGGAGTTACAGAGCCCCGTACAATACGGCTCTTGTTGGGGAAAATTGGAGGCAGAGAGCCGTCCAGATCCTTCTGCCGCTGCCCCCTCCTCAGACGCTCCTCACAGAGACACGTTTTATCGACCTGGAGCGTCCGTGAAAACAATAGTGGCGGCTCCTAAGAGCTGTGTTCCTGACTTCTTGTTAGCATTAGCTATTGCCCAGCAAAGGAGTAAACTGATAGCACAAAAATCTGGAGCATTTAGGCCTTTGGAAGCACCTATGGTGCTCCTCTTTCAGCGAGTATTTCTTCTTGTGGTGAAGTATGTGCTGGAGCGTCAGGCCTGCCAGGCCAGGCTGACTGAGGTCCTGTGGGAGAGGAGACAGGCTTGGCCATGGCCGGTAGGGAGGATGAGTATGGAAGACCAAAGCCATGGGCCGCCGTCTCCAGAGACAGCTCTCTCAAATTTAGCGGATAAAATAAACGGGGCAGTGATGTCTGAATCTTCTGCTGAATTCTGCTGTTCGAGGGTCATCACCCCTGAACAAATGGTTGCCGGGAAGCATTAGCATCTTCTCGATTAAAAACGATTAATTTAGTTTCAGGCTACAGAGTGTTGAATTGTTTTTTTTTTTTAAAGCTGTTTGCATATTGTCTGTTTTATGCTGTTTTTTTATAGGAGACAGATGACTACAGGTACTTTGATCCAAAGATGCTGCGCGGCAGTGAAAGGTATGATCCTACACTTAGGACAAGGGTCGGCAATGATTTATTTAAGATTATTATTAGCTCTCCAGCCCAGAGGGATGTTGAACCCATATATAAATAAACACACCGCTCCTCACATGGGATCAATCCCGCGTCGTCAGGGTTGCGGTCCAATACACTATCGCTGCCCCAGCTGCTGAAATGGGACACGGCTGGAACAAAAACGAAAAAAAATACCTTATAAGGAGATAGGGAGCCTGAGAATGAGCAGAAAAACGAGAATGGGTGGAATCTAAAGTCACGCAAGTGTGACAGGGACAGGGGAGGAATGTAAACAAAAGCTCACCAGAGAAGCATTTTGTTTTATTTATTTTTTTCATTATCGTTTGTTATAGTTCAAACAACCTCACGGGCCAGATGTTTCATGCTTCTGGGCCACATCTGGCCTGCGGGCCGCCTATTGCCAACCCCTGACTTAGGCAGAAGTCGTTTTGAGAACCAATTCCGTTTGGCCGTGTAAAGAAAAAAATCTGTATATTTTATCTGAGCTTTCCTTTTTTTATATATATTATTCTAAGTCCACATGATCACGGTTGAAATTTAAAGACCAGGTCTATTTTTGTTACATACATATATAACTCACGAGATAATTAAGAAAACAGAAAGAAAATATTTCTAGACTAGCACAGATATCATTTCTATTATTTTAGTAGCTGTAATTACTCACCACCCATGAAAATAAATGAATTAATTCCTCTTTTCTTTTCTTCTTTCCAGCTCCATTCCAAGGAACAAGAACCCCTTTCTGGAGGTAAGCTTCAGCAGTTAGTAATGGTGAATATTAAGTTTAAAAGAACAGAGTGAACAGGTTTAAGACATATAATTTAAGAAATACAGTGAAAATCAGGAGTATCTGAAGTAAAGTGTAGCCTTTCAGCTTTAATTCAAAAGGTTGAATTATTTTTAGGGCCCGAGCACCGAAGGCGCAGGCGAAGCCTGCACCGGAGGTGCAAAGCCCTATTGTTTTTGGTCCGTTTATTATTATTATTATTATTATTATTATTTTTATTTTTAAACTTCGCGCCCATTTTTGAGGCCTTTCTGATACTCGAAAACTCTTGAATTTTGGCACAGACATCAAAGCCGGTGAAAAATTTGAAATTTCACAGTTCCTGGGCTTGGGCGTTGATCAGGAGCTCTATAGCGCCCCCAAACGTTGCTAGTGGCCGGGATAAAGTTTGTCCAATGTGCACCAACTTTGGTACGCTCATTGACCTCATTATACCGATCAAGAATCACTTGGATTTATTTGACTCCGCCTAACAGGAAGTCGGCCATTTTGGCAGGAAGTCGCAAAATAAAAAGTTTCCCGTGGTGTTTTGGGTGGGTTACGATGTTTGAAAACTCATAAAATTTCACAGGCATATTGGGCATAGGCTGTACTTTGATGTAAAATTGGAATTTTTCATATTCATAATTTATCAGCTCTCTAGCGCCACCTATTTTATATGACATTTATAGAAAGCTCTTAGCCTCTTCTAAATAAGCAGACCCAATAATGCCTTTAAATGATTTCGAGAAATGTAATCGTTTTTCTAATGTGGAGCTAAATGACTCTACAGCGCCCCCTATTTGGTTTAGGCTAATAAATTAGCGGTAGCTGTCTCAAATTTTCCCCAATGTTCAAGATTTTTGGTAGAAAAATAGATATTACGATGCCACACATAATACCCATTGGCATGTATTAGCTCCGCCCAACAGGAAGTCGGCCATTTTGAAAAATGTTAAATTTTTACACATTTTTCACGAACTCATTCGAACTCCTCCTAGAGTCTTTGTCAGATTACAACTAAATTGTCTGTGGATAGTCTCCAGACATACATGGTGCTAAATTGCGAAGGAATAGTTGATAGCTGAAACGATGACGTAATGGCGGGCAATTAATTTAATGGAGACACAACACTAAACCAAATAGAAACATTAGCATGGTCAGAATACAGCTGCTTGGAAATTCATGAAACTTGGCAAAAATATAAAAGACATCATTACACACGTTTTCAGTGTTGATATGATTGACTCCGCCCAACAGGAAGTCGGCCATTTTGAAAAACGTGCATTTTACACACATTTTTTGCATACTTTGTCGAACTCCTCCTAGGGAGTTTGTTGAATACTCTTGATATTTGTCAACAATAAACTACTACCATCCTTGATGATAAATTGCGAAGGAATAGTCGATATCTTAAACGAGGACGAAATGGCGGACAGTTGAATTGCTTGAGATACCCAATTAAAATAGGAAGTAAATACATACTGGTGTTAGTAGGTGTTTGAGGAGGTTAAACAGGTTGAACACTCACAAAACTTTTCAGGCCTGCTTGATTTAAGCAGTACTTTGATTAAAAATTTAAATTTCATATATACATATTTCATTGGCTCTATTGCGCCACCTAGGTTTCAATGCATATTTGACATTACGGAAATGCTCAAAAACTCTTGAAAATTGTCAGATTCCATAAAATCTAAAAAACACTTTACAAATATTGTGATAATTTTTTCATGTGTAGCTAGCGGACTCTACAGCGCCCCCTAATTCGTACGGTTAATAAATTAGCTTTGGATGTGTCAAAATTTGTCTAATCTTCTCAAATTTTGGTAGGAGCGTAGATACTATGACTTTGCACATATTTGCAATTGATTTGTATTAGCTCCGCCCAACAGGAAGTCGGCCATTTTGAAATTTGTGTAATTTTTACAAATTTTTAACAAACTAATTTAAACTGCTCCTAAAGTCTTTGTCAGATTACCTCTAAATTAGCTGAGAATGAACATCAGACACATTTGATGAAAATTGCCAAAGGAATAATTGATCGCTCAAATGGTGACGTAATGGCGGGCAATTGATTGACTAGAGACGCAACACTAAACCAAAGTGAAACCATGACACAGTCAGAACGCAGATGAATAAAATTCATGAAACTTGGCAAAAACACAAGAGACATCATTAGACACGTTTTCAGTATTGGTAGGACTGACTCCGCCCAACAGGAAGTCGGCCATTTTGAAACATCTGCATTTTACATACATTTGTTGCGTATATTGTCAAACTACTCCTAGAAATTTTCTTGAATTCTCTTGGTATTTGGTAAAAATAAACATTAAACATATCTGATGATAAATTGTGAAGGAATAGTCGATATCTCAAACGAGGACGAAATGGCAGATGGTTGAATTTGTGAGATGCCACATCAAAACAGGAGGTCAAAACCTAGGTAATGCCAGGTGTTTTGAGGAGGTTATAACGGAGAAAAACTCACAAAATTTGACCGGCCTGCTTATCTGAGGCTGTTGTTTGATGTAGTATTAGAATTTCAAATACATGTATTTTAACAGCGCCATAGCGCTACCTGTATTTTAAATGGATATTTCACATGTTTAACAGGATAGAAAACTCTTGAAAATTGGCACACTCAATAAGACCTTAAAATTACTTTTACCGGTTTCTCGGTTTGGCCCGGTACGATTTGCGCTGTTGTGCGAGGGCCCTACGTCCCCCTGTGACAGGGGGACAACTCGTTATTATTATTATTATTATTATTATTATTATTTTAATATTGCATTAACCAATTAGGAAGTTTTTTACATAGTGCCTGAGTTTTTTTGTATTATTATTAATTAGATGAATGACTTTTTAAAAATTATATTATGACCAGGCATGGTCTGTTGACTTATGCAAGCATAACAGGAAGGCCAGATTAGGCTCAGAGTGAAATATGTACTGTTAAAGTGACTCAGTGATATTATCCATCATAATAATATAATATCATAATGATATTAATGAAGTGTCATGTTAAGTGCTATTGGGGAAAGGGCTCAACAAACAGTGATCTCAAATCCGAGTCAGAGTCATCTTGAGAACGCACATTAATTGTTACCCCCAAGTATTATCATATTACAATGAAGGACAATAGTCATATAAAGAGTACATAAAAATACTAAACATCTGATCTAAACTACAACTATTGCTGCTACTGTATTTGTGTATTTGAATATACAGCTCTGGGAAAAAATTGAGACCACTTCAGTTTCTGAATCAGTTTCTTGTATAGGTTTATGTTTGAGTAAAATGAACATTGTTGTTTTATTCTATAAACTATGGACAACATTTCTTCCAAATTACAAATAAAAATATTGCCATTTAGAGCATTTATTTGCAGAAAATGAGAAATGGCTGAACTAACAAAAAAAGATGCAGAGCTTTCAGACCTCAAATAATGCAAAAAAAAAAAAAAGTAAGTTCATATTCATAAAGTTTTAATAGTTCAGAAATAATTAATATTTGGTGGAATAACCCTGGTTTTTAATCACAGTTTTCATGCATCTTGGCATCATGTTCTCCTCCACCAGTCTTACACACTGCTTTTGGATAACTTTATGCTGCTTTACTCCTGGTGCAAAAATTCAAGCAGTTCAGTTTGGTTTGATGGCTTGTGATCATCAATCCTCCTCTTGATTATATTCCAGAGGTTTTCAATTTGGTAAAATCAAAGTAACTCATTATTTTTAAGTGCTCTTTTTTCCCAGAGCTGTATATTTTTCTGCCTAATGTCATTGTTGTCCAATTAAAAGCATGTATATGTATATCTCTGCATATTTCTTTTTTTTTTGTTTAGTTTTCCTGAATGAAACAAAACAAAAAAAATATTTAAAAGCTTGTCTATATCTGAAACAATATTTTATCCAGTTAAAACCATATTTAAGTTTAGTTTGAAGAATGAAAGGATTTTGATGTGAAGCATATTTCATATTAACTGCTTGATTAAAGTTTATTTGATACAGTAGTATTTTTTCCAGAGTGATCTTTGTTACTTTATTCTTATCAGAGTAATAAATGTTGCATGGTCTGTCTTATAAGATGTTGTATGTGTGTGTATATGTATATATGATTTGGCTCATGACTACTACAGTCTGGCAGGGCCTTAGTGTTAATCTGTCCTTCTGCTCTCTGTCCTGAGCTCTGGATTAGGCCCGGCTGCTCAGCATCTGATTAATTGGCCTGGGTCCTGCTGTTTGTAGGCCCAATCCCATTTCACCCCTTGCCCCTACCACTTAACCCCTAGCCCTCTGTTCTCTCTGTTTTCCAGAGAGTATTAAAAAAAATATCCATCACTGATCATTAAACTGTTTTACGTGTTATCACTGTTCTGTGTACAGTCACAGCCTTCACTTCAGATCCCTTAAATAGTCTTTAAATGAGGATTTGTATTTTAAAATAAAAATTCTGTGTATTTTTATTATTTTACAGGCCATTGTGTTTGTCGTTGGTGGAGGCAACTATATAGAATACCAGAATCTTGTTGACTACGCAAAGGTATGATCTTACAGTGCTGAATTACTTTATGCTCATGAATGAAAGTGGTGATTATTTTTTTATTTATTTATCTGTTCATTTATTTATTCTTTTTTTTTTCAGGCAAAACAGGGGAAGAGAGTGCTGTACGGTTGTAGTGAGCTGTTCAGTGCAGCACAGTTCACTAAACAGGTATCTCTCTCTGCCTGTCTTTCTCTCTCCCTCTCTCTATCTGTCTTTCTTTCTACTGCAGTTTCTTATTCTCTTTCACTCTCTCTCTCTCTCTTTCATTATCTCTCTCTCTCTCTATTGTATCTATTTGTTTCTCTGTTGCGCTCTCTTTTTCTTTACCTCTCTTGTTCTCTCTCTCTCTGTCTTTTTATCTCTCTGTGTCTCTGCCTATCCGTCTCTCACTCTCTATCTCTCTTTCATTCTTTGTCTCTCTATCGCTCTCTGATGTTCTCTATTTCATTCTCTATCATTTTTGCTCTCTCTTGTTCTCTTTCTTTCGCTCTCACAATCTCTGTCTATCTGTCTTCTTTCTGTTTCTCTCTCTATCGCTCTCTCTTTTTCTCTCTTGTTTTCCCTATCTCTTTGTCCCTCTCTCTTTCATTCTCTGTCTCTTTCTTTCTATTGCTCTCTCTTGTTCTCCCTCTCTTTCTCTCTCTATCACTCTTTCTTATTCTCCATCATTCACTCTCTTTATCTCACTCGCTGTCTTTCTTTCACTCTCTCTCTCAATTTATCTATCTATGTCCCTCTATCCATCTCTCTTATTCAGGAAAGTTGAGGAAGACGTTGATGTCAGTCAGCTGTAGAGCTTTACTTGTGTGTTTGTGTCACAGTAGACTTGAGGAAGATGGAAAAAAAAACCTAAAATATTTTAAATTCAGGGACTAGAAGCTTTAAAAATGGAGTGTCACTGACTGAGAGCACTGGAATGCTTTTTGCTTTCTGAAGCAAATCTTTCTCAGTGCACTTCGTATTAACAAAGCTGACATCAAGTCATAACGTGTCGGTCCTTCAGTAAATATTTTGCAACAGTTTTGCCCATTTTTGTCCTTACCTGTATTTCTGTTAAATTCACCCCCCTCCTCTTCTCTGATTAGTAAACACTCATCTGGTATCCTGTAAAATAATACTCATGTGTAAAGCGGTAATACACACTGTTGCATTTATTCATTCTGGTTTTATTTGTTAAAGCGTTTATAATTGAATTAGTGTTCAGTAACTGTGGGATATTTGGTGACAGACTCGTTCATATCATTCTCATCTCTCCACAGCTTTCCCAACTGGGCCAGAAGTAGGACACGCCCAGTGTCCCAAATCTCAAGCATTTAAACCTGCAATGAAATCTTCTCCATACACCGCTGTCCTTCTAACAACAGAAATGATGATGTTCTGATATTCCATGTTCTTTATAATCCTTTATAATTCCATGCTCTTTACTTTTATTTAATGAAGTCACTTGGTTAACTCTCTCAACAATAAAGTTTAACAGTCTTACACAAAACCGCTGCCTTGGGTCTGTGCATTCTTTGCCTCTGCCACTGAATTATTTTCCTAGAGTATAGGTTATAATAAATACTGGGGCTGCATGATATATAGTTTAAGCATTGTCATCGTGATGTGCGCATGCGCAATAGTCACATCACAGCACGCTGCAATGTTTTGATTTTTGACACAAGAAGTAGGTACACAGCGCTGTCTCTGTGTCTGTGTGAGTGACCGGCTGCTGCTGCCTGAGAAGCGCGAGCGGTCAGGAGTAAACACGAGGTAACCACATGGCTTCCATCCACATGGTTGGGCACGTGCTTGTAGATGCATGTGTGGAAAGCTGTGCACCTTAGTCCAGCACAGTTTTACAGTGCAGATATTTCCAGTTACAGCTGAATTCACGCTTTTAATCCCAGAAAACGCTCTTAGTTACCTTTTAAAAAAGCCGTTTAAATGCCTGATTAAAGGGACAATTACAGTTGTTTTACTGTTTTCCTCGGGTTTTAAGTGCTCGACTCTGGCTCGGCTCCTGATTGGTCAGGACGCGAGACAGTGCACGGTTGGGGGAGGGGCTGGTGACGTCATGGGCCTTGCATTGTTTAATATTGCGATATATATCGTTGAAAAAAGAACATTTGCAGTGTAAAATTTTTTGAATATCTTGCAGCCCTAATAAATAGGCACAGTTGTTTAACATATTACATATTATTGAGTGTGCTTTTTCTATATGAAAGGAAAGGTTCTTAGCTCTAGCAACATGTTTACATCTTTAGTAGTAGTCAGACTAGCTGAGATCAGAAGAGTCAGAGAGCAGAGCTGAGTAAGTGTATTAAGTGATTTGACGACAGGGATTGACGCTGTCCCAGACCATCTGAATCCTTGATGGGATTAGGAAAGTAGTACATTGTCCTGTTACACTTACGGCACATTTAGTTGCCAATTAAACGCAGGTCTGTCTTTGATCTGATGCATGTGTGGCCAGACCTTCATCATCACCATCACCGACAGCAAGCGTGTGAAGCTCAGCGCAGAGGAAACTTGAACCTGGAATTTAATTTAAAAAGTTTAGAATTCAACCTTTATTTTAACTGGAATATGAATTCTCACGATTTCTCAAATGTCACAAAATATCGTGTTCCAGAGGGAGGAGAGACGGCCATTGGTGTCTATTTGGTTTTTCTGGGTAATTTTGCATCTTTATAAGATTTACAACATGATTATTATAATGCATTCTTGTTTCTAATTTGTTTAACCGTAATTTTCCCAAAATGGGTTTCTTTGAAAAAATGGAGGATACTTTAATATTCGTTTTTTTCTCATTTAATAGGCTGGCTCTCTTGGATTGGAAATGGAATTGTGATATTACTTTTGACCAAACAGTGGAAATCTCTTGAAGCACAGGACTTCTTAACACTTAATCTTGCAGTGTCTGATGCTAGTATTGCCATTTTTGGGTATTCTCGCGGAATCCTTGAAGTTTTTGATGTGTTGAAGGATGAGGGGTACCTCATACGGACCTTCTGGACTTGTAAGGTAAACAGTATTTATTTTTTTACTACATATTTGTTTTGTGTAAGTGACTTCCTGTTAGAAATGCACCATACATTTGGCAATATATATGGCTGAATAAATGAAGAAAGAGAATCATTTGTGAGGTTATTAGGCAATTACAGATAAGTGTTAGGCCTTAACCGTACCTTCTGTATCTAATATATTCTTCAGTTATTCTGAACAATGACTCATTAATTATTTTAAGTCAGACGTAAATTAACTGTATTAAAGCATTTAGCATCACTTATGATGCTTTTTACCAGTTTACTACTGAAAGAGACATTGAGCCCTCTTTGCATCTCATCCCACATAAACAGCTCTAGAAAAAAATAAGAGAGCACTTAAAAATGATGAGTTTCTCTGATTTTACCAAATTGAAAACCTCTGGAATATAATCAAGAGGAAGATGGATGATCACAAACCATCAAACCACCAAACTGAACTGCTTGAATTTTTGCACCAGGAGTAAAGCAGCATAAAGTTATCCAAAAGCAGTGTGTAAGACTGGTGGAGGAGAACATGATGCCAAGATGCATGAAAACTGTGATTAAAAACCAGTTATTTTATCAAATATGGATTTCTGAACTCTTAAAACTTTATGAATATGAGCTTGATTTATTTGCATTATTTAAGGTCTGAAAGCTCTGCATCTTTTCTCATTTGGGAGAAATGTTGTCTGTAGTTTATAGAATAAAACAACAATGTTAATTTTACTCAAACATAAACCTATAAATAGCAAAATCAAAGAAACTGATTCAGAAACAGAAGTGGTATCTTATTTTTTCCAGAGCTGTATAATTTTATTTAAAATAATTTTAAATTGCAGTATTGTAGTTTTCGTTTGAAACACAAGGTAAAAAGAAACTAAGGCTATTTAAAAAACATATCAAAAATCTGCAAAAAATAAAAACTGTGTTCGTTATTTGGCCTTCAGTCAAAAATCTTAATTTTGGTGCATCCTTACTTTTCAGAACTTTCTCAGAAGAATAAAATACATATTTTATAATGATCTATTAATATTTCTATGTTATAGACAAAGTCTGTGGCTCCTCGCAAATGAAAGTTGAAGACTTTGCAACCTCCTAACTCTTTTATAATAAATTACTTAGGAAATAGCTATCAGTGTAATCAATTTTATAATAAAAAAATATATATGTAGCTTTTATATAACTTCTATTCAACAAGTCTGACCCTTCTGCTCCACAATCTGATTAGCATTTCATAGATTTTGGTGCTCCACGCTGACAGGTGGTGCTGTGAGGGGAGGGGTGGAGCCGTGGCTCTATCATTTGAGCTGGTTCCAGCGCTCAGGCATGTGCGCAGTTATCCTCTAATCTCTCTGGCTTGCTGTTCGGGGGGCTGGTTAGTGGGTGATGACACATGTTAGGGCAATTACAGCCTCATGCTGGCAGAGGAAAGGCGAAAAAAATGGAGCTGCATGAAATGTTGTACCTTGGCCAGGTGGACGGGTTCTTGATCCTGCTCTTTGGCCTCATCAGCATCAACACGTTGACGGCCATCAGCATCATCCGCTACATCAAAGGGTGCCAGCCTCAGCACGGTATGCCCAAGCTCTGCCAAGCCCACAGACTCCGCAGTTTTGAGTTCCCACCACTTAGCCCAGGTGCTCAGGGGGCCTGGGGTCAATAAGGGCTATGTTGGATCCTCCCCGGTAGATAGCACACATCTCTCCATCGCATCTCTGCCCCTCCTCCCTCCTCCTTGCCTGTCCTTTTGATAGTAGGTACTTAACCCTGCCCGTTTGTCCTGCTTAAACCTTCTCCTCACTTCGCAGACGTGACCGAATTTCCTTCTCCTTTTGTGGTCAACAGTTAGACTGAATTTCCCTCAACCCAAAAACTCCTGCAGGAGCTAAGTCTCTGATAAATTGGTGGATATGTTTTTCAGACTCGTGTAAATATCAGATCTTATTTGGCTGTACAAATGCTACATAAATCAGCGTACACTGGAGAGCAGCCTCGCTGATGCAAGTGTTTGGTCTTGTCCTTCAGCTCATCACATCAACAAGCGTAAGGTTGGCCTTGTCATTGCTGCTGTCTGGCTTTTCTCTTTGTTCTGGGCTGGAGCGCCACTCCTGGGCTGGGGCAGCTATAGAGGTATGGTCTGGTTTAATCAGTGTGATCACTTTAGTTTACTTTAGTTTAATCTTAGTGAAAGTAGTAGAGACTAGAGAGCACATGAGTGGATCACTGATATTCACTCTGTCATGGTACCCCAGTGTCCAACACTGTTAAATTCTCTGCATTAATTGGGAGGCTAGAACTATGCATTGCACGCACTCAGAGGAAAGTGCAGCGACTCAGTTCTAATACATCAGCTCACAGACGCAGCCTTGTGCTGATTAAAATCACCCTAGGACTGATGAGGGGTAATAGAGTCATCTACTGTACTACCCACCCAGAGAGAGCAAGACCAATTGTGCTCTCTCTGGGCTCTGGCTGCTGATGGCAAGCTACATGACTGGGGCTCAAACCAGTAGCAGCATTTAGCCCACTGGACCACTTGGGAGTCCAAAAGTACATCTTTTACTTACGTTTATTCTTACCCAAACTATGATCAAAAGGCTCTGGAGGTATTCCTTATTATAAAAAAAAGATGTGGAAATGTAGACAGTGATTGTAGAGAAGTCCAACATAGATAAAGACGTGCAGTAAGGTTGACTTTGTTTTTGTTTTTGTGTGTGTGTGTGTAGCCCGCAGATATGGCACGTGTGAAATTGACTGGGCCCAGGCCAGGTTCTCGGTGGCAGTCAAGCTTTACGTCATCAGCATTTTCTTCTTCAACTTCTTCGTGCCGATGTCGGTCATAGTGTTCACGTACGTGTCCATCATCCGCATGGTCAACTTCAGCCACAAGACCAGCAGAGGAGGAGATGTGAGCGAGAGGCAAAGGAAGATGGAGCGCAGCATAACACGGGTAAAAGAGATTTTCCGAAAGCGTTCAGCCAGATCTCTCCAGGTCTCTGGCCCTGGAATCACCTCATCATTTAGTTTTGTTTACCAAACTTTATGCAAAAATCTTCTCTCCCAGCGTTATTTCTTTATTTTGCTTCCTCTTGTGGACGTGAACTTCACTGATTAATTCCATCCCTTGTAGGTGTCCCTCTTTCTGTGTGCAGCCTTCCTGTTGGCCTGGTCCCCGTACGCAGTTATCTCCATGTGGTCCGCCTGGGGTTACCAAGTACCCCCGCTCAACGGTATCCTGGCTAGCCTCTTTGCCAAGTCAGCAAGTTTCTACAATCCTTTCATTTACGTTGGCATGAGCTCCAAGTTCCGGAAGGATCTGAAGGCTCTGTTCCCTTGCATGAGACCTGGCGCAGCTCAGAGCGCCACCCCACGACTGCCACTGGTGGCCCAGCCTGACGACGTGCAGCTCCGTCCAGAGAACTTCAAGGAGGATGAAGAAAACCCAGACTCTGGGGTGGAGATGAGCCATAATGAAAGTACCAGCGACAGCGCTCAGGAGGGCAAACAGGAGAACCCACCTCAGGAGGACGTGCAGAATTGTCCCTTAACTAGGCCAGGGGACAAGAGTGTCCCTTCACAAGCATTCCTGAGAAAGTCCAGCGACTCGGGAAGACTGTAAAAGACTTTGCACACCTTTAACCCGTGTGTGTGTGTTGTTTGTTTTAGCTTGAAGCATAAATGTAGATGTCGTAGATTTATTTTACATTTATATTTGTACATACTCACTGCCTTTATACATATGAGGGTTTTAATTATATAAAAATGTGCATTAATGATAATAAAACATCTGCTTCGAGTCCATTCTGTGATCCAAGGATACAAAATCCCACACAGGCCTTGACGGACATTAGCAGTAGGTGTCCAACTATCCAAAGCTTTGCTAGTTAAACAATCTGTGCTGTCCTTTGCAGTAAGCTGAGCCTTATTACACGGATGGCCGCTAGACAGATAAACCTTAGCAGGTGTGTATAACCTGGACGCCTGCCTATATTCTGCTTCAGCTCCCACTCTAAGATATTAGGCCTGGTGTGGGAGCAGTATATTCCTTCTATATACTCATTACAAAGGAACGTTGTGTAAATGCTGTAAATGCAATAAAGTTTTATAACTACATACTGTGAGCCTGGCAGTATATTAATAGTAATATGTATACAGCTCTGGGAAAAAAAATCACTTAAGAGCACCTGAAATTTAGGATTTGATTTAGGATTGATTTTACCAAATTGAAAACCTCTGGAATATAATCAAGAGGAAGATGGATTATCAAAAGCCATCAAACCACCAAACTGAACTGCTTGAAATTTTGCACCAGGGGTAAAGGCGTAAAGTTATCCAAAAGCAGTGTGTAAGACTGGTGGAGTAAGACTGGTGTGATTAAAATCCAGGGTTATTCCACCAAATATTGATTAAACCTTAAACCTTTATAAATATTAACTTGTTTTCTTTGCATTATTTGAGGTCTGAAAGCTCTCATTTTCTGCAAATAAATGCTCAAAATGACTTTTTTTTTTTAATTTAGGAGAAATGTTTCAGTAGTTTATAGAATAAAACAACAATGTTCATTTTACTCAAATGTATACCTATAAATAGCAAAATCAGAGAAACTGATTCAGAAACTGTAGTGGTCTCTTATTTTCAAAGCTGTATATATAAACAGTCATGGCCGAAAGTGTTGACACCCCTTAAATTTTGCGACCCAAATAAACCTCAGATTTTATGACGCCATACTCAGGAGAAGGGGATAGTCTGGTTCTAGTTCTAGACCTTGGCAAAAGGAGCTACACCTTCCAATAACTTGTATGTGTGTACGAACAACTGTAGCTCCTGGAATCTGCTGCTGTTTAGAAATGGCTCCAAGAGACATTCCTGACTCCTAAAATCTATGAGCACTCTGTCTGTATAATTCTGATCATGTGTTGATTTTGGAAAACGCTCAAAAATGTTAAACCTGTGCATCATATTTTTTCTCTATAAAAGGTGTATGTTCTACACTCGGGCTGGCTCAGAGCAAGTAAACAAATCATTATAAGCCCACATGCTTTGGGTTAGATGGTTAGATGCAAGAGGAAAGTCTTTTATAAATTCCAGTTCTCAAAGTGAAAAAACTTAAATTAAATTAAATAAACCAAAATATTTACAACTATAGGTACTGTGTGTAAGTTGTTTAACAAAACAAATTACTAGTGATGACAAACTTGAAACTCTGATTTTAACTAAATAAATAAATTTGAAATCGATCCAGTTACTTAAACCAAAAGGTTGCCTCCCAAAAAAGAAGCACCCAACAAAGTTTGCAGAAGTGAATACCTTCTGAAAAATACATTTTGATACACTTTAAAGTCCGTATTAAAAAGAAAAAATCCAAGTGACTGTCCCAAAACAGGTTTCAAATAGTTCCAATCTTTTTTAGCGCATTGTAGATTAGTTAGTTAAAATAGTTCCTCAAACATTAATTATTATACTTAAATTCTAATTACAGTTTTCTTTTCCAAACTAAGCAGTCTAAAGTGCTGCCACTATGATCAGGAGATCGTTGATTCAAATCTTGTTCATCCATCTTGCCATCAGCTGCCGGAGCCCTGAGAGAGCACAATTGGTCTTGCTCTCTCTGGGTGGGTACAGTACAGTAGATGGCACTCTTTCCCCTCATCACTCCTAGGGTGATGTTGATCAGCACAAGGCTGCGTCTGTGAGCTGATGTATCAGAACCGAGTCGCTGCACTTTCCTCCGACCGTTAGCGCTGTGATGCTACTCGGTAATGCTACAGCATCAGCAGCAGCAGCAGTTGAAAAAGAGGTGGAGTCTGACTTCACATGTGTTGGAGGAGGCGTGTACTAGGCTTCACCCTCCTGGTGTTGGGTCATCACTAGTGAGAGGGGGAGTTCTAATGAGTGGTAATTGGCCTTGAAATAAATAAAAAATATAAATACAACTTTCTTTTTCTGCAGGTTTTACTCTCCTGTTGATGGTTAAATGTTTAAGCCACAAACAGATTATCAATTAATTCATAAATTATGATTATTTTAACCAGCATATGTCCCTTTTAAATCCCAATGTCCATGTTTAGAGAAAATGTCAGTGAATGGCACTGTCACACACTTGGTAAAAACATAACAAAATCTGACAGAATTTTGGTTAACTGGCAATGCTATAAACACTATAGGTTTTAAATGCACAAAATGTTAAATATGAATAGCAGTTCCATGTTTCATTATTTATTAGCTAAAAGAGTGTTATTATTCAAAATATCAGTTATTTAAATAGAGTTTATTAAATATTTTATCATTTCTTGCATGCTATGTAAAACTGTTACAAAGAACTACAAAAAGTTCTACATTAAATATAAAGCTTTGAACTGCCCTAAATGTAGAAAATGTACAGTAGCTTTAAACCTTTTAAAGTTTTTTTTTGTGCAGTTGGAGGTTGGATTTTGTTCAGTGGTTCTGACAGCAGCATTAATGAGAGGGCAGTGTTGTAAGAACCGAGCCCTCAGTGACCCTCTCGTGTTAATGTGGGAAATGTCCTTCCTGTGCCCTGTGCTGAAGATTGTGGGAAACTGCACTGCTAAAAGTACTGAAGCACAACACACAGATTATCCAATCAAAAATATTCGATAAGATAATGTTATACAGTAGGTTTTACTAATTATTAGGTGGCTGTTTAATGCAGACCAAAAAGAAAGTAAATGTAAAAAAAAATAGTAAACATTTATAGAGAACACTTATTGATGAAGCAAAAAATACAGCCAGATTTTTGCCAGTCTCAGCATGCAGATACGTAAAGGTGCTTGCACACTGCATGAGGTAGTGAATGATATTAAAGTGGCAGTCTGATTGGAGAAGAATATGGATGAAATATTGTGTTTAACGGTACCAGTGTGCTGGAACCCCCATCCCTGCTAAGCCTAATGTATTCATTCTAAAATGTCAGGTAGCTTTACGTATTTACGTCACACGTACAGCCTCTAAATGAGGATCCGGCTTAGTTTTACTGAACGAGAGCGACTGGTGGAGCAATGGAGACTTCAGAAGGGGAACTCAGAGCTCAGTAGCTCATTCACCCACAGTAAAACCAAAGACAGATAACAAATCTACAGAGGCTATAGTGACTCAAAATTACAAAACACTGGTAGCAGAGGTGACGAGTTTTAGAAAACTTTGCCTATTATCAGCAGGCGAAGTTCAGCATCAACCAAATTGAAAACCTCTGGAATACAATCAAGAGGAAGATGGATGATCACAAGCCATCAAACCAAACTGAAGTGATAAAATTTTTGCAGCAGGAGTAAAGGCATAAAGTTATCCAAAAGCAGTGTGTATGACTAGTGGAGGAGAACATGGTTACCAGGGTTATTCCACCAAATATTAATTTCTGAACTCTTAAAACTTTATGAATATAAACTTATTTTCTTTGCATTATTTGAGGTCTGAAAGCTCTGCATCTTTTTTTGTTATTTCAGACATTTCTCATTTTCTGCAAATAACAATGACAATATTTTTATTTGGATTTTGGGAGAAATGTTGTCTGTAGTTTATAGAATAAAACAACTTAAGCATATACCTATAAATAGCAAAATCAGATAAACTGATTCAGAAAGTGAAGTAGGCTCTTAATTTATCCAGAGCTGTATTTATATATTGTGTCAAAAAAACTCGGCCTGCCAAAGTGAGTTGGGAATGCTTTATAGTTCGGAACAGAACAGAACAAATGTATCATGTGTGAATAATCCTTTAAGACATTAATTGGGGTGATGACATGTCTCGCAGAATTTCTCTGAGCTTATTTTAGAGGTGAGTCATTAAATCCATTGTGACATTATTGTTCAGAAGTTCTTACGTAACACAGTCCTGAAAAATAACATCGCGTACCGAATTTATCTAGTGTGTCCACTGCAGGTAAGCAGCTGGACATTTCATCGGCCATAATGAAGGAGGACAGGCGTACGGTAACAAATTAGGCCTCCACCAATGACAAATTGAAGAGGGGCTGTCAAACGCCTGGTACACAAAAACACCAAGTACCAAGTGCAAATCAGCGAAATCTCTCCAGAGCTAGATCCTAAATAAAGCTCAGATTTTTAGAGACGGAATACGTATGCTTCAGACTTCTGTCCTCACACAATAGGAGGGGGTTTATTTTTATGGCTTTGCTTGCATGTGGGACATAGCATATGCAGCACTCTCATCCAGAAAAGCAGACACAATATCTAAACTCTTTTATGGTAATGGTGAAATACAGTATATCCTGGCTAATGCTCGTGATGCAGAGTGAAATGTAACTTTTATTTTGGGAAAATAGATTCCTCATCCTTGCAGACAAATCTGGGCTCCAGTCTATAGCGCATTAGCCAGGGCTAATATTTGTATAGGTGAAGACGGCTGCCTAAATGAGACATCCATCGAAGTGTTGGATGGCTAGTGCTATTTATATGGAGTGGAGCGGTAGTTCCTGCATTCCTTCGCAGAAAGTCGTGGACTCCCATGAAGTCTCACATTGTGCAACATGTGACGGTGCTGCTTGATCAGGGGCCGAAACAAGTGTGTCACATCTTTTTAAATTCAGCCTGTACAATCACCTGGCCAATCACACACACAGCTCACAGGCTTCAGCCTCAAACCAATTTCTTCATATGACCATCACCTGCCTCAGAGCACAATTACATAAAGCCATTAAATAACCTTGGGATTACACACACTTCCTAGGACATTGTGACGTAATTCATTACTTCACTAGGGGAAATCACCAAAAGTTCATGTAAGTGAAAAATGTGCAAGAATGTAAAAAATGTATGTTTTTGTTGTAGACATCACAACAACTGCTTCCTATTTGCACCAATGTAGGGGTTTGGTTCACGTTTAGCTAATAATATACAAGAGGGAGTGTTATAACCTGTAATACTGACCCTGCTGATCAAAGGCATCGTGCCTACGACCGACTGCAGCACAGCAGTGTATCATTACGATTATACCACAGTTCCATTATCACTGTTTATTGAAATATGAACTAGAAAATACGATCTGTTTGTTAAAATAAAATAGTTAAAATAGTTCCATTGCTGCTCTGTTTGTAGCTGTGCTGTTTGGCTTGTAAGCGCTGCATCGTTGCTAGGTTACCTGTATGTGGCGGAGTAATACATGGAGATCTTCGGTTACAGTGCATTACCAGCTGATAACGGCACTCATAGAACGCCTCTCTTCCAACCACACTGCAGGATCGGAACTAACTGTGGTGTAATTCATATTATACTGACACACCAAAAGTCAAAATTACTGAGGTAGCAGTATGTAAACTGATCACGAAGGTCTAATCCCATTTCTCTATTGTACCACTATCTTTTCTTTTCAACTAGAAACCTTCTCCTTTGGAACTGAGTTATAAAAGAAAGGGGTGAAATACTACTCCTTTTGATTTTGTGCCAATGAACCATAAATAAGTAGCACTGCTTCACTACCAGGCTACTAGAGGTGGTCCGCGGGCGGGCTGACATGATAATAGCATTGGAGGACTAAAGTTCAGCAACCTAGCTGCTGCTGTTTACCTAGCTGACATTGTATGTCTTCAGAAAGGGGGCAAGTAGTGCAGCAATTAATTAAAGTGGAACAGGAAAGTTAGCTAGCTAGCTGACAAGATGTGCCGCCATCTTGCCAGTGATTTCTCATGGCCCTCTGTTTTTTAGTGTGTCTCTGAAAAATCTCAGTTGGAAGTGTCATGTAGCAATAACACTTCCCTCTACCCCTCCAGCCTAACAAAAATCAAGACACCCTACCCCTAGGTGCAAAACAGAGAGGTTGGGCTAAGTGGTAGGGCCAAGGAGCGAAGGCTTGGGAACACCCAAACCTTGATAAGATATAAAAGGGTCAAGACTGGCCAATGTGCTCATGACAAGGCAAAGTGAATTATTTGAATTGGAGTAAGGCCTGATAATGGGTTCCTGATGGATGGGACATTGCATTTCAATGCGTACAGCACATTGGGTAGTAGTGATCGTGACCAGCAGCATCTGGCTTGAACTGTGCATGTGTAAACAGTAAATTAATCTGTTTAAATAACATCCACAATGGAGGTGGCCACTAACACATATCCAGCAGGTCTGTGCACCTACTTTAGCCTTCATGGAATGTAGCAAATGTAGTCATGGGATATGATACTAGTCCTATGTCCCATATGGTGTGTCAGTATGAATAAACATAAAAAAATAACCCATGCCGTGAATAAAACACTTGTACTATTGTACATTTGAGCTGTGGGACAAAAAAAAAACTGCAAAAGAAAAAGCCTCCCAGGAGCTTTTGGAGCATTTGGAACATATTGGTCTGAAAATATGAACTAATCATGCAATTTAATCAAAATTATAACAAAGTAAAAAAAAATTACATTATGCCAAAATAATTATGCATTGTTTCTGCAACTCAGTTTCTTCTAAACCCTGCTGAATATCTTTGTTTCTCATTTATTAATAATTATCCTTTAAGGCAGGAGCTGAATAGAATAATCATGGTTTATCCCATCATATTAGACATCTTACTCGCTTAAATGCAACTCATAATGGAAGGTTTAAGGGATAAGCATGAAGGAAAGACTTATCTTAATGACGGTTGACGACAAATACAGCTCCCAGCAGAAAAGACCAAAAGAAAAGACCACCCCACGGCAAAGTTAGAAGTAAAGCCCAGCAAGCCTCGTGTGCCAACCCACCCCGTGCCAGTCCAGAGTTTTGTAACACAGTCAATTAACTGTGGGAGTCTGGACAGAAAGTAGCTTTTGGTCAAGCTTACGTTCATAAAAAAAAAGTACAATCATCTCACCAAACATTTCATATGATCCCAGCGTACCACACACAGTTCACACTCTGCCGTCACAGCCCTCACAAGAAATGTGCTGTCGCAGACCACTTTAGCCCAGACTCTCTGTGCTGTGAAATATTCATTAATTGAGAAACTGGGAGGCTTCCCGGCCGTTACAATGAACAGTTGTTCTATGCAGGCCATAACAGATGGATCAGGTGTCGTTCTTTGAGTGCTCTTCTTCTGTCTCTCTGAATAAGAACTTTGTTGAGTGCCACATTCCCATATGAACTTCCTCCGCTCTTAATCAGTACATGCCAGCAAGCTGGGAGATGCCATAGTAAACAGAGCCTATCATTTTACACTCTAAACTTGGAAATTTCCACTTGATAAGACCAACCATATTACACCATATTCACACTTTAAAATATAACATACATACCACCAAAAAAAAAAAAACAGCCTTTACTAGTTATGTCTTTTCTGAGTTAGGAGTAGGTATGTCTCAGAAATTACATTATTAATATATATACTATAGACTCAATCAATTTATTTTTTGCTGATTTCAATATCACCTATTGTTTTAACTTAGTGAGGAGATCTTAGTGAGGAGATCTCAATAACATGAATGATGTTGATATTCTGATATGTTGATTTCATTTAAAACAGGGATATGTTTTATTTCTGTTTTATTTTTTGAGGATAATCAAATATATACATTCTATATTTTAGTTCCAGTATCCAGTTCCAGTATTAATTAAATGTTTTTTTTGTTTTTTAAAGGGTGTAACAACATTATTATGCTATTAAATCATGCTATCAGTGGTCTTATCATAATACGGTCTTAAAATGTGAAAACAAGATGAAAAGATACAATTTATTGTCAAAAACTGTCCAAAAAAGTAATATCTTGCCTAGTTTGGAGCTGAAATTAGTGTGATATTTGTGAAATGTCTTCCATTGTGGAATGATCTAAAATCAGATTGAGGTAAAATAAAATAGTGTCCTCTTTAGTGTTTCATTGATTAAAGTTAGTGAAAACAAATAATTCTCAGGAGAAACACAAAAACATAAAATTATTGTTAGAAACAATAGTTGAAATAAAAGAAGACAGTACTTGTAATTATAGGGCAGCCTTCAAAATAAAGTTGCCAAATGCTTTAGATCTTTCAAACCCTAAAACTGCCCAAAGAACATTCTGTTCCAAATTCAAGTGTGTTAAATAGTGTTATAAAATCTGTGAATTCAAGTTAAGTTATTAAATATGTTTTTATTTAGTATTTACTACATTAGTGCTGCTGACTTTTCTAGTCCAATTAATTTTGAAGCAAAAACAATTACAGCTCTAGACAAATAATAATGTAATAGTTAAATAATTGCAAATAAATATTTACAAATACAGTTACTTGCATGCAAACATTGGTCAATTTAAAGGTAAACAGTGGAATTGAAGAAGAAACTAAACCAGCATGAGCATAAACTTTAAATGTCACTATATACTGGAGGACAGCATTTTTAATTTCTAAAATTTTTTAAATACTCATTTCAACAAGCTTCAGGTTGTTTGCTCTTCAAATAGACCAGTAACTATTTATTTATTTCATTAGTTAGTCAGTTTAGTTTTAAGTATTTGTTAAATTAAAGTGCCAGTTATTTCCACTGACCGTTTTACACCATTACTGCTCCACACTGCTCTTATTGGGACTTGAATGGGGGTCTCTGTATTAAAGAGCAGCTTTATAAACGTGCAGAACACCTACATAAATAATAAACCTTTACCTGACAACTGATATAACCTGTTATAAAGGCTTTTTTCAACAAGCTTCAGTTGTGACAAATATGTTATAATTTTGCATCAGACATTGCTGTAATAAGCCTTTCTAAAGGTTTATGTACATTTATTGCACTTGTCATGAAATACTTATATACTGGTGTTGTGTAGTCCTATGAACTCCACCACTTTACCCACCACATAAACAGCAGCAGTGATAGCACTGTGCAGTGGTGTTCATGGTTAGAATCAGAACTTGCTTTGTATTGCATTATATTTGCATTAACTGAATATTTTGTTGGCACTGACACAGCAGGTCAGGAACCAAAGCAAACACTAACACACACACACACACACACACACACACACACACACACACACACACACACACACACATGCGCCGGCTGGAAGTGTGAGTAGCCGCAGGGTCAACGGCCTTAATGAAGAAGCGTGGATGTGGTGTTGTGTGCAGGACATGGAGGCAGGCCAGACTGTTCAAGGCCAGAGGATCAAAGCTTTACCTTGGTGGTATATTCTTGCAGTGTAAATAACCTTGCTGCTGGAGAAAAAAACAAATCTGATCCCTCAATAACTCCAAATACCCTGTAAACTAATCCTCTGTCTCTCTCTCTCTCCCTCTCTGTCTTAATAATGTACTTTGCATCTATTCAAGCGCATTATTTTGCAGGTTTTGTTTATTTATTACAGATTATTTGTTTATTATAGAACGGAACTCTTTTCTCATGTGCATTTCTAAGAGAAAATCATTTTTCATTTAGATACTCAAGATAAAGTTAAATATACAAAAATCAAACTTTTATAAGCTTTTGACAATTAATCAAGTAGCTGCATGATTTGACTTTGATTATATGCAAAGATTATTATTATACAGAATTATTAAACTGCAGTGCCAATGAGCAAACTTGCATTCCTCAACTTAAAATAGAAAAAAGTATCTGAATTGGTTAAACACTATAGGTATGCACCAAATCTGCAGCTGAATAAGAGAAAAGACTGATTAATTGCTACTGAACAATAAAGTTTTTTGAAAATCAAGACGAAATACATTATTTAATTTTATGCAATGGTGAAAAAAGTGGGAAAATTAATCTAAACCTAAAATTAACTGTGTGTTATTCAGACTTTAACAAAATGTCTCATTTTCTGCAGTTCTGGTTTCGGCTAAAATTCTTAATTTTGTGCATCCCTTCAATAAAAACTTCAATCTCTATCTCTGCTGCACATGTTAAATCTCTAGCGTAGTGGAGTTTGTTGGAGGACGTGACCTGGCAGTCTCAGATGTGTGTAATGTCCCGATTGCAGTTGTTTGACTGTCGCTCAGAAGCTCTGGACAGGACAGATGAGTCTTACACTGTTCTGCAGCCCTTCCCAAGAAGATGAAGCTGGAAAGGCCGCCTCTCGTGACGTCACCAGGAGAATCAGCGACGCTTTCCAGGGCCCTTATTTAAAGGACCTGCACCAGCCTCGGTTTTCAGACATCCCTGGACTATCACCCGCAAAGGATTTACTTTTTGTCCTCTGAGTAAAGCTTCTGAAGCTGGAAGCCTGAGGAAACACTGTCCGTTATCTTACCTGTAAGACGACTTTAATTCTGATTTAATTCTGATTGGTTTACCTGTTCTGTCCATTTTAATATTGTCTCTCTCCATCTCTCTTTCTGTATCTGTTTCTCACTCACTCACTCACTTTCTCTCTCTTCCCCCCCCCCCCCCCTCTATCAGGGGGGATTAACAGAAGTATGCAGTTTCAGAGGAGCTGCTTGTGATGGATGTGTCTGGAGATTAGGTTTTGATTCCTGTGTTATCTGATTTCATTGCCGTCTGAATACGAACATTAAAAGTAAATTTAAACCAGTACTTGTGAAGAATGAACATGCCTTTCCGACCAAAAGCAACACTGCTGCTCTGTAATGAATGACTGTATGATGATTAGTCAGATTTAGGTGATACGCAGCTGGCAGAGCGGAGACGTCTCTGTTTGACGGCTCTCTGAGCTGTAAGACTACTCTAGCGTGATGAATGTCCTGCTGTGTGTCTCTGCAGATGTCTTCATTAACCATGTCAGTGCAGATCACGGCTCTTCACGTGTTAGGTAGGATGAGGGTCACTAGTGTGACCCCGTGCTTTATGCACCTTTGCTTCATTATGAATTAAAACAATGAACAGAATTTTTGATTTTTTTTAAACATATTGACTATCCTGTTTGTTTACTGATATATAAATTTTATCTCTTGACACAGGCATTCTGTATCTGACCGGCAGCAGTTATGGATCTGAATTAAGTGGTTTGTCTTTATGTTTTTTATTTGTTTATTATTTTAGTTTTTTTTTTTTTATAAAGTGGAATAAAAATAGACAAGAGAGAAAAATAACAGTGGAATTACCACACATTTTTTTAAAGAAATATATAATATTAAATTTATATTAAATATATTTATTTATGTTTTAAATATACTTTGTCATTCTAATTTATTAAAATGCATACAATTATTTCAATTAAATAAATAATATCTGTTCATATTCTATATACTACTATTTACTATGTATTTTCTAATACATATATACATAGTTATCTCTATGTTTGCATAATTTTTAAAGTCAGTTGTTTTAATTTGTTAAATCAATATAAATCCAAATCCATAATTACTTAAAATCAAAATCTGCCTTTTACATTGGCATCCAATGAAAGTTATGAAAGTAATGAAAGTAGCGTTTTTTTCTTCTGTAATTTTTTTTCATCATATTGTTGAAATACAAAATTCTAGTAGAGCCATAAAATTAATATTAATGATACACTGCAAAATTTACAGTGTTAAATCAACACACCTACTGTCATTTTTAAATTACATTACATTACATTACATTACATTTGGCAGACGCTTTTGTCCAAAGCGACTTACAATATTGAAGTGCAAATAATAGAAGAGGTTAAGTACAAAAATAATAGAAGTTAAAAATAAAGCATCTATAGATAGGGCCTTAAGGAGGTCAGAGGGAAATAATGGGATAGAGGAGTAGAGAAGAGGAAGAAGGAGATGAGGTTAGAATTAGTTAGTTTGTTAGAGGTGTTAGGAGAGTAAGTGCTCTTTGAAGAGCTCAGTCTTCAGGAGTTTATTAAAGATAGTGAGAGATTCTCCTGATCTGGTAGTGGAAGGTAGTTTGTTCCACCATTGGGGAACTCTGTATGAGAACAGTCTGGATTGCTTTGTGTGAGTGTTTGGCAAAGCGAGGCGACGTTCATTGGAGTACTTTAATAATTCAAATAATTATTAAAGTACTGATTTAACATTGGCAAATGTACTGTATAAAAAAAAAACACATATTCTTATTTTTAATGACACTTATAAACTGTAATGTAATTATAGTGTATTTCCTCATCCTCCTGCTGATGTTGTGATGTGTTGTGATGTGCTGTGTGCTGCTCCCTCAGTCCCAGTGCCGATCTCATGCGGGATCCGTGCGGCGGACCTGCCCGACTCCACCCAGGTGGTGCTGTGTCCGGCGAACTGCACCCTGTGGAAGCTCTCTGTGTTCGGCTCAGGGGTCTACGCCTCTGTTTCTAGCGTGTGCGGTGCAGGAGTGCACAGGTACAGATAAAACTTTACATTTTTCTGTAAATTGAACAGCCAATGCTAATGATTCTAACATTTTGCTCTATTGCACTATTGTCTTTTGTATTTCTATCTGTATCCCTGCTGTATTGTACATATAGTGCCTCCCATTCTTTTTATATTTATAATCTTATTTTCTGTACTTGCTGTAATTTTTGGGAAGGAGAATAACGTAATTTTAATCCTCTGTATGTCATGAACATATGCAGTATTGACAAAAAAACTACTTCAACTTGAACTTGAACTAAAAAGTAGTATGGTGGAAATTACAGTGGAAATAATCAGAATTATGTAAAGTGATTAAAAGTGGCTAATCCAGGTCCAAGTAAATAGCCATACCAGGAATTTGTACACAGTGCCTGGGTTTTTATAACACTCTTAGCTGGATTATTCACCTCTTTCCAAAATGCTGCTGAAACACACTGAGACACACTCACACACTCTCTCTAATCTAACTGCTAGAGGTAAGTAAGCACTACAGGTGGAATGCATTAAACCTAAAGTTTAACACTAACCTGCCATCTCTCCACTCTGCAGAGGGATCATCGACGTGTCTGGAGGTCCGCTGGAGATCCAGAGAGTCGCGGGCAGGTCCAACTACCTCAGCTCTTACGCACATGGCATCCAGTCCCAAGCTCTGTCTCGGTGGAGTGCATCTTTCACAGTGGCCAGTAGGTGTCCACATTCTGCCTGTGTAGAAAACATAATATAAGAAATGTGGTTTAAACACTTTAAAAGTGGGTAAAAATGCATAAAAAACCCTGTACACTCGACTTTGTTTAGTTTATTTTATGCTAGATTTAAAAAAATAAATAAATAAATAAAATAAAATAAAATTGCACTAACCTACATTAAATATATTTACAATTACTGCAAACAAAACAAACTTACGAGAAGTATGAGCATTAGTTAAGCTAGGTAAGCTTCATTTTTATACAGTAGATGTATCGGTATCATAATCATTTGTTTTTTTAAATGTAAAGGTAAAACAATTAACATTTCAGACCTGAATTATCTCCCGTGTTAATTTTTTTTTATTATTATTCTGTTTTTTTTTGTAATGTACAGAAAAGAAGACTCTATTATGCTACTATACAATCTAACTATACAGCAAATAAATTCAATTAACTAAAATATGAATGTTTTTTATATATATTTTATATTGACCTTTTTATTTTATAAAACACCCATAAACAGCAAAAAAGATGATTAAATATTGTTCTAAATCACATTAAATTATTAAAAATGAGCTGTTACTTTGCCTCAGTGGCTCTAGTACTACTGTTTTTCCAGTGTTTTTGCAGTAGGAGGGGCCAAGTTACTGTTTAATTGGTGTATAAATGGTTGTTTTTTGGTCTTTTCTGATGGAAAACAGCTCTCAAATCGTGTTATGTGTAATGACAAAACATTTAAAACAAAGAAAATACATTATGTACATTGTAATGGAAGCAGGGTCTGAAAGGGTTAACGTTAATAATAATAGACCGCAGCTGCTGTTAATTCAGCGGTTAGTATTGACTCGTAAAGCGGGCTTATTGAAAACCAGCTGGTAAAAACGAGTTCATAGTGGTAATATTCATTCAACTTTTAAATACGACATTTCAGCGTTATTTTATCAATTTTCCTCCTACCTGGATTCCGTAGCTACGGTACTTTTTCGTGTTTCAGCGGGTATTACTATAAAACAGTCGAAGACAAATAGGCTATTGTGATTGGCTGAGCTGTAGAATATCTGCCCAGCAACTAAGATGATTTTGATTGGTTGATTTTGAACCAATGGTTTTAAAGAAAGAAAAAAAAGTTTTAATATATGTTTAAAAAAAAAACTATAAGAGAGATTTAGCATTAAGTACTACATACAATATATGACGTTATATAAGATATATATTATGTAATGCTAACCTAAATAAAATATATTTAAAATTACTTCTAACAAAACAAACTAACCAAGAGTTATGAGCATTTGGTAGCTAAGTAAACTTATTTTTTCTTATGTGTAATCAGAACAGAGTTTTGTTCTGTGATATAATCACAATAATACACTGCTATAACGTGTAATATTAGCAATATTGACTGTTATGCAGTTGTTGTGAGTTAAAGAGGACGAGAAAATACAATCTGTTTGGTTATAAAAACTCAGCGAGTTAAAACAGTTTAATTCAATGGCGCACTGCTAAAACTACAGCTCTTAACCCAACGAAGCTGCTTATGCTACGTAACTCTCCCTTCACATTTCTGACGAATCCATAAAAACGTTGTAAAAGCTGATTAATTTCATTTTTGTTTATAATACTAAAATCGTAATTCATTTTGATAATGTTGCTGCTCTGTTTGTAGCTGCGCTGTTCAGCTTGTAAGCTCTGCATCATTGCTAGGTTACCTGTATGTGGCGGAGTAATACAGGGAGAGCTTCGGTTACAGTGCATTACCAGCTGATAATGGCACTCATAGAACGCCTCTCAGCAAATCAAATTGCAGGGTCGGAATTATCTGTGGTACAATGTGTGTTATAAACTCTAATAATGATTTACAGCTAATTGGATGATAAACATTCAGTATTGAGTTCAATGAGACATTAAAAAGAGGGTAAAACGTTCACAAGGCTATGCAGGTGTTTCTTTGTTACCTAGCTAACAAATGCTACCTGCCTACTTGGCAAGATTTGAAGGCAAAACACATATGGGTGGTCACACAAACAGTTTTTACTGGAAGAGGAATGAACGACTGTGACACCAGATTATATTTAGTATATAATCTTTGAGAATTTTATTAATTATAGGTGTAAGTTTTTTTATTGACATGCCCCATCTTGGAAAGTCAGGGCTTGATTAAAAATGTACGAGTAAAATATAAGTTTGTGGTGGTTTCCATGTACACTCCCCTCGTAAATATGATATTTCCATCATCCCGAACAGATTGTTTGCCAAATAAAATATCTAAAAAAACTTGTGCTACCATAAAATACTTTAGCGTAAATTAGTGTTGCTAAAGTCTTTTCAGTTTTTCAATATAATGATCACTCATGCACTCCAAAAATCCAATGAAAAAAAAAAACTTTTCCTAAAATGATCTAGCTGTTTTTCCACATTCGTCATTTCACAGACAGGCCTCCTGTAGAGGTTGCATTTTTCTTCTTCACACATTTCCCAGCACAGTCCAACACCTCCTTTATTCAACTTAACATCACCTGAACTTTTTTTTTTTTATCTCGCCTCAACCAGCTTCACCACTTGATGTGCAGTGTGGCTTTCTGCAGCATATTAAGAGCTGAATTCATTTAAAAATGCTTATTAATCTAAAAATTGCTTATTCTTTTCCCCCAGGATCTATCAGCTCCCCTATGGAAGTATCTGGCCAAACCACCTCTACACTCCCAGCACCTGGAACAGGTAATTTAACCAAGATGCCGGATAATTTTTTTATAATTAGTAGTATGAGTGATGGCCACAATTGTGGTTTGATATTGTTCAAAACCCCCACATATTCTGTTTACATGGATTTGAAACAGTATTCATACTTGCTTACAGTGAAGAAAACTGTCAAAAAGGCCCCAAAGAAACCTCCAGCAGCAGAGAATCGAAGTATGTTTTATTACTATGAGCTATAATTCTCAATTCAGTTCCAAATGACTATTTTTTTGTGCTTTATGTCCTTTAGTCTTCTTTAGGAGGTAACTTTACTCTTATTCCAGGCTGCCAGGTGGACGTTGCGCTGCTGCTGGACAGCAGTTACAACATCGGGCAGCGACGCTTTAACCTGCAGAAGAACTTCATTGGCCGACTAGCAGCAATGCTAAAAGTGGGACCAGATGGACCACGAGTGGGGGTGGTGCAAGCTAGGTATATTGTATATATAGTCTTTTCTGTAGTCATTTCATCCAGTCCCACAAACAACATTTGTAATATTTTATTTAATAATTTTGTTCTTTACTTTTTTACAGTGAGACGCCACGGATTGAATTCTACCTAGGCAACTACAGCATGCCTAAAGATGTGATTTTTGGCCTGAAAGATACATCTTACATAGGGGGCAACACCAATACAGGTACAGTTCAACTCAATGCATGAGCATGCACATGACCAGGTGTCAGGGATGCACTATGAGTTTGGAAATTACATTGTTATCTAGCAGAAAATTTGTCAATTAGACAATTATCAGATTAGGGCGTAGGGAGTTGTTGCCATTTGCCCACAAATCCCCATATGGCTCTAATTAGAATTATGTTACATATAACTTGATTTAGATTGAAACTTTCATTACACTGGTGAAAAGGAAGTATACGTAACATCCTTAATAGTATGTTTAATTGCTCAATATAAAATTCTAAAAGGGCATTTTTCTATTTAATATACTCAATGAAAATACACATTTAATGTACTTAAAGTGCACTTCAGTGTAGTTCCCCCCCCCCCCCCCCCCAGTAGCATTAAGGTGATTTAGTACGCAAAGTAGTACATTTACAATATAATACTTCAAGTGTATTAAAAATCATGCTTAAAAACCACACACATATTTAAATCTACTCAAGTTTAAAGAAGATATATGAAAAAAGCACTCAAAAGCACAACCTAATGCTTTAATGTTGTATTTAAATATAGCTTAATTACAATTGGAATATACTTAAGTTGCCATGGGTTGTTCCAAAATAGTATTATTTTTAACATTTGGTATGGATTTAAATATGTATTCATTTGAATGCTAAAAGTATATACTTTTCAACGTTAAGTATATATTTAAAAATATATTTTTAAATGCACTTTTCTTTTAAAAGGGTAAACTCAGAGGTTTCTTTCTAGCTTTTGTCGTGTTCCTACTAACTACTAACTCTTCTTACTTTCTCTCTACACAGGCAAAGCCATATTACACACAGTGAGGAACTTTTTCAACCCTGAGTATGGCGTGCGGAGAGGACACCCGCGGGTAATTGTGGCCTTTGTAGATGGATGGCCATCTGATAACCTGGAGGATGCAGCAGTAATGGCGAGAGAGTCTGGTATCAATGTGTTTGTGGTGTCCGTGGCCAAACCTATCCCTGAGGAGATGGGCTTGGTGAGGGATCAGGACTACACAAAGAAAGTAAGTTTCTAAGGAGAGATGTTTTAGAAATTTAGAAAAGTGAGATACAGAAGGGTTTTATGTTTTTTTGAGAAGGTGCCGGTGCTCAGAGGGAGCAAAATTGGCCCTGGAAAAAATTACCTCCAGGTGGGTAGATGGCGCTCTCTCCCCACATTACTAAAGGGTGATGCCTGCAGCACAGGGCATCTGTGAGCTGATGTATCGGAGCCAAGTTGCTGCACTTTCCTTCGAGTGTGCTGTGATCCTACTCGACCAGTGTTGCCAAATTAGTGACTTTGTCGCTATATTTCTTTAGCGACTAGCGACAAATCTAGCGAGTTTTTGTGGTGTTATTGGAGACTTTTGTAGACTCTGAGATGCCTCTTTGTAAAAAGCTAAACATCTAGCTAGCCAGCTCATCATTGATCAATTATTCTATAATAGGTTTGTAAATAAAGAAAACTTTAAAAAATTAAAATAAAACAAAAAACAAAAATGAAACAAAAAAAGCTTAGAATAACAGTTCTGGCTAACATTTAACAACAAGGCAAAAAACGTATTTATGTAATTTACGTAAAAATTAAGTGCTTTTGAGAAGTGACTGCCTATTTAAAAAGCAACAGAAGTTGTTCATTTGTTCAGAGTTCATTTGTAACATTTTTAACATATTAAGGGTGTTTTTTTACTCACTTTTTTCTCTCCCACAACGTTAATCCTTTACAGCTTAAAAACATATTATGCAAATTAGGCGATGACATTATTTAGTGACTTTTAGCGACTTTTAGGACAGCCAATAGCTACTTTCTTTACTGAGGAGTTGGCAACAAAGAAGCGTTGGCTGGCTGCACATGTATCGGAGGAGGCATATGCTAGTCTTCACCCTCCTGGTGTGTTGGGGCATCACAAGTGGAGGAGTCCTAATGAGTGGGTTGGGTAATTGGGCTGGAAGTAGTCACTGACTGCCATGTATGTGTCTTCCAGGCTGTCTGCAAAGACAATGGTTTCTTCACCATGACCATGCCCAGCTGGTTCAGCACCAACAAGTTTGTAAAGCCGCTGGCTCAGAAGCTGTGCTCCATCGATCAGCTGCTCTGCAGCAAAACGTGCTATAACTCCGTCAACCTGGGCTTCCTGATCGATGGTTCCAGCAGCGTTGGCGACACAAACTTCCGACTGGTGCTCAGCCTCATTAGCTCCATTGCCCGCAACTTTGACATCTCCGATATTGGGTCACGAGTCGGAGCCATCCAGTTCACTTATGACCAGAGGCTGGAGTTCGGCTTCAACGAGCACACCACAAAAGACGACGCCTTGAGGGCCATCCAGAACATCCCGTACATGAGCGGAGGCACGGCCACTGGCGATGCCATCACCTACGCTGTGGAGAATCTCTACGTGCCTCGCTCCATGGGCATGGGCAAGAAGTACCTCATTATTGTGACGGATGGCCAGTCTTATGATGATGTCAGAGGACCTGCTATAGCTGCTCAAAGGGCGGGTGAGTAACAGTAAGAGTAAAGTTGGATTTGTTGGATTTTGTCTTTCAAAAAAAGGCCAGGAGAACCTCAATGGCCTCACTCCAGCAAACGCATTTGCAAGAGGCATTTGTTAGATCACAAAATAATTGGCAGTCAGAGTTCTCCTCTAAATATGTTGACGTGTCCAACGATGATGATGATGTGTTTGCAGCATGGGAAAAGGTTTGTTCATTTGTCTTAAAGATGGACCGTATTGGCCTTCGTTTTATGGTTTTAGTTCCATTGTGTACAATTGGGGGAGACCTGGCTAGCAATGGAATTGAAAATGAATACATTTAGGGATGGTAATTGGCTAAAAATTGTAAATAAATAAAATCTCTTCAGGCTAATCTCTCTTGTGCTCCATTATTAAGTCACATTATTGGGATGTGCATCATATGATGATACATTGGAAAGCATTAAGTCTGGAAGCACAAAAATAGACGTGCAGTAGACAAAGTATTACACGTCTGTGCACTCCTCTGCTCTGTGGCTAGATGGTAATCGATAGTGTTTTTTATTTTTTATTTTATGAAGCGATGAAAATGGGTATAACTTAAGGCTTAGCTTTATATCTTGATCTCTACTAAGAATAGTTTTATTTTTATTTATTAAAGTATTCTTTAGATATCACTTCTTTAGATAAATCTAACACAATGCGATTGCAACCTGTCAATCTTGCTCATCACAGGCATTACAGTGTTCACTGTGGGCGTGGCCTGGGCACCGATGGAGGACTTGAGGGCCATGGCATCCGAACCCAAAGACACTCACACCTTCTTCACCCGGGAGTTCACCGGCCTCGAGCAGTTCGAGCAGCCGATTGTACGGGGGATCTGCAGGGACTTCACCGAGTTCAATTAAAAACAAAAAAATGTGTTTGCTTAGGGAGGGAGAAGAATTCAGAAAGGTTTAAGGCAGGTGGGAGAAAGAAAAAGAAGCAAGTAAGCAAGTAAACAAGAAAGAAAGAAATCTGACTATTTCTACACATACTAGAGTAAAATTGTAGTGTTTTTCTTTTAAATTTAGAAGTATTCTCTATGCAGGGAACAGCCCTTTCGTCATATTGTTCGTTGTCTGAGAAAAAAAAACACAAAAAAGTCTGCATGATTATGTGTGCTTTAGAGATGTGCTCAATCTAAAGGGTGTTACAGCTTAATCTAAGAATGTATAACGCTATATCAAACTCGACCCTCCTTCGCGGTGGAAAATGTCATTACTTGAGAGATACAGCCTTGTCCTTGTATTCTAGGAAATATAAATCTTACTGTATTCGTTTGTTTCTTTTCCGAGGTTGAGGTCCAGAATGAATACGATCCGTATCATTTCACTGTAAGCGCTGATAGATCTGAATGGTGAGAATTAACAGTTAATAAAGATTTCATTTTGATTTCGTAGTGATCAATGGGGGTGCACAAGAGATGTTTGCAAAGGACTAAAACCAAAACAGAGAGAGAGAAGCTGAGAAAGCTGAGTAACTTCTTGTGCGCACCAAATGTATGTAGAGCAGAGACCCAGAAAGAACACTTTTAACCAAAGCTTCACCAAAACCACGTTTTAACATCTGTATTACATCTGTATTACATCTGTATTAAGCTAGATCACATGCTCTGTACTTGGGGACCAAAACTATGCAAAAACACTGTAGTACATGCACACAGCCTCTTCTATAATTACATCACTTCACTCTATGTTAATGTTAACGTCACATATTGTATGTTTGGGAATGTTTCAGTCACAGTACATGTTTGTGTGTGTGTGTGTTGATTTAAGGTTTTTGAGGATCACATCTGAAACTATTAGCACTAAAACTGCTTTCATCACACACGTATACATCATTTTTCTTTGTCTTTTTTTTTTTTGCATAAATTGTACTTCATTGTACTTATCAAGTGTTTCCTGTATACTCATCTATATGCATGCTTCACGGCCTTGCAAACTGAAGGGGGGGCTATAGAGTGATTGTACATTTCTGTTTAATTTATTACTTTCTTCTAAATAAAGGACAAGGTATTTTTACACGATGATCAGTTGTTGGTTAATAAAAAAAATAAATAAAAAAAACAGGATCCCACTGCTTGAAAAGCTGCTGGAGCAGCAGCCAGTGTCCACTACCAAATGATACTGTGCACAGTACGTGTACGGATTAAAATAAATATTATATATTAATAAATATTATATATAAATAGCTTAAGAATGAAGCGCATCAGTTCCTGAATCAGTTTCTCTGATTTAGCTATTTGTAGATATAAGTTTGAGTAAAATGAAAATAGTTGTTTTATTCTATAAACTACAGACAACATTTCTCCCAAATCCCAAATAAAAATAGTCATTTAGAGCATTTATTTACAGAAAATGAGAAATGGCTGAAATAACAAAAAAAGATGCAGAGCTTTCAGACCTCAAATAATGCAAAGAAAACAACAAGTTCATATTCACAAAGTTTTATGAAGATCAGAAATCAATATTTGGTGGAATAACCCTGGTTGGTTTTTAATCACAGTTTTTTTCATGCATCTTGGCATCATGTTCTCCTCCACCAGTCTTACACACTGCTTTTGGATAACTTTATGCTGCTTTACTCCTGGTGCAAAAATACAAGCCGTTCAGCTTGGTGGTTTGATGGCTTGTGATCATCCATCTTCCTCTTGATTATATTCCAGAGGTTTTCAATTTAATTTAATTTTTAAGAGCTCTCTTATTTTTCCAGTGCTGTATATGAAAAAATACATAGCACAATCATTTTTGAATCCTCAAAACCCTTTAAACATCAATACTTAGATATTGTCTCTAACCCAGATATTAAAACTTCTTTCAATAAATTTAGAACATGTGATAAATTCTTTATATATATATATATATATGTATATATATATATATATATATATATACATATATATATATATATATATACGTATATATATATATATATATATATATATATATATACGTATATATATATATATACAGGGGTTGGACAATGAAACTAAAACACCTGTCTCATTTTAGTGTGGGAGGTTGCATGGCTAAATTGGAGCAGCCTGGTGTTCAATCTTCATTAATTGCACATTATTGCACCAGTAAGAGCAGAGTGTGAAACTTCAATTAGCAGGGTAAGAGCACAGTTCTGCTCTAAATACTGCAATGCACACAGCATTATGAGTGACATACCAGAGTTCAAAAGAGGACAAATTGTTGGTGCACGTCTTGCTGGAGCATCTGTGACCAAGACAGCAAGTCTTTGTGATGTATCAAGAGCCACGGTATCCAGGGTAATGTCAGCATACCACCAAGAAGGACCAACCACATCCAACAGGATTAACTGTGGACGCAAAAGGAAGCTGTCTGTATGTGGGGGTGTGTGTGTGGGGGGGTGTTCTGCTTCCTTTCTCTTCTGGTCCGGAACAATTATTGGGACCCTCAACCTAAAATTTGGTTGCCCAACTTTTGGAAAAATATCACTTCCTATAACCATGCACAAGCTTCTTACACCTCTCAACTGGAATTGTGGACCACTCTTCTCTAGCAACCTGCTCCAGTTCTCTCGTATTTGAAGTGTGCCTTCTCCCAACTAACCTTAAAATCTCTCCACAGGTGTTCAATAAGTTTTACTTCAGAAATCCCCAGCGCTTTGTTTCCATCCATCTCTGTATGCTTTTTGAAGTATGTTTATGTAAACCTATAAATAGCAAAATCAGAGAAAATGATTCAGAAACTGAAGCGGTCTCTTAATTTTTCCCAGAGCTGTATCTATGTAATACATACACTGGTAGTACAATAGTGCTCGAAACATTCAAGTCAATAGAACAATTTAATACTAGAATCAAAAACATAGAAAGCATAGAATGGTAAAATTTTTCCAAAAGTTGGCTGAAATAAATGGTATTGTTTGTGAAGATTTTACTGTACTTCCAACAGCAAAAAAAATGTGTGATGAGAACAAACCTGCCGCATTTCATCATCAGATACTTTTAAAACATCAAACTATTAAAACAGGACTTTATTGTTCAGAATAACGAACTGTAACTCATTTCTAATTGTGCAGAGTGTGCAAATCAGCAAAACCTGGGACGGGTTGCATATACAGGTACACCATTTAATATTTATTATAGACATTTTATATACATTACTTTTCAACAGTTGTACTTTGCTATGTGGTACAATTTTTTTTTAATCTGCAAATCCATAGTTTGTAAATCAAAAAAAAAAAAAAAAAAAAAAAAAAACTTACAAAACTCATCAAAATTCCAAACTGATCAGAAGGTTTTTTTTTTTCCTTTTATGGGAAGACTAGAAAAAATACTTTGATGTATTAATCATGCATTACACAAACAAAAGGTCTTTAGTTACACCATAAATTGTACGCTTGAAAATAAAATGGTTTTACAGGATAATGTGGGGACAGAATCTTCTCAGATTGATTCTGTGATTCATCAAACTATCTATCCACATCCAGAGATCCCTTAACTTATAAAAATGGAATAAAGGAAAGGGGTTGGGTGGTGGGGGGGGGGGGGGGAGTGCTTCTCTAAGCACTATTCTGCCAAAACTTTTGGTAAATTTTAACCTCAGTTTCAGGCTGGGATGAGAGTAGATCTTTTAAAAGAAAAACTTTTAAAACATTTCTGTTTGTGCAAGTTCTAAACCGCTGTTCCGTTCACTTACGAGCACAATCTTACGATAATCCTTGGGGTGCACGTTTCACACGAGAGGCTAAGACTACCCCGAAACAGTGAAATAAATAAGCCAATAGTGTTCAGTTGCCTAACCTGTGATAAATAAACTCAGTTACAGTAAGATGTACAGAAACATCACATAGTGATAGGATGCTGCAGTTTATTCGTTGATAACCTATAAAGAGCTCTCAAGGCCAAACAGACTGTGCTTCTACTATCGTTTAGTATGATGCGATAAAACAACGTTACAGCGACGTCAGACAGTAGCATTCCTAAGGGCGGAGCTCATCCAGGGCTTCCAGTGATGCAGCGAGTCAGCTGTGATGAGTCGGGCAGGTGATGAGTCGATCCATGTGGAGGGCTTGATCTTCACACTCCCTTTTTTCCTTTTTTATATATTTAAAAATGACTTCAGCGCTGTTACAACAGTCTCGATTTATATAAAAAGGATTATAAAAACTATACTTTGTTTTTTTTTGTTTGTTTGTTTTTTTTTTTACACAAAATGCCAAGAATCTAATGCTAAAGTATGAAGTTGATTGAACTGAACTGTTTTTTTTTTTTTTTTAAGTCTGTTTTTCCTTTTTAAATAACGCTACATTAACGTCAAAGAGGGCAACTTGTGAGACCAAAGTCAGCTCGTGGCTCTGTGCCGTGCAGGGGGTTATAGGTTCCTCCTCTGGTGCAGCTCGTCCACCTGTCGTGGTCGCCGGTGGGGTGTTCACAAGCATGTTATAACCACTCTGTGGTTTAACACACCTACAGAACCTTATCACACGCCATCAGCTCGTATTTCAAACCCATTCAAAAGAAGACAAACACTAGTGTAACTCCAGCTCTGACTTACAGTAAAGTACAGTTAAACATTTTTGTTCCGTTTTTTTTTTTTTTTTTAAGTTTGGATGAAAAAGAGAGGATTAAAACTAAGCGGGCACTCCACTCGGGCGTCGCTTTGCCAGTCTAGCACTCTAGCGCTTGGCACCTGGGGCGGCCTCGTGTGCGTTCGGTGGCGAGGGGGCTGGCGGAGGCCGCGTCAATGTAGTGTAAGAAATGCTACTCTTGTTAGACAAGGCAGTGAACCAGTCGCATCTCTCTCTTACTGTCTGATTGTGAGGGCGAGTTCTCTCCAGCGTTCACGAGGAGGGGAGTTCTATACAAACACTTTGGCCAGGGCGTCCGCCCCGGCGCTCCCTATGTACGCCTTAGACGGGTGGAAGGCAACGTCATATATGGACTCATCCGACTTCTTTCTGTGAGCCGTGACTTCCTGTACGCACGTCTTACTGTCCAGATTCCACAGCCGAATGGAACAATCGTGACCTGGGAGAGACAATGATAATGATTATATTTTATATTTATTATAGATATAATTAGGTTTGTGCCGTATTGTATCTTACACAATAATATCGGCAATATTTTTTTTATGTCTTGCCATACAACCCACCCCTAATTATCACATCAGGGTACTACCCTTTTTTATTTTTTTTATTACTGTTTTTAGGAAAAAAAAAAAAAAAATAGATCACACTGTTCTCATTTCCCATTTTATATATATATATATATATATATATATATATATATATATATATATATATATATATCTACTGTCATTTATTTTACTTTAATCCTGGCTTTGTGATTTAGAACACCTTTCATGTTTAAAAATAAAACTTTATGGTAATTTGGATTTATTTTAATATAGATTTTATAGACATAAATGTGCATTCTTTTATTGTTCCATCACTGGACCATAATTCAGGTCAAAAAGCACTAAATAAATCTTAACTAATATCTAAATAATGACAATTATTACAAATAATTCAGATCAGATGTGCACTTACTGCCTCCTGGTGGATTATTTGTGCACTGATTGGCTACTAAAAAATATGGGTATTCTTAAACGTTTGACCAGTATTACATCTGCAGGCAACAAATTAATGCAGTAATAAACTTAACACAACCTGAACATCTTTAGCTTCTCAGGCATAATTAGTTTGAACGGTTACCTGATTCTGGCCACAGTGAGATTACACTTGACCTATTAGTTTACCCTGAACTGCTAATAAGCTAACACATGTTGTTGATAAGCTAGTCAGGTAAACAATGACACAAGTACTTACTTCCTGACATCAGGTAGATGCCATTGGGATCCACCGCCAGACTGGTAACAGCATCCAAATGAGCTACCATTGCATGGATAACTTTACCTAAAGGAACAAATTAAATTAAATTATAAAAAAAGCTTGTTTTATTAACAGCCAAAAACATTGTTTAGTACTTTAATCAAATGTACAACTAAACAAAATATAGGACTGCTGCAACATTCACAAAATGTTCTACTAGTTCTGGTTTATTTTTGCACTATAAGGCGCCAAAAATGTTTAGTTTGCCTTTTAATCTGGTGCACATTGTGTATGAATTTTACCAGTCAGGTTGTAAGGAGCAATAAATTCACAGAGTTATACAGGAGTTTCAGTTTAGTTCTTCAGCAGTATTAGCATTAGCCGCTAATCACGCTAAGTGCTAGCTCTTTCGACATTCAGAGGTATTATTGGCCAGTAGCCTGTTGCTAATCCCGGCTAGCACTGCTGGAGCAGCATTAGCATTAGCTGCTAACCACAGCGCTAGCTCTTTTGCTGTTCAGAGGTGAGTATGTCGGACTGTAGCCTGTGCGTTTACCATGTTAAAACAAGCTACGTGGGTCGAACTGCTAGTTAATATCGCCCTGTTTTACCAGGGTTCCCTCAGTATAGCTCTGTCTAACCAAGCTAAGCGCTAGCTCTTTTGTCCTTCAGAGGTGAGTATATCAGACTGTAGCTTGCTGAAGCAGTATTAGCATTAACCGCTAATTGCTGGCTTACTGGAACACTCCGGGTTCCTCAGTGTCGTGCTGTCGAACAGCATTTACTTCCCGCTAGCGGTTATTTGCTAATGCTAATGCTGCTGCACCCAGCATCCCCTGCATGTTGTTTAAGACATATTTTACCTGATTTATTGTCAAAGAATTTGATGTGTCTGTCCTCATGAGCTGTGATTGTGACCGGCAGGGTTGGATGACTAACTACTTTATTAATGTGATTCCCAGCTGGAAGACCTGCAAGCAAACAGAAGACAAAGTTTCATATTTATTGATCATAATTAACCCACAGCAATCTTCAGCAATTATCATACTATAGTGAAATATTACTGGTTAATTTCAACTGCAATGGCTGTTGTAAAAAAAAAAAAACACTGGCATGACATTTAGTGTATGAAGAGAGAGCTCTTACTGCTGTCTTTCTGTGCCGAGAACTCCACTACAGATTGAGAGGTCTCCAGATCGTAGATCACGGCAGACCCTGTGTTGAAAGAGGCCACCATGTACGCTGGATCACAACCATTAAAATCTACTGCTGTGGGAATACCATGTTCTGCAGAATAGAAACAAACATCACATAAATTAGACCCAACACACACAAGTTAAAAATTACTACCCTGGTTTTCTTATATTAAGGCAAAAAGATGTGTCGCTGAAAATTACCTCTGCTATTCTGAGTCACTCCACAACAGTCTGTAGACTACCTCAAATTTCTATTCCTGTTTTATTAATTCTGGGGGCAACTACTTTTTAATCATGATGAGTTTATTAATCTAAATCATACAGCTTATGGCTGTTGCAGCAAACATTAAGCAGAGTGTTCATAACAAAAGGAGTTTCCAATGCTGAGCAGGCTTCTTTTGAGGAGTTATATATATATACTGGACTGCAATTTAATGATGGGCGAAAATGACAATGACAAGAAAAAGACAAACAAACACAGTCACTTCTCACCTCTCTCAGAATTAAATGTGCACAGGCAGGGCATTTTCTCCTGAGGGTCCCACAACTTGACCGTTCCATCAGCAGAGCAGGACAACAGTCGGTTTTTGATTCCACTGTAGGCCAGTCCCCAAACTGCATCAGTGTGCCCCAGTAACGAGCCAGCCAAAACACTGGGATCTGAGAACGACATCACTCAATAAATGTACTGACGTTTTAATACACATTGCTTCCGCAAGTATTTTCGCATGTATCGGAGGAGGCATGTGCTAGTTTTTCCCCTGCTGGTACTAGTGATGGGGGTTGGGGGTGGGGGGGGAGTCCTAATAAGTGGGCTGGGTAATTGGACTTGTAAATTGGGGAGAAAATGGGATTATATTAGATTAGATTCCTTATATTTCTGTTTATAATTAGGATTGAATCAACGCGTTTGTATTCAGCCATTGGTGATAGCTTTAGCAAACTTACCTGTCTAGCAATGCTAAGGGCTAATGGTGTACCCTTATACTTTGTCCGGTCTTCGGGCCAATTTATATTTCTGCGTAAAACATACACCGTAGTCTACGTAGTCACTCTAATACCATCTTGATTGATTCAAAAACTATTGTTGAGGTGTACGAAAGCAAATTTAAGCTAAACTAAGCCACTGCCACTGGCATCTGATGAGGATGCCACCAGGGTGTCTCCCTAAGGAGGTGTTCCTGGCACATCCAGCTGGGAGGAGACGATGGGGCAGATCTAGGACCAGGTGGAGAGATAATATCTGTACTTTGGCATGCGAACACCTCGTCATCCCCCAGTTAGAGTTGGAAGATGTAGCCTGGGACAGGGAAGTTTGGGGCTCCTTGCTAGAACTGCTACCTCTAAGAGCCGACTTTAGATAAGCGGTGGACGATGGATGGATAAGTCACTCTCCAAATACTCATTACTTACATCAATATTGCACTTAAAAAATAAATCTGATATGAGAAACACCAGCATTTTCTTACCGTAAGTGTCATAAGGGTCTACATTAGAGCTGGGGATGTTCCACCACTGTATTGTTGAGTCAATGCCGCCGCTAAAACACTGCTCTCCACTTGCAGTGACAGCCAGTGAAAGCACGGGCCCACTATTAAAAACAAATACATCACCACATTAATTAATAGTTGAGCTGCAAAATTGTTATCAAGGAGCAGAAATGCATGGAAGCAAGGGAACAATTTTGATATAATGAGGTAATAAAGTAAAATAAATAAATAAATAAAGCACTTACACGTGTGCTCTGAAAGTGTAGATGGGCTCCACATCAAATGAGGCACTTCTACAAAGCAAAAGGAAGGACTACTTTAGCACATTTTCATTTTTTTTTTATGTAATCTTATTAACAATCATCATCATAAGCATCATTTATAACGCAGCACTATTATAAATCACTCTATTCAACATCACTGAATCTATTGCTACTTGCTTTTTGGCAGGAACTGTCTTCTGCAGGTTCCACAACTTCAGGGTGTGGTCCTCCGAGACCGTGACCAGCACTGGCTCTACAGGATGGAAGGCCAAGGCACGCACTCCATCAAAGTGGCTGCGCAGGGTATACTTCGCATTCCATGTCTTCCTGAACGCGTCCTTATTGGCCGGCAGCTAAAAATAGAAGGTGGGGTAGTTAGAGAGGGGTGGAGAGGTGGGAGGGCATTTTAACAACTGTGAAATGAAAGCTGGAAATTGGAGGTCAAGTGACTGTAGGTCAAGTGACCCGGAGGGCACCAGTGTGCTGCAACAGACCCAGCCTTAGAAACCCATCCAGAGTGTGACACTCGAAGGAAAGTCATTTCTGGGCCAGCAGTTATCGTGTGTCCCAGAATTAGTCAGACTAAATGAGTCAGGAGTGTTCTCCTGCCTCACTGCATGTTTTCCTTTATTAGCTGCTTCCATTTTGCTGCAGAATCTAGGGTAACATTCGTACGGACAACGAAACAAAATGATTCATAATAAAAGGTAATCCTTCACATATACAGAAATGTATCGTTTCATATTATCAGAACGCTAGAACATATGTGGCATAAAAATATAACACAAACTGATTTTGGAGCTAGGACTTTGTTGGAACAGTTTTTAAAGGTGATATGTAACACAAAGTAACATTACATTGTTATTTTACTTAAGTAAAAAAAAATGTGGGTTATCTATATTTACTTGAGTACTTACTTCTACTCCTTACATTTTCACACAATTATCTGAACTTTCTACTCCTTATGTTACAAAAATAGCCTTGTTACTCTACTCTTACTATTTAATTTCAGCTTATTTTCATTCCAGCTTCTCGTCTTTTTCAGCCTAGTGCATTCGACATTAATCAACATTAACATTTTACATTTTAATAAAACACTATAGCCATTATTGTGCAACATAGGACTCTAAGATTTTGTTCTTAATGCCATTTTTCCCCTTACATTACGTTTATACTTTAAGTAGTTTTGAAAGCAGTACTTTTACACTTTTACTTAAAGAGTAAAAAGCTTGAGTCGATACTTCAACTTCTACAGAAGTATTTTAAACCCTAGTATCGACGCTCTCTATACTACTGAGTAATTAATGTCAATACTTTAATTGACTAGACCAGAGTTTTTGCATGATGGGCTGCTTTGGGCTGCCTTGCCAGCACTACTGTCCTTACTGTGGGCAAAGTCACATATGAAGTTAGAGCTCCACCCTGAGGCAGAATTTTAAATTGCACTCATGGATCATAAGTGACTGCCTTTTTTTCTTAATGATTTAATGAAATTAAATATATTAGATATTTTTCTTATCCTAGAGTCTCTGGTCTGACAGGCCTCTGGTGTGTGATTGTACTGTATTTCTCATACTATAAGGTGCACAGTATTAAAAGGCGCACTAACAATTTACCTCTTCTTTCTGGTCTATTTTAATAGACAAGGTGCACTGTATTATAAGGCACAGTATTCAACACTAGCAACACTATTTTAACTAAGCAAACAAAACTAATAATAATAAAAAAAAAAAACAAATTTTCTTTAGCAGTGCTAGCTGGAGTTAGCAGCAGGCTACAGTCTGATATTCTTGCCTCTGTACGGCAAAAGATCTAGCACTTAGCGTGGTTAGCAGCTACAACAAATACTGCTCCAGCCTCAGTGCTGGAGAAACTTCACTGAAATTCCTGTATATCGCTGCATTTTTAACATTTATAACACTTATGATTTTTGGGAAAATTAAAGGTTTTTTCTGCAAAAATACAGTAACTTAACATTTCTTTATCATCTATTTGCAATCTCTGGATGCTACAGTTTGAATAGGGAGATATTGGGAAAGTCACATTTGCCTCCATTGTCTCACATTGATAAAAAAAAAAACAGAAAAATAAACAGAAGAGAACTGCAACTGTTCTTATGTTGCAAAATGTAAATCAATAAGCTAGCCTGCTAACTAACACAATTTGCAAAATGAAGCCAGAACTGTATTAATGTCTTTGGCATTTGAAAGCGATTTAAGATATGTATTTAAAAATATTTTAAAATAAAAAAAAAAAAACAATTGAATTTCAGTCCTTTTAAGACCCTGTCTCTGTGTCTATCCAGCTGATCCTGACCCTCCCTCACCCTGGATGCGGATCTTGCAGAAAAACACTGAAACACTCCTCTGTATTCATGAACAGAAAAGTGAGTGACTGATACTATAGGTGGTCTTGACTAATTTTCGTTTTAAAGGAAACACTGCAAATGTGTTTGACACAAGAAACACTGGCCCACTTACATCGTAGCTGTAATCAGCCTCATCGTTTGACACAGTCAGGTCAGCGAGGTCTCCCAGGCCCAGCACACTGTCCAGCACATCATCCGAGCCCATGATAAAGGACTTTCCCCCTCCGGATGGAAATGGCAGTGGCTCAGCTAAAAAATCAGAGAAAAAGAGATAAACATTTAGTGTACAATATCTCCCTAAAAAGCCTTTTTCACACTCAAAAATCAAGACATCACCAGCAAACCTTAAGTAAACTTATAACTTATAAACAATATTAAATACTTTGTGTCATTTACACAATGGCTGATCTAAATACATTCATGCTTACTATGAAAGACTTTCACATTTTCAAATTTAAATCTGTGCACATGAAACACTTATATTTTCTTCTCTCTCTTCTGTAACCCAGCCACTATGACTTTCTGTAATTTTCTTAGGACTGTACAAGGTGTTCTATACAAATAAGCCACTGCTAACCATTAAACACATATAATACACACTACTGTAAAAACCTCTGTTAAAATGTAAAACATTTTTATTCTTTATTTAAAACCAGAAATTATATAAAATATAATAAGCTAGTAAAAACAATCTACATCATAAAAAATATATTATTTTATCCAATAACACTGTAGGGGTGGGCAATATTATATCGTATACAATATATCGTGACACAGAAATATCATAATATTAAAAGTCAATAGCGTGATAATAGAGATGTTCTGTCTTAAAAGTAGTCTATTATTTACTGTGAAGCTTTAGGTGTATTTATTGTATAATTGTTTTAGTTTGCAGTTTATATGCATGCACTAAATATTCTGCACTATTATTTGCTGCATTATATTATTTTATGCTATATTATTTATTTTGCCACATTATGATTATATTGTTATACTGTTATACTATATTCCTGAAATGAATTAATTATTTTAGTTGTCCTATATCGGCAAGTATATCGTTATCACAAAAATACCCTGAAATATCGTGATATTATTTTAGAGCCATATCGCCCAGCCCTATAACACAGTAAGATATTCAAGCTTTGTGCTGGAACTTAATATAAAAACGCTATTGGCCAAAGGGTGAAATATGATTGGACAATAAATGCATCCTGCCTGAATATAAAATTGACGAACTGGTCATAGTAACCAGTATGACCAGCACAACTATGATCACCAAGCTGGTGAGATCAGGTAAATTGGATACTTTAAAAAGAAAAATTGAATATTCTAAATTGATCTGGCGTATATGTGTGTGTAAATGTATGTATGACTGTGTGCCCAGATATGGACTGGAACTCTGTGCTGGGTAAAAGGCTGTAGTGCCCGATGCAGTCCTCCAGGTGGACGGTGGTTGTTTCTGGTTGAGAGTACGCTGTGCATTATTGGCTGCTGCTTCTCACTGGTGTGTGGATGAGTAACATGAACGGTTGTTTGTAAAAATGTGATTTTAAAGTGTCTTTGGGTTTCTAGAAAGGCCCTATCTAAGTGTAACTTCATTAATTCATCCATTCATTAAATACTGGCTTCTATTAGACCACCTGAATCCAGCTACAAAAATAAAAAAAAACTAGCACCAGTAAGCTATTTGAATGGGAAGAGACAAGACCATCTGTAGGTCAATGAGCAAGAAGCTTCTACAACAGAGACCCTCCACCATTCAGTACTCCATTCAGGCTCATATTTTTTTTTTTAGCTAAACAGAAGCTACCAGAGCTAAACCAAGCTGGATCCAGTCAGCCAGACTGGTACACAAAGCTGTGAAAAGCCAGTAGAGAAGGTTCAGAAGAACACTGTAGCAGTAAATGACTATTCTGCTGAGAGTGTGAAGGTGTAACCCAGAATAAACACATAAAAGCCCTTTACATTCAGGTCTGTACAGGTTCTGGGGTAGTAGGTAGGGTAGTGGAGAGCATTAAAATGTGGTTAGGAGAAAGCTAATGCATTTACCCCACTCTGTGCCGTCTCCTGAACTCCGAGCCTCTCCTGCACCCTCACCGTCTTCTGCATTCACCAGGAAATCAAACTCCTTCAGCACTTCTTCTGTGTCTGGATCATCTGGGAGATCTGATGCCAAACCTTCATTTCCCACCTGAGAGAACAATGACCAAAAGCTTTTTAGGATCATCATTAAATGGTTTTGTTATATCTGACACATTAACAGCCGAAAACGTTATATATAAGTAGCATATAAAAGGTAGAAACCTCCTAATCAAAATGTCTGCAGAGATGAACTGTATTCCAAAAGTTAAAACGCTGTTTTTAACACAATAAAGACTAAATTTTATTTTATTTGAATGAGTACAAAAACAGAAAAATTATACAGGCTCAAAATGTAGGTGTAAGTTAAGAAAAAGAAAACTAAAGCACCCTCAGTTAACTAGGGGTGTGCAATACTGTATTATACACAATATTGTTAGAGCTTTTGTAACGACAATAAATATATTACAACAATAAATGTTACATTAGTAAGTATTCTGGTTAAAAAACTGCCTGTTTTTGTATTTGTTTTGTCATTTAGTTATACTATATATAGTATATATTTGCAGTTTGTTTGCATGCCCTAAATATTCTGAACTTTAGTGCTGTGGTTTAAATTCTGGTACATTATATTATTTATATTGTACATTATGTCACTTTATTTATTTTGCTACAATATTATTGTTATTTCATTTTTTTTATCAATATTGGTAAGTTATAGTTGGTTTATAGAGGTTTACAATATTTTGGTTCTATTGAAAAAACTTTAAACTCCTATATTAAAACCTATAATATAAAAAATAAAAATGTATTTTGTTGCAGTAGCATATTGTTAAAAATTAAATAAATATTTTTTTAGTGTTTTTTTCATATCATAGGGATGTCGTTATTGCAAAACTACCCTTAAAAATGGTGATTTTAATTTTAGGGGCATAAAACAATTCAGAAACTACAAACAAAAAATTGATAATAAAAAAGGCCTAAAAAAGCTTGTATTAAGTCTATTTAGTGTATTTAATTCTACAACGAGATCATTGTGGACACTATGCACACTGAAATGTATGTAAATGTATATATAGGTCCTCTGTTTTTGCTCACCTTAATTTTATGTTTCTTTATTCTTTGTTTATCAGTCCTGTTTGAAAGGTCTTCCATCAAGTCCCCCTCTTCATCCTCCTCCTCTTCATCACTATCATCAGCATTTTCTAAGAAATTAAATGTCTCCAGGACGTCTCCTGGATTCCTGCAAGAAAAGCATGTGAAATTAATAAATCAAACATATGCAAACCTTCATAACACTAGTTAATTTAATTTAAGTCTGAGGTGTTTGTGAAGCTGATTTGTACCTTTTCATATCTTGTCCCTTCCTTTTGGCAGGAGACTCTCCTCCATTAAGGATCTGCTCCAGGTTCTTGGTTTCCACTGAGCCGTTCTGCTCTGAGCTAGACAGCCCTAGTAAGGATCGCACTCGTTGCGACCGAACGTCCAATATTGTGTCTGTGTAACCTACTTCTTGAAGATATCTAACAGACAGAAAACAGTTATTCATTTATATTAATGTAAATAAAAAAGACTTCCATACAAGAGTGTAATGGTACATGTATTTCAACCAAACAATAACAGTAGGGGGATCATGGTTCAGTCACAAAGACAATGCACAGTATGCACTGTTAGTCAACAGAACCTGACCTGTAGCAAACTAGTTTTACCACTCTGCATTAGGGGTGGGTGATATGGCTCTAAAATAATATCACGATATTTCAGGGTATTTTTGCGATAACGATATATTGGCGATATAGGAAAACTAAAATAATTCATTAATTTCAGGAATATATTATAATAGTATAACAGAGTAATCATAATGTGACAAAATAAATAATATAGCATAAAATTATATAATGCAGCAAATAATATTGCAGAATATTTAGTGCATGCATATAAACTGCAAACTAAAACAATTATACAATAAATACACCTAAAGCTTCACAGCAAATAATAGACTACTTTTAATACAGAACAGCCCTATTATCACGATATGGATTTTTAATATCATGATATTTCTGTGTCACGATATATTGTATACGATATAATATTGCCCAGCTCTACTCTGCATAAACTAATATTTACACACCTGCAAAAAATACAGGAGCTGTATAAAGCAACATTCATTAATGCTACCTCACTAAAAGAGAACTTTATATTATTTAGAGATGCTAGAAAGCAGCCAGAATAGAGCCTACCAAAACATATAAAAAGTCAAAATGAGAGATGCACAATGACATTATTGTAAAATTATACAGGAATCTGACAATAATTGCTTTCTTTTTAAATGTATTTATTCACTTTTTTTTAAGAATCAGCAGAATCGGCTAATTTGGCCCATATGTTAAACAGATACTAGGTGATATATTTATTGTATGTCGTAAAAGAACCAAGCGATGCTGGTTGTGCTACTACATAAATAGACAACACTGGATAAGCTACTTTAAAAAGCAATGTCTTAAGCTAGTTTTTAGTTCTCATTTTTATTAGTTTTAAAGTAATAAACTGTAGACTCTCTGTAAGTTATACATTTTATATCGGCACAGACATTGGCATCAGCAGATATGTTTAAGTGTAATATCGGATTTCAGCATTGGCCCAGAATTCTTACATCGGTGCATCTCTAGTCAAAAACTGCAATGCTGTGATTGTATACAAACATCTCTGTCTGTCTGTCTGTCTGTCTGTCTGTCTGTCTGTCTGCCTGCCTGCCTGCCTGCCTGCCTGCCTGCCTGCCTGCCTGCCTGCCTGCCTGCCTGTCTGTCTGTCTGTCTGTCTGTCTGTCTGTCTGTCTGTCTGTCTGTCTGTCTGTCTGTCTGTCTGTCTGTCTGTCTGTCTGTCTGTCTCTCTCTCTCTCTCTCTCTCTCTCTCTCTCTCTCTCTCTCTCTCTCTCTCTCTCTCTCTCTCTCTCTCTCTCTCTCTCTCTCTCTCTCTCTCTCTCTCTCTCTCTCTCTCTCTCTCTCTCTCTCTCTCTCTCTCTCTCTCTCTCTCTCTCTCTCTCTCTCTCTCTCTCTCTCTCTCTATCTCTATCTCTGTCTCTCTCTCTCTCTCTCTGTCTCTCTGTCTCTATATCTATATATATATATATATATATATATATATATATATATATATATATATATATATATATATATATATATATATATATATATACACATTTTTGACCCAATCAGAATATTAAACAAAAAACAAACATAATAATTAATAATAATAATTAAAACTACATACAAAATGAATGCAAGAGAGGCAAATCAAAATGCTATATTAGTGGTCAAAATCATTACTACCAAAAGTGAGATTTAGTAATGAGATTTAATCCATATTTAAAGACAATGTAATCAAACTCAACAATAACAACATTGTCAGTCTTTTTTCTTTAAACAACTAGAGAAACCTGTCATTTGTCAGTCGTCTAGCTTCTGTTACTCCAGCACACTTTACTAAAATACACTAAACACTACGCTAAATTACAACAATATTTAATTTGAGATTATTTAGCACAATTTGCTTCAACTTGACCGGCTTTAATGTAAACATCTGAGATCCGAGTAAAAATAGTGGAACATCATTAACATACTTTTTTGTTTTTTTTTTATTTTAAAAGAAAACTCACTGTCTTAGGAGTTGCCGTCCTTGTTTCCAGGTTAGTTGACTGTTCTGTGGTACAGCGGGCACCTCTGTTTCTTTGGTATCTTCTAGAATAAACATTTGTCAATGTTACTGTAAACCCATTACACAGCTTGTACCTTATATCACGATATATACATTATAACACTAACATTTATGCCAAGAATTCACTTACCTGATTCAAAGCTGGGCATTTTCACTTCACCTTGATTTAGTTCTGTGCCATATTTTAATTTATGGTATTTTGCTCTGCAAAGAATAAAAACTTCAGTTTAAACACACATAGCAACCATGTACCTATACTTTTTACCTATAACCTTTTTTGTAAATGATTTGTAAAATTATAAATTTAAAATGTGTAATATAAAAAACACTACCTTTCTTGTTTTAATGCATATTCTAACATTTTTATTCTTCTAACGAGGTCGTTTTTTAAATTTTCTTGACCCTTTCTCTCTCCTTGGAGGAATGCTATCCGAGCCTGCAAGACAGAAAAAATAAAAGAATAAATGAAAGATTAATAAATAGTCAGGACCTGTGTAGACAGTGTGTTAGCTTGAGGCTAGGACGTCACATTGGAACACATGTATATAGTCACATTTTGTTTTCATGTAATTCAGAGATGCTGAATGCTGTAATATTCTGTGTTGGTTTTAGCTTCAGAAATCTGCCCACCGCCATCCCCCAAGTCCCATATCCACACTCCATGTTGCCAGGTATAGATCACAGCACACGGAAACAGGCAAGCTGGGTTTTTTTTCTGCTGAACAGGTAATCCCTAATCTTCAGTAAGGTCGCTGATAATAGCTAGCTAATTTATTATTTTGGACACTGCGGACATATGCGTTCAGTAGCCCCCTCCCTCAAGCAGGGCACTTTCATGTTCATGTTCAGGTTCATGTTTTTTGCAAAT